>NW_020837951.1:20664119-20805239 GCF_003676395.1 Aethalodelphis obliquidens
TTTATTTTTATAATTTTATACTCAGAAAAAAATACTAGTCTATTTAAAACATATTTCCACCTTAGAAATGGCATTTACATATGTTTATTAGAAAAATCTAGCATGAAAGATGTCTGCCATTCTATACAGTCTTTTCATTTATTGGAGTACAATTGATGTACAGTATTACATAAGTCACAGGTGTACAACATACAAATTCAGACTTTTTAAGGTTATATTCCATTTATAGTTAGTACAAAATACTGGCAATATTCCCTCGGTTGTATAATACATCCTTGTAGCTTATTGTATACATAATAGTTTGTACTTCTTAATCTCCTACCCCTGTCATGCCCTTCCCCCCTTCCCTCTCCCCACTTGTAGCCACTAGTTCTCTATATTTGTGAGTCTGTTTTTTGTTATATTCACTAGTTTGTTTTATTTGTTAGATTCCACATATAAGTGGTAGCATACAGTACTTGTGTTTCTCTGACTTATTTCACTTAGCATAATACCCTCCAAGTCCATCCATGTTGCTGCAGATGGCAAAATTTCATTCTTTTTAAAGGCTGAGTAGCATTGTTTTGTGTATATATAAAGTGCATCTTCTTTATCCATTCCTCTGTTCATGGACACTTAGGTTGCTTCCAAATCCTGGCAGTTGTAAATAATGGTGCTGTGAACATTAGGGTGCATGTGTCTTTTCAAATTACTGTTTTGGGGTTTGTTTTTTCCTTTTTTCTTGATATATTCCCAGGAGTGGAATTACTGGGTCATATGGTAGTTCTATTTTTAGTTTTTTAGGGGAAACCTCCATACTGTTTTCCACAGTGGCTGCACCAATTTACATTCCCACCAACAGTGTACAACTGTTCCCTTGTCTCTACATCCTTGCCAACATCTGTTACTCTGTTTGACAGCCATTCTGACAGGTGTGAGGTGATACCTCATTGTGGTTTTAATTTGCATTTCTGATTAATGATGTTAAGCATCTTTTCATGTGTCTGTTTGCCATCTGCATATCCTCGTTGAAAAAAAATGCATATTGAGGTCTTCTGCTCATTTTTTTTTTTTTGCGGTACGCGGGCCTCTCACTGTTGTGGCCTCTCCCGTTGCAGAGCACAGGCTCCAGACGCGCAGGCTCACGGGCCCAGCCGCTCCGCGGCATGTGGGATCTTCCCGGACCGGGGCACGAACCTGTGTCCCCTGCATCGGCAGGCGGACTCTCAACCACTGTGCCACCAGGGAAGCCCCTGCTCATTTTTTAATCCAGTTGTTTGATGTTGTATGAGCTGTTGATATATTCTGGATATTAACCCCTATTGGTCATATCATTTGCAAATATACTCTCCTATTCAGCAGGTTGTCTTTTCATTTTGTCAGTGGTTTCCTTTGATGTGCAAAAGCTTTTAAGTTAGGTCCCATTTGTTTTTTCGTTTTATTTCCTTTGCTTTAGGAGACAGATCTAAAAAAAATACGGCTGCAATTTATGTCAGAGTGTTCTGCATATGTTTTCTTCTTGGAGTTTTATGGTTTCCAGTCTTACATTTAGGTCTTTAATCCATTTTGAGTTTATTTTTGTATATGGTGTTAGAGAATGTTCTTATTTTATTCTTTTACATGTAGCTGTCCAGTTTTCCAGCACCCCTTATTGAAGAGACTGTCTTTTCTCCTTTGCATATTCCTGTCTCCTATGTCATAGGCTAATTGACTGTAGGTGTGTGGGTTTATTTCTGGGCTCTCTATTCTGTTCCATTGGTCTCTGTCTGTTTTTGTGCCAGTACCATACTGATTTGATTACTGTACCTTTGTAGTATAGTCTGAAGTCAGGGAGCAGAATTCCTCCAGCTCTGTTCTTTCTCAAGATTGTTTTGGGTATTTGGGGCCTTATGTGTTTCTATACAAATTTTAAAATTATTATAGTTCTGTGAAAAAATGCCCTTGGTATTTTGATAGGATTGCATTGAATCTATAGATTGCCTTGGGTAGTATGGTCATTTTAACAATATTCTACCAATGCATGAACATGGTTTATCTTTCTGTTTTTCTTGTCTTCAGTCTCTTTCATCAGTGTCTTATAGTTTTCTGAATACAGACCTTTTACCTCCTTAGGTAGGTTTATTTCTAGGTACTTTATTCTTTATGATGTGTTGGTAAATGAGATTGTTTTCTTAATTTCTTTCCCATAGTTCATTGTTAGTGTAAACAGATGCAATAGATTTCTGTATATTAACGTTGTATTCTGCAACTTTACTGAATTCATTGAGCTCTAGTAGTTTTTAGTGGTGTCTTCAGGATTTTCTGTGTATGGTATCATGTCATCTACAAACAGTGACAGTTTTACTTCCAATTTTTATTTCTTATTTCTCTTCTATGATTACTAGGACTTCCAAAACTATGTTGAATAAAAGTGATGAGAACGGGTATTTTTCCTTGTTCCTGATATTACAGGAAATGCTTTCAGCTTTTCACCTTGAGTATGACATTAGCTGTGGGTTTGTCATATATGTTGAGATATATTCCCTCTATGCCCACTTTCTGGAGAGATTTTATCATAAGTGGATGTTGAATTTGGTCAGAAGCTCTTCCTGCGTCTATTGGGGGATGATCATATGGTTTTTATTCAATTTTTTAAATGTGGTGTATCACGTCGACTTTTGTGCATATTGAAAAATCCCTGCATCCCTGGGATAAATAACTCTTGATTGTGGTGTATGATCCTTTTAAGGTACTGTTGGATTCAGTCTCCTAATATTTTGAGGATTTTTGCATCTGTTAATCAGTGATATTGGCCTGAATTCTTCTGTAACATTTTGTTTTGGTTTGGGTATCTGGGTGGTGCTCGCCCTGTAGAATGACTCTGGAACTGTTCCTTCCTCTGCAATTTTTAGAATAGTTTGAGAAGGATAGGTGTTAACTCTTCTCTAAACGTTTCGTAGAATTCACCTGTGAAGCCATCTGGTCCTGGACTTCTGTTTGTTGGGAGGTTTAATTACTGATTCAATTTCATTACTGGTAATTGGTCTGTTCATATTTTCTACTTCTTCCTGGTTCAGTCTTGGGAGATTGTACATTTTAAAGAATGTGTCCATATCTTCTAGGCTGTGCATTTTATCAGTGTATAGCTGCTCATAGTAGTCTTTTCTGATCTTTTGTGTTTCTGTGGTGTCAGTTGTAACTTTTTCATTTCTTTTTAAAAATTTTTATTGGAGTATAGTTGATTTACAATGTTATTAGTTTCAGGTGTACAGCTGAGTGAATCATATGTATATAATCTCCATTCTTTTTCACATTCTTTTCCCTTTTAGATTATTTCAGAATATTGAGTAGAGTACTCTGTGATATACAGTAGGTCCTTATTAGTTATCTATTTTATATATAGTAGTGTGTATATGTCAATCCCAATCTCCTAATTTATCACTTCCCCCACATTTTCCCTTTGGTAACCATAAGCTTGATTTCGAGATCTGTGAGTCTGTTTGTTTTGTCAATAAGTTAATTTGTACCATTTTTATTAGATTCCACATATAAGTCATATCATATGATATTTGTCTTCATCTGACTTACTTCACTTAGTATGATAATCTCTAGGTCCACCCATGTTGATGCAAATGGCATTATTTCATTCCTTTTTATGGCTGAGTAATGTTACCTTGTATATATGTACCACATCTTCTTTATCCATTCCTCTGTTGATAGACATTTAGGTTGCTTCCATGTCTTGGCTATTGTAAATAGTGCTGCAGTGAACACTGGGGTGCATGTATCTTTTTGAATTATGGTTTTCTCCAGATATATGCCCAAGAGTGGTATTGCTGCAACATATGGTAGTTCTATATGTAGTTTTTTAAAGAACCTCCATACTGTTCTCCACCATGATTGTACCAATTTACATTCCAACAAGCAGTGCAGGAGGGTTCACTTTTGTTCACACCATCTCCAGAATTTACTGTTTGTAGATTTTTTGATGATGGCCATTCTGACTGGTGTGAGGTGATACCTCATTGTAGTTTTGATTTGCATTTCTCTAATAATTAGTGATGTTGAGCATCTTTCCATGTGATTTTTGGCCATCGGTATATCTTCTTTGGAGAAAAGTCTGCTTAAATATTCTGCTATTTTTTGATTGGGTTGTTTGTTTTTTTGATATTGACCTGCATGTGATGTTTGTGTATTTTGGAGATTAATCCCTTGTCGGTTGCTTCATTTGCAAATATTTTCTCCCATTCTGAGGGTTGTCATTTCATTTCATTTATGGTTTCCTTTGCTATGCAACAGTTTTTAAGTTTAATTAGGTCCCATTTATTTTTTATTTTCATTACTCTAGGAGGTAGATCAAAAAAGATATTGCTGCGATTAATGTCAGAGAGTGTTCTGCCTATGTTTTCCTCTAGGAGTTTTATAGTATCCAGCCTTACATTAGGTCTTTAATCCATTTTGAGTTGATTTTTGTGTATGGTGTTAGGGAGTGTTCTAATTTCATTCTTTTACATATATCTGTCCAGTTTTTGCAGCACCACTGATTTAAGAGGCTGTCTTTTCTCCAGTGTATATTCTTGCCTCTTTTGTCATAGATTAGGTGACCATAGGTGCATGGGTTTATCTCTGGACATTCTATCCTGTTCCACTGATCTACATTTCTGTTTTTGTGCCAGTACCATACTGTTTTGATTACCATAGCTTTGTAGTATAGTCTGAAGTTAGGGAGCCTGATTCCTCCAGCTCCATTTTTCTTTCTCAAGATTGATTTGGGGCTTCCCTGGTGGCACAGTGGTTGACAGTCTGCCTGCCGATGCAGGGGACACGGGTTTGTGCCCCAGTCCAGGAAGATCCCACATGCCGCAGAGCGGCTGGACCCATGGGCCATGGCCACTAAGCCTGCACGTTCGGAGCCTGTGCTCCGCAGTGGGAGAGGCCACAACAGTGAGAGGCCTGTGTACTTCAAAAAAAAAAAAAAAAAAAAAAAGATTGCTTTGGCTATTCAGGGTCTTTGTGTTTCCATACAAATTGTAAAATGTTTTGTTCTAGTTCTGTGAAAAATGCCATTGGTAATTTGATAGTGATTGCATTGAATCTGTAGATTCCTTTGGGTAGTATGGTCATTTTGATGGTATTGTTTCTTCCAATCCAAGAACATGGTATCTCTCTCTGTTTGTGTCATCTTTGATTTCTTTCATCAGCATCTTACAGTTTTCTGAGTACAGGTCTTTTGCCTCCTTAGGTAGGTTTATTCCAGGTACTTTATTCTTTTTGATGTGATGGTAAATGTGATTGTTTCCTTAATTTCTCTTTCTGATCTTTTGTTATTAGTGTATAGGAATGCAAGAGATTTCTGTGTATTAATTTTGTATCCTGCAACTTTACCAAATTCATTGAGCTCTAGTAGTTTTCTGGTAGCACCTTTAGGATTCTCTATGTGTAGTATCATGTCATATGCAAACAGTGACAGTTTTACTTCATTTTTTCCAATTTGGATTCCTTTTATTTCTTTTTCTTCTCTGATTGCCATGGCTAAGACTTCCATAACTATGTTGAATAAAAGTGGAGAGGGTGGGGCTTCCCTGGTGGCGCAGTGGTTGAGAGTCCGCCTGCCAATGCAGGGGACATGGGTTCGTGCCTTGGCCCGGGAAGATCCCACATGCCGTGGAGCGGCTGGGTCTGTGAGCCATGGCCGCTGAGCCTGTGCGTCCAGAGCCTGTGCTCCGCAATGGGAGAGGCCACAACAGTGAGAGGCCTGCATACCGCAAAAAAAAAAAACACAAAAAAAAAAAAAAAAAAGTGGAGAGGGTGGATTCACTGTCTTGTTCTTGATCTTAGAAGCAATGCTTTCAGTTTTCACCACTGAGAATGATGTTAGCTGTGAGTTTATCATATATGGCCTTTATTATGTTGAGGTAGTTTCCCTCTATGCCCAGTTTCTGGAGAGTTTTTATCATAAATGGGTGTTGAATTTTGTCAAAAGCTTTTCCTGCATCTATTGAGATGATCATATGGTTTTTATTCTTCAGTTTGTTAATGTGGCATATCACATTGATTTTCCATATATTGAAGAATCCTTGTATCCCTGGGATAAATCCCATATAATCATGGTGTATGATCTTTTTAATTTATTGGTGGATTCTGTTTGCTAGTATTTTGGTGAGGATTTTTGCCTCTATGTTCATCAGTGATATTGGCCTGTAATTTTTGTTGTTGTACCTTTGTCTGGTTTTGGTATCAGGGTGATGGTGGCCTCATAGAATGAGCTTGGGAGTGTTCCTTCCTCTGCAATTTTTGGGAAGAGTTTCAGAAGGATAGGTGTTAACTCTCCTCTAAATGTTTGATAGTATTCACCTGTGAAGCCATCTGGTCCTGAGCTTCTGTTTGTTGGAAGTTTTTAAATCACAGTTTGAATTTCAGTACTTGTGATTGGTTTGTTCATATTTTCTATTTCTTCCTAGTTCAGTCTTGGAAGGTTGTACCTTTCTAAGAATTTGTCCATTACTTCTAGGTTGTCCATTTTATTGGCATATAGTTGCTTGCAGTAGTCTCTTATGATCCTTAGTATTTCTGTGGTGTCCATCATAACTTCTCCTTTCTCATGTCTAATTTTATTGATTTGAGTCCTCTCCCTTTTTTTCGTGATGAGTCTGGCTAAAGGTTTATCAGTTTTGTTTATCTTTTCAAAGAACCAGCTTTTACTTTCATTGATCTTTTCTATTGTTTTCTTCATCTCTATTTCATTTATTTCTGCTCTGATTTTTATGATTTCTTTTCTTCTACTAACTTTGGATTTTATTTGTTCTTCTTCCTCTAGTTGCTTTACATGTAAGGTTAAGTTGTTTATTTGAGGTTTTTGTTGTTTCCTGAGGTAAGATTGTATTGCTCTTAGAACTGCTTTTGCTGTGTCCCATAGGTTTTGGATCATTATGTTTTCATTGTCATTTGTCTGTAGGTATTTTTTTCCCCTCTTTGATTTCTTCAGTGATCCATTAGTTGTTTAGTAACATATTGTTTAGTCTGCACATGTTTGTGGTTTTTTTACAGGCTTTTTTTTCTTGTGATTGATTCCTAATCTCATAGCATTGTGGTCAGAAAAGATGCTTGATATGATTTTTTTTTCTTAAATTTATTGAGACTTCATTTGTGGCCCAAGATGTGATCTATCCTGGAAAATGTTCCATTTGAGAGGACAGTGTATTCTGCTTTTGGATGGAATGTTCTATAAATATCAGTTAAGTCCATTGGTCTAATGTGTAATTTAAGGCCCATTTTCTTTATGATTTTCTGTCTGGGTGATCTGTCCATTGGTGTGAGTGGGATGTTAAAGTCCCCTACTATTATTGTGTTACTATTGATTTCCCCTTTTACAGCTGTTAGCATTTGCCTTATATATTGAGGTGCCCCTATGTTGGGTGCATATATATTTACAATTGTTATATTTTCTTCTTGGCTTGATCCCTTGATCATTATGTAGTGTCGTTCCTTGTCTCTTATAACAGCCTTTATTTTAAAGTCTATTTTGTCTGAGTTTTGCTACTCCAACTTTCTTTTGCTTTCCATTTGCATGGAATAACTTTTTCCATCCCCTCACTTTCAGTCTGTATGTGTCCCTAGATCTGAAGTGGGTCTCTTGTAGACAGCATATATAGAGTCTTGTTTTTGTATCCATTCAGCCAGTCTATGTCTTTTGGTTGGAACATTTTATACATTTACATTTAAGGTAATTATCAATATGTATGTTCCTATTACCATTTTCTTAATTGTTTTGGATTTGTTTTTGTAGGTCTTTTTTCTTCCCTTCCCCTTTTCTTCTCCTCTTGTGATTTGATGACTGTCTTCAGTGTTGCGTTTGGGCTGCTTTTTCTTTTGTGTGTGTGTATACCTATTGTAGTTTTTTGGTTTGCAGTTCCTGTGATGTTTTGATATAGCATTCTATATATATGTATCGACATAGGTATAGTTTTTTCTTGTTTCCTGAGGTAAGCTTGTATTTCTATAAATTTTCCTCTAGAACTCCTTTTTGCTGCGTTCCATAAATTGTTGAATCTTTTTCATTTTTATTTGTCTTCCGGTATTTTTTAAACTTCTTCTTTGATTTCTTCAGTGACCCTTTGGTCATTTAGTAGCATATTTTAGCCTCCTTTGTGTTTTTTGTTAGTTTGTTTTCTGTTTTTTCTGTGTGTGTGTGGGGGGGGGGGGTTTGTTGTTGTTTTGTTTTTGCAGTTTTGTAGTTGATTTCTAGTCTTAGAGCATTGTGGTTAGAAAAGATGCTTGATTTCAATTTTACTGAGGCTTGTTTTGTGGCCTAGATGTAGATCTATCCTGGAGAATCTTCCATGTGCACTTAAAGAATGTATATTCTATTGCTTTCAGATGGAATGTTCTATATATAATCAGGTCCATCTGTTCAGATGTGTCATTTAAGGCCAATGTTTCCTTATTGATTTTCTGCCTGGATGATCTGTACATTGATGTAACTGGGGTGTTAAAGTCTCCTACTATAATTGTGTTACTGTTGATTTCTCCCTTTAAGTCCATTAATGTTTGCTTTATGTATTTAGGTGCTCCTACATTTGGTTCATATATTTACAATTATTATGTCTTCTCAGATTAATCCCTTGATCATTATGTAGTATCCCTCTTTGTTGCTTTTAACAGTCTTCATTTAATCTATTTTGTGTGATATAAGTATTGCTACCCCAGCTTTCTTTTTCTATTTGCATGGAACCTTTTTCCATCCCTTCACTTTCAGTCTGTGTGTATCTGTAGATTTGAATTGAGTAATGTTGGCAGCATATATGTTTTTGTATACATTCAGCCACTCTATGGAGTCCTCCCTCTAGCTTGTTAGTCCCTGGACCCATCCCTGTTCTGGCCCAATAGCCTGTAGGCACCAGTGCTGGGATGCCTCAGGCCAAGCAACTAAATAGGCATGGACACAGTCCCACCTGTCAACAGACAGGCTGTCTTAAGACCCCCTGTGCCCACAGCAGCCTCTGGACAAGGCCCTGCCCACTAGAGAGCCCAGGACTCAGCTCCACCCACCAGTGGGCAGGCACCAGCCCCAGAATCCCCTGAACCCCAGCCTTGTCCTCCAGGAAGCCTTCTCTAGCCTCTGGACCAGTTCACCCACAAGGGGAAAGACACCAGATGCAAGAAAACCACAACCTCATAGCCTGCAGACCCAGCCTGACCATCAGCATGCCATCCCCTGTCCTGAGAACAGCTGGCCCCAGCCCTGCCCACTAGTAGGACAACACAAGCTTCAGGACACCACAGACCCTGTATCCAGCTGTGTCAGAAACCAGTCTCCCTCCCCCACCAGTAATCTGACACCAGCTCTGAGACCCCTGGACCCTACAACCAGACTCCAGGGTATGGCTCTGCCCACCAGTAGGCTGGTGCTAACCTCAAGACCTGGTTTCACCTACCAGTGGGCAGGCAACAGCTCTGGAGTCTTCTGGACCCTGGCTCTGCCCTCCAGTGAGCCAGCACTAGCCCTGGGGTCCCCTGGGATTCCATAGTCAGCCACCTTGTGACCTGGTCCTGCCAAACAGTGGCCAGCAGCCTCTGTGCAAGGCAGGGCCTGGCAACCGATCAGACTGGGGGCCAACCAGGAATGCCCATATAGCCCACCACAACAGGAGGATCCACACAGCCCTCATAGGGGGAACTCCTAATGCATATAGCTTGGATGATGAGAGGTGAGTGCACTGCTGGGACGCATGGGACGTTTCCTACAAAAGGCCACTTCTCCAAGGTTGGGAAACATAACCAACCTACCAGATACATAAAAATACAAACAGCAACTTAGACAAAGTGAGGCAACAGAGGAACATAGTACAGACAAAGGAGCCAGATAAAACCCCAGAAGAACAGCTAAGTGGAGATAGGCAACCTACCTGAGAAAGAGTTCAGGGTGGTGATTGTAAAGATGATCAAAGTATTCAGAAAAATGGATACACGAGAGAGACGTTAGTTTTTAACAAAGAGTTAGAAAATATAAAGAACAACCAAACATATGAAGAATACAAAACTGAAGTAAAAAATACTTTAGAAGGCATCAACAGTAGACTAAATGATAGAGGAATGGAACAGCAAGCTGGAAGACAGAGTAGTGGAAATCATTGCCGCTGAATAGAAAAAAATAAAAAGAAATGAAGACAGTTTGAGAGAACTCTGGGACAACATCAAGTGCAGTAATACTCGCATTATAGGGGTTCCAAGGAGGACAAGAGACAGAAGGAGGTGAGAACATATTTGAAGACATAGTAGCTGAAAACTTCCCTAACCTGGAAAAGGAGACAGACATCCAAGTCCAGGAAGTGCAGAGTCCCATACAGGATTAACTCCAAGAGGAACACACCAAGACACGTTGCAACTAAAATTGCAAAAAATTAAAGAGAATATTAAAAGCAGCAGGGAAAACCAACAAATAACATACAAGGGAACTCCCATACGGCTATCAGCTGACTTTCCAGCAGAAACTCTGCAGGCCAGAGGGGAGTGGCCTGATATATTCAAAGTGATGAAAGGAAAAAACCTACAACCAAGAATACTCTACGAAGTAAGGCTCTCATTCAGATTTGATGGAGAGATCAAAAGCTTTACAGACTAGCAAAAGCTAAAAGAGTTTGGCACCACCAAACCGGCTTTACAACAACGTTAAAGGAACTTCTCTAAGCAAAAAAGAAAAGGCCACAACTAGAAACGAGAAAATTATGAAATAGCTTACCAGTAAAGGCAAACATACAGTAAAGGTGGAAAATCATCCACACACAAAGCTAGCCGGGAGGTTAAAAGATGAAAGTACTAAAATCGTCTATATCCACGATAAGCAGTTAAGGGATACACAAAACAATTAGATGTACAATGATATCAGAAATAGTAATCATAAGGGGAGGAGAGTACAAATGCAGGGTTTTAAAAATGTATTTAAAATTAAGAGATCAGCAACTACCCACCTCCTAGAGAAATGGAAATAAAAACAAAAGTAAACAAATGGGATCTAAGGAAACTGAAAAGCTTTTGCACAGCAAAGGAAACCATAAACAAGACAAATTTCTCCAAAGAAGATATACAGATTGCCAACAAATACATGAAAGAATGCTCAACATCACTAATCATTAGAGAAATGCAAATCAAAACTACAATGAGGTATCACCTCACACCAATCAGAATGGACATCATCAAAAAATCTACAAAAAATAAATGTTGGAGAGGTTGTGGAGAAAAGGGAATCCTCTTGCACTGCTGGTGGGAATGCAAATTGATACAGCCACTATGGAGAACAGTATGAAGGTTCCTTAAAAAACTAAAAACAGAACTACCATACGACCCAGAAATCCCACTACTGGGCATATACCCTGAGAAAACCATAATTCAAAAAGAGTCATGGGGCTTCCCTGGTGGCGCAGTGGTTGGGGGTCCGCCTGCCGATGCAGGGGACACAGGTTTGTGCCCCGGTCTGGGAGGATCCCACATGCCGCGGAGAGGCTGGGTCCGTGGGCCATGACCGCTGAGCCTGCGCGTCTGGAGCCTGTGCTCCACAGTGGGAGAGGCCACGGCAGTGAGAGGCCTGTGTACCGCAAAAAAAAAAAAAAGTTATGTACCACAATGTTCATTGCAGCTCTACTTACAATAGCCAGGTCATGGAAGCAACCTACATGTCCATCAACAGATGAATGGATAAAGAAGATGTGGCATATAGATTTAATGGAATATTACTCAGCCATAAAAAGAAACAAAATTGAGTTATTTGTAGTGAGGTGGATGGACCTAGAGTCTGTCATACAGAGTGAAGTAAGTCAGAAAGAGAAAAACAAATACCGTATGCTAACACATATATATGGAATCAAAGAAAAAAAAAGGTTCTGAAGAACTTAGGAGCAGGACAGGAATAAAGACGCAGATGTAGAGAATGGACTTGAGGACACGGAGTGGGGGAAGGGTAAGCTGGGATGAAGTGAGAGAATGGCATGGACTTATATACACTACCAAATATAAAATTACATAGCTAGTGGGAAGCAGCTGCATCACACAGGGAGATTAGCTCAGTGCTTTGTGACCACCTAGAGGGGTGGGATAGGGAGGGTGGGAGAGAGACACAAGAGGGAGGGGATATGGGGATATATGTATACATATAGCTGATTCACTTTGTTATAAAGCAGAAACTAACACACCATTGTCAAGCAATTATGCTCCAATAAAGATGTTTTAAAAAAGGAAGTAATCAGGCAAAAAATAAAGAGATCAGCAACTTAAAACAATCATATATAATAATATAGAGTGCTATATTAAAAGCTCATGGTAACCTCAAACCAAAAATCTATAGTAGATACACACAAAAAAGAGAAAGGAATCCAAATATAGCACTAACGATAATCATCAGGGGGCTTCCCTGGTGGTGCAGTGGTTAAGAATCCACCTGCCAATGCAGGGGACGCTGGTTCAATCCCTGGTCCAGGAACATCCCACATGCCACGGAGCAACTAAGCCTGTGAGCCGTAACTACTGAGCCTGTACGCTACAACTACCGAAGCCTGTGTGCCCTAGAGCCTGTGCGCTGCAACTACTGAGCCCACGAGCTGCAACTACTGAAGCCCATGCACCTAGAGCCCGTGTTCCGCAACAAAGGAAGCTACTGCAATGAGAAGCCCGCACACCTCAACGAAGAGTAGCCCCTGCTCGCCGCAACTAAAGAAAGCCTGCATGCAGCAGCAAGACCCAACACAGCTTAAAAATAAAAATAAAAAATTAAAAGATAATCATCAAATCACAGGAGAAAAGAAAGGAACAAAAAAAACTGCAAAAACAAACCCCAAACAATTAACAAAATGGCAATAAGAACATACATATCAATAGTTACTCTAAATGTAAATGAACTAAATGCTTCAATCAAAACACATTTTTTATACTTTTATCTCACCATCTAACAAATTTTATAAAAAATCATGACAAGAATTTTTACCATAATCAACAGAATATATTTTGTATAATATTTTAAGTGACTAGCCAAAAGGACACAATTTTACATGCAATAAGTATCACTGCAATAGATCTCACTAATCCTATATTCATTTAATTTCTGGATTCAGGAGTTAGGTCTTATAATCACAAATATGAGTTTATATCAAAGAAGCCACAAGCTATCTCTTATACAAGAGCCTTGACACTTGAAGATAGTCTATGGCTTTTATCTCAAGATGGGGGGTGGATATATGCATTACCTCTCCTTCCTCTCAGAATATTATTGAATGCAGAGGGAATATAAGTGTAACTCCACTGAGTCAAAGGCAATCAGAGTAGGTGCCATGAGTGAACCAGAATCATCAAGGAACTTTTGGAAAATGTTGAGCAGGTAGTCAGATTGAAGGTGAAATCCATGAACAGAGAAGTCCCAAAACATAAGCTGGTCGAAAAAGGAGATGGCACTGTTATTAAAGGGTAGTGATGTGGAATAAACTCTAACCCAGATCTATGATGACACAACCTAAATCTTCAAAACGTTAACTCGATTTTTTTTTTTTATAAAGAGAAAGGTGAATATATGATCCAATTTTTAAAAAAATATTTATTTATTTATTTATGGCTGTGTAGGGTCTTTGTTTCTGTGCATGGGCTTTCTCTAGTTGCGACGAGTGGGGGCCACTCTTCATTGCGGTGTGTGGGCCTCTCACTGTCGTGGCCTCTCGTTGCGGAGCACAAGCTCCAGACGCACAGGCTCAGTAGTTGTGGCTCATGGGCCTAGTTGCTCCGCGGCATATGGGATCTTCCCAGACCAGGGTTTGAACCTGTGTCCCCTGCATTGGCAGGCGGATTCTTAACCACTGAGCCACCAGGGAAGCCCTAACTTGATTTCTGAAAGGGGATGCAGATGGGTTTTATTTTCTCCTCAGCCCTACTGTGATTCTAAAAGTTTGGCAATATCTACATGTGGGAAATGCCCTTGATTGTTTCTTTTCTTCCTCTGGACTAGTTTCAGCCTTTTTCATAGCGTTTGTGTTTCTCTGACACTTTCACTCTCTGAAATCAGAAAGTGATCATGTCCTAACTTGATTTAACTCATTACAGAGGTGTTTCCAGGCCTGTGCCAACCATGTCTCTCCAAGATCTGCTTTTTCTGGTTCACAAAGAAAAATCTGACTCCTAAAAATGATAGTGCAGACAAGAAAATAGTGAGTCAGGGTGACTCATTATATTTCAGTTTTAAAACAGGAAAACTGCCTCCTTTTTTTCCCCCTTGTCTCCTCTCCTTCCTGAATTATGCAGGATGGTATTTTGAGACAAAGCTTCTTTAATCAGGAATAGGAACTTTATTTTAATTTCTTAATTTTTTTGGTAACATTGTGGAGATTTTTCACTTTGAGGTGGTTGAGCATGTGTTGGGTAAGGACTGTAGCTTAGAACTCCACTCCCTAAATTAGGGAAATTCAAGTCTCTGTCAGCTCCTGAAAGATAGGGATCTTTCCCCCTAGAGAATCCCTATGGTGAAGCACCTGAGTGGAGGGAATGGTGACATTAACTTTTGACTGAGACAGAGAAGCACAGGTGTGTGTGTGTGTGTGTGTGTGTGTGTGTTTAAGGGTTGCTATATCCTGACCAAGGAGAACCAACAAGGTTCTTAGCTGAGATTAATATGATCTCAAAGGCCCTTTTGCCAAAAAAGTTTCTTGGTATGTTAGGGGCTGCCAGAAGGTGATGAGACTGGAAATATGGGCTGTAGCTTCTGCCTCTACATCCAGCTCCACTGACTGCAAACTTTAAGTAAAGCAGGGCTTGCAGGAATAGCAGGATTCTGAGTTCACCTTTGTCACCACTAAATAAAATCTACAGCCTGTCCAAAGTATAGTGCTGATGAGGCTAAGAGTCTCATCCCAAAGGTACCAGTGACTCAAACTTAGCCTCGTGGCCACATGCTACTCTGCTACAAATACATGCTAAGATGTCAGAGGGTTCGGTTTAGTGTAACCCATCACTACTGCTGGATGGGAGGGAGAGTGACACAATGGAAGGTGTGAGTCACAGAATTAGAAGACTAGGACTTACTAACTGTGGGTTTGGGGCCTCAAGTTCTTTATAAGACTGGTTTAAACAGTGACTAATATTTAAATTCTCTGTATCTCAAATCTAAACCCATGGGTTTCCCAGACAGTGGGAATGTAATATCTTTATTCACTTACTTAACAAATACCGATTGCACGCCTGCTAGGTGCCAGACAATGTATCAGGCTCTGGGGCTTTGGCAATGAAAATATGGTCTTGGCCCTCATTGATTTTTACAGTCCCATGGCACCAAGAGACATGAATCAAATTTATCACCAAAACAAATGTGAAAATTGCAACTGTGACAAGAAGAGGAGTTACATGGTGCTGAGGGACCCTTTAATGGGGGTGGGGTGGAATGACAGCCAGGAAAGTCAGGGAATACTTTCCTGAGGAAATGGCACTTGAGCTGAGACCCAAAGAATAATTCGATGTTAACTGGGCAAAAATAGGATTTTAACGGGTTCTAGAGAGAAGGAATAGTACGTGCAAAGGCCTGTTGTAGGAAGAGCGCAAAGAACATTTGAGAAATAGAAAGCCAGTATGGCTGGAGTAGAGAAAACGAGGAGCATGGTATGAGATCAAGGTGTAAAGGAAGGTACTCACCAGACTATGCAAGGCTGGCGGACCATGGTAAGAGGATTTGGCTTTAGAATAGGGTGTGTATCTTGAAGAGAGAAATCTGATTTCATTCCTGGAGAAGAATGAAAATAGATAAAGATGAACCAATTAGTAGTTGATGGTGTAGGTCAAGCAAGAGATAATGATACTTTGAACTAGGGTGCTAAGATGAAAATGGAAAAAACTAGATGGATTCCAGAGATATTTAAGAGGTTAAGTAAAGATGATTTGGTAAAGAATTGTACAAATAAGGCAAGAGAGGAAGATATCAAGGATACCTTTCTAGTTTATACATCTGGATGGATGGATGGTAGGGAACACTATAATGGGGGTGGGGAAAGGAGACTATGAGTATGGACTTGCACACGTTGGAAAGATATCAAGTAGGTAGTTGATATGTGGGTCTGGAGCTCAAAAGGGTCTGGGTTGGAGACATAACAATGAGTCATCTATATATACATGGTACTTAAAGCTATATGTGTAGGTGAGATTGTTTAGAGAAGAGACTGAGAAGAAAGCCTATGACTGAGCCAACAAGGAATTTTAATGTTACATTCTTATATTCTTTTCCATTATGGTTTATCATAGGATATTGAATATAGTTCTCTGTGCTACACAGTAGGATCTTGTTGTTTATCCATTCTATATGTAATAGTTTACATTTGCTAATCCCAAACTCCCAGTTCTTCCCTCCCCCACCTCCCTCCCCCTTGGCAACCACCAGTATGTTCTCTATGCCTGTGATTCTGTTTCTGTTTCATAGATAGGTTCATTTGTGTTATATTTTAGATTCCACATATAAGTGATATCATATGGTATTTTTCTTTCTCTTTCTGACTGACTTCACTTAGTATGATAATCTCTAGGTGCATCCATGTTGCTGCAAATGGCATTATTTCATTCTTTTTTATGGCTGGGTAGTACTCCATTGTATATATGTCTTCTTTATCCATTCATCTGTCAGTGGACATTTAGGTTGTTTTCGTGTCTTGGGTATTGTGAATAGTGCTGCTATGAACATAGGGGTGCATGTATCTTTTTGAATTATAGTTTTGCCTGGATATATGCCCAGGAGTGGGATTGCTGGGTCACATGGTAATTCTATTTTTAGCTTTCTGAGGAACCTCCATACTGTTTTCCACATTGGCTGCACCAATTTACAAGGAATTTTAACTTTAAAGACTGGTTAGGGCTTCCCTGGTGGTGCAGTGGTTAAGAATCCACCTGCCAATGCAGGGGACACGGGTTTGAGCCCTGGTCTTGGAAGATCCCACATGCTGTGGAGCAACTAAGCCTGTGTGCCACAACTACTGAGACCGCATGCCACAACTACTAAGCCCGCATGCCACAACTACTGAAGCCTGTGCACCTAGAGCCCATGCTCTGTAACAAGTCACTGAAGTGAGAGGCCCACACACTGCAATGAGAGGCCCATGCACCGCAACGAACAGTAGTCTCTGCTCACCGCAACTAGAGAAAGCCTGTGCGCAGCAACAAAGACCCAACACAGCCAAAAATAAATAAATTTATTAAAAAAAAAAAAAGACTGGTTAGAGTTTGAGTCTCCAAAGGTGAAAGGGAAGTGTGGTCAAAGAGAAAGGAGATATACCAGGAAGATGTGGTATTACTGAAGCAAGAGAATAAACTCTCAAAGATTTAAGAAAGAGGCTAAAACTCTCAAAGGTTGCTCAGAGTCAAGTAGGATAAGGACTGAAATGTCCATTAGATTTAATGACATGGAATCACTGACCTCAGAAAATCCATTTTAGTGACATGATAGAGCTGAAAATAAAATAGAAAATAGTAGAGTTTGAAGGGACTGGCTGAGTAAAATAGAAAATAGTAGAGGAGTCTGAAAGGTTGAAAGGAATGCAAAGTTCTGAACTTGTAATTTTGGAGCATGAAAGAGTGAGACTTGACTGGAGAAACAGCATAGGACTGCTGGGTAGTTTAGAGGGCTCGTTTGAGATTGGAGTCTGAAAATTTATAGTTAAAATCTGACTAACTGTGAGGCTTCCCCCCAACTAGCCCTCAGCTACTTGAATGCCAGCAGATAACTGGTTTATCCAAGGTTGGCATGCAAAGATAAAAGAACCAGAGAGTTTGATCTATTGAAAAGGGTGTTACCAAAATGATGTACCTCTGCTACCTAAGTTAGATAGATAGAGGTAGATAGCAGAGGAAGAGAAGAAAGGAAAAATCGTACATCGATTTGGAATGATTTGGAAAAATCATACATTAGTGTAGGGGTGTGTGCATCCTGATAAGATCAAAGAAATGTTGAAGTAGAAGTAGCTGAACAAGCAACACAGGAGAGGAGGCTGTAGTCAGAGTGGGGTATTTGAATTAGTGATTCTGGAGGTGGCACAGCTACGGTTGATGATCAGATCCAGGATCCAAGGGAGTCTGTGGCTGAAGAAGGGCGGAGGTCACTAGAGATTAGAGGCCTTGGGTTTGACTCCATCAAATCTCTTTCACTTGCAATTGATAGAAAACCTAAATCAAACTGGGATTGGGAAAGGGGAATACAGAAGTTTTTGTTAAGAAGCAACATTGTAAAAACGACTATACTACCCAAAGAAATCTACAGATTCAATGCAATCCCTATCAAACTACCAATGGCATTTTTGGTAGTTTGAACTACTACAGAACTAGAACAAAAATTTCACAATTTGTATGGAAACACAAAAGACCCCGAATAGCAAAGCAATCTTGAGAAGGAAAAACAGAGCAGAGGAATCAGGCTCCCTGACTTCAGACTATACTACAGAGCTACAGTAATCAAGACAGTATGGTACTGACACAAAAACAGAAATATAGATCAATGGAACAGAATAGAAAGCCCAGAGATAAACCCACACACATATGGTCACCTTATTTTTGATAAAGGAGGCAAGAATATACAATGGAGAAAAGACAGCCTCTTCAGTAAGTGGTGCTGGGAAAACTGGACAGCTACATGTAAAAGAATGAAATTAGAACACTCCCTAACACCATACACAAAAATAGACTCAAAACAGATTAAAGACCTAAATGTAAGGCCAGACACTATAAAACTCTTAGAGGAAAACATAGGCAGAACACTCTATGACATAAATCACAGCAAGATCCTATTTGACCCACCTCCTAGAGAAATGGAAATAAAAACAATAATAAACAAATGGAACCTAATGAAACTTAGAAGCTTTTGCACAGCAAAGGAAACCATAAACAAGACAAAAAGCCCTCAGAATGGGAGAAAATATTTGCAAATGAAGCAACTGACAAAGGATTAATCTCCAACATACACAAGCAGCTCATGCAGCTCAATATGAAAAAGACAAACAACCCAATCCAAAAATGGGCAGAAGACCTAAATAGACATTTCTCCAAAGAAGATATACAGATTGCCAACAAACACGTGAAAGGATGCTCAACATCACTAATCATTAGAGAAATGCAAATCAAAACTACAGTGAGGTATCGCCTCACACTAGTCAGAATGGCTATCATCAAAAATCTACAAACAATAAATGCTGGAGAGGGTGTGGAGAAAAGGGAGCCCTCTTGCACTGTTGGTGGGAATGTAAATTGATACAGCCACTATGGAGAACAGTATGGAAGTTCCTTAAAAAACTAAACACAGGGCTTCCCTGGTGGCACAGTGGTTGAGAGTCCACCTGCCGGTGCAGGGGACACGGGTTCATGCCCCGGTCCGGGAGGATCCCACATGCAGCGGAGCGGCTGGGCCCGTGAGCCATGGCCGCTAAGCCTGCGCGTCTGGAGCCTGTGCTCCGCAACAGGAGAGGCCACAACAGTGAGAAGCCCGCGTATCGCAAAAAAAATAAAAACAGAACTGCCATACGACCCAGCAATCCCACTACTGGGCATATACCCTGAGAAAACCATAATTCAAAAAGAGTCATGTACCACAATATTTGCAGCACTGTTTACAATAGCCAGGACATGGAAGCAACCTAAGTGTCCATCGACAGATGAATGGATAAAGAAGATGTGGCACATACATTAATGGAATATTACTCAGCCATAAAAAGGAAACGAAATTGAGTTATTTGTAGTGAGGTGGATGGACCTAGAGTCTGTCGTACAGAGTGAAGTAAGTCAGAAAGAGAAAAACTAATACCGTATGCTAACACATATATATGGAATCCAAAAAAAAAAGGTTCTGAAGAACCTAGGGGCAGGACAGGAATAAAGATGCAGACATAGAGAATGAACTTGACACGGGGAGGGGAAAGGGTAAGCTGGGACGAAGTGAGAGAATAGCGTTGATCTATATACACTACCAAATGTAAAATAGATAGCTAGTGGGAAGCAGCTGCATCTCACAGGGAGATCAGCTTGGTGCTTTGTGACCACCTAGAGGGGTGGGATAGGGAGGGTGGGAAGGAGACACAAGAGGGAGGGGATATGGGGATATATGTATATGTATAGCTGACTCACTGTTATACAGATGAAACTAAGACACCATTGTAAAGCAATTATACTTCAATAAGGATGTTTAAAAAAAAAGGGAAAAAAAGGTGAAGAGGTAGTTTAGCTTCAGGCAGAGCTCGTAGGATGTGATCAGGATCTGACTCTCCATCTTTCAGCTCTGTTGTCCTCTATAGGGAGATCTCAGGCAAGCTCTGCTCTAGGGGGAGCAAAACGGCTGCCAGTAACTCCAGGCTTTCATCCTCAGCAGTCTAAGGTGAGCAGAGAAGAATAAGTGTCTCCTCCCTAACTATTTAAGTCAGAGTCCTGGGCCTCATTCTTAGTGGTTCAAATTTGGGTCACATTTCCATCTCCAAACCAATCACTGTCATCACAGGCACTCAGTGCTGTGATTGGCCAGACCTGAGTCTCATTTCCACTTGGAAGATGGTTCATCAGAGGAAAAATGGGGTGTTCTTACCAGAAGAAGAATCAATGTATCCTGGCCAGTAAAAACAGATGTCTTACTTCTACAGTGTTGAGCAGGTTGTTCATGAGGTCATTCATGTTGGGAGCAGAGCTTGGGGTAGACAGGAATCCCATTAAGCCAGAATCTTTGAAAGAGGAGGCATGGCCTGGCGTCAGTGACTACAGGTGTAAAACAGAACTCGGAGTGTTTGTACAGTGCCTCTTGATAACTCTTCAGACTTGAAAGATCCTTGAGGGCAAAGGATTTTGTATCCCTGGTACCAAGGAGGGAGCCTGATACTCAAAAAATGCTTGTAAATGATGGACGGATGGTAGATGAATGGATGATGAACGAACAAATGAATCACTGAGTTTGAAAATACCTTAGGAATAGGCTTACAGTATTTGACAAAGTTTTGAACACAAAAATGCATTTTGAAAATGTATCTCTTCAATTATGTCAGAAATGGAGCATTGTGAAAATAGCATGGACTCTCAAGTCACACAAACCAAGATTTGAATTCTGGCTCCGGGTGACCTCGTGCAAATGATTTAACCACCCTAAATCTGTTTCCTCATCTATAAAATTGGGCAATGTTAGGGTGCCACCCTGAGGGGGAGTAGCCAATGAAACAGTTTCCCAAGAAGATCCGTGGGTGGCATTCATTATTTTGAGAGCTTATTATAAATGAGGCGTAGCTCTCAGCCTGACAGAATAAAAAACTTCATCAGCACTCGGAGAGGGAAGTCATTTCCCAGACAGAGGCCTACATTAACTAAATTAGAAAGGCAGAGAAATCAGAATGCCAATGTATTAACTTACCATGAGAAATTATTTGGAGTATTCGCGTAACTAGCACGTTTTCTTCCTGCGCTCAGCTCTATTGGGAGGTAAAGTCACAACTAGAAGATTGCTTGTGCTCAGGCAAGGGAACTTGGGGTGGCCCCTGCATGTAGCGATGGGCCAGCCATTGGGAAACCCTAGAAAGAAAGTTCTTGGATGGTCACTGACAAGGTTTATCTCTGTCTCCTAGGATGAGTTTGTATATCTTTGCTTTGTTCATTATATATTTATGTCTTGGAGGGCATCTTCTTTCCTGCACTTGTAATGTCTTGGGAAAAGGCTCACCTCAGCCCCTAAAATACCAACAAGAGAGAAGAACACTCTTCCCAGCAGTGCAGCCTGCGTCAGCAGCGAGGGTCTCCCTGGCCCTCAGGATCTGGGTCAGATGGCTTAACCACCCAAGTCCACAGCCTGGGACATTCCCAAGCCCGTCCCAGATTTCAGCAAGTCCCTGGGAGACTGGTGTTCTTGTGGTCTCCTCTCCTTCTGCTTGCTCACGATCTCTGCCCAGAGTTACGTTAATCCAGACATGAATCACAGATTATTCACCAGCTTCCACCAAATTAAAAAAATAAAAAATCCCACTTACACAAAACATTCATGAGTAGACTTTTCTAAAGAACCAAGGACGTAGGGTGAGGTCTCAGGAAGGATTCATATACACACATGAGACAGCAAGCTGTTTAGAGCCCTATTGGACCTTCCTATTCTTCTAAAGTTCCTCTGACCACACTGACACGGGGGTTCCTGTTCTCACCAGCAGACCCGAGTCTCACTTCCCCATGCCTCTTTTCTGCCTTCCCTGTTCCCCACCCCAATGGAAAGTCAAAACAAACGCTCCACCTCTCTCCCTGTCTGCCCGACCCCGACACAGGCACGGCAGCCCTGGCAAGCAGGAACCTAAAGTCAAACAAGGGAGACTCAAGTCAGAAGAAGGTCCTCTCTGCAGGAGTGTGTACTTAGAGGAAGCAAGCCAGCCAGGGAAACCGGTCTCCACCTAGTCCAAGGCAGTGAGCCCGTGAGACAGAAGAAGAACAACTGCAAAGAAACAGAAAAGGTCCTGGGGACTTTATTCAGCAGCAAATGATCCTGGCTGTTCTTGTGGGATCTACCCCCTGCAAGAGTCCAATTTTAGCATCTGCAGGGACACACAGGGCTGGCAGGACCTCCCCCTCTCTCCCTTGGCGCTGGGGTTTAAGGACAAAGCCTCCAGGCTGGGACCCACGCTGGCTTGGGTCCTGTGCTGGCTCCTGGCCCTTTAATTCAGGTGCTCAAAGAAGGACTCTTCTCCAAGAGGCCTTTGTCTTGGAGGAAGGGCTGAGCCTAGCTGCTCCTGAGGGTCTTGTTTGGGGTTTTTGTTTGTTTTTTGTTGCTGTTGTTGTTTAATTGTGGTAAGAACACTTAACATGAGAGCTTCCCTCTTAACAAATTTTTAAGTGTATATAGTGTTACTGACTGTAAATACAATGTTGTACAGCAGATCTCTGGAGCTTCTTCATTTAGCTTGGCTGAAACTTTATGCTACTTGACTAGCAATTCCCCATTTCTCCCTCCCTCCGCCCCCAATCCCTGGCAACCACCATTCCACTCTATGAATCTGACAATTTTAGATACCTCATATGGGAAATCATGTAGCATTTGTCTTTCTACAACAGGTTTATTTCACTTAGCATAATGTCCTCAAGGTTGATCCATGCTGACACAAATCGCAGGATTTCCTTCTCTTTAAAGGCTGAATAACATTCATTTGTATTTATATACCA
This sequence comes from Aethalodelphis obliquidens, assembly GCF_003676395.1. Lineage (NCBI taxonomy): Eukaryota > Metazoa > Chordata > Mammalia > Artiodactyla > Delphinidae > Aethalodelphis > Aethalodelphis obliquidens. The sequence goes on from NW_020837951.1 coordinate 20,687,235, forward strand.
CATGTTCTTTTTCCGTTCATCCATCAGTGGACATTTACGTTGCTTCCACATCTTGGCTACTGTTAATAGTGCTGCAACGAACACAGGAGTACTAATCGCTCTTCAAGAACCTAAAAATAGGACTTCCCTGGTGGTGCAGTGGTTAAGAATCCACCTGCCAATGCAGGGGACATGGGTTCGAGCCCTGGTCCGGGAAGATCCCACATGCCGTGGAGCAACTAAGCCCGTGCACCACAACTACTGAGCCTGCGCTCTAGAGCCCGTGAGCCACAACTACTGAGCCCACAAGCCACAACTACTGAGCCTGCGTGCCACAACTACTGAAGCCTACGCACCTAGAGCCCATGCTCTGCAACAAGGGAAGCCACCTCAATGACAAGCCCGTGCACTGCAACGAAGAGTAGCCCCCACTCGCCACAACTAGAGAAAGCCCGTGCGCAGCAACAAAGACCCAATGCAGCCAAAAATTTATATATTTTAAGAAAAAACCTAAAAATAAACAAGTGGGACTACATCAAACTAAAAAGCTTCTGCACTGCAAAATAAAAAAAATCAAGAGTGAAAAGGCAACCTACAGAATGGGAGAAAATATGACACATCATATCTCTGACAGGGAGTTAATCTCCAACATATATAAGAATTCCTACAATTCAGTTGTAAAACAAACATGGGCTAAGGACTTGGATAGACATTTCTCCAAAGAAGATATACAAATGGCCAATAAGCGCATGAAAAGATAAGCTAATCATCAGGGAAATGCAAATCAAAACCACACTGAGGTATCACCCCACACCTGTCAAGATGGCTGTTTATCAGAATAGGTAAGTGTTGGTGAGGATGTGAGACATTGGAACCCTTGTGCACTGGTGCTGTGAAAGGAAAATGGGCAGCTTCTATGGAAAACAACGAAGTTTCCTCAAAAAAATAAAAGCAGCACTATGATCTAGCAATCCCACTGCGGGGTCTGTATCCAAAAGAATTGAAATCAGCACCTCAAAGAGATACTAGGACTCCTGAGTTTTTCAAATTTCTCTCGAAGTCTCTGCTACCCAGCTCCCCACAGCACATAGGTCCCTGTCACTTTTAAACCCCAAAATAAAACCTCACCGCCGCTCCCCCCCCCCCCCCGCCCCACCGCCGCCAACACGCAGATCCCAGGCACCTCACGGCTTGCCCCAAACTGCCTTCCAGGTACAGAATTTTGCCCCTTGCCTTGAGGGGGCCAAGTCCCAGGGGAAGGTGCCCAGCGACCTGCGGGAGGTCCAGGCACGCCCGGCCGTGCGGAAATCGGCCCTTCAAGCGGCCGCGCTGCCCGGAGCAGCGTGACGCGGGGGCGCAGCCGGACTCCAGACTCACCGCGCGCTCCCCCGCGCCTCGCTTCCCTGGGCCGCCGCCAGTCCGGCTCCGCCGCCGGGGGCGGAGCATGGCCCTTTTTGGTCCGGGTAGGCGTGGCCGTGGTCCCAGAGGCCCTGGGCCGCCCCGCTGGCTGCTGTCATTTGCGCCCTGCGCCTGGCTCAGCTCGGCTCGCAGGTTTCCCCGCGCGCACCCTGGCTGCGCGCCCGCCCTCCCGGGAGCAGCTGCGGCAGCAGCAGCGGGCAAGCCCCTCCCTCCATCCCCCATTGGTGAGACGACATGGGCCCGGGGACCATCTGCCCGTGCAGGGGCCCCCTGTCTCGCCCCCAGGTGTCGACCTGGATCGAGCCCGTGGTGGCCTCCACCCAGATGGCCGCCTCCCTCTACGACGCGGGGCTGCTCCTCGTGGTGAAGGCGTCCTTCGGAGTCGAGGCCTTGTCCAACCACAGCGCTAGCCCGTCGCCCCCGGGGGCTCTAGAGAACCAACAGCAGAGAGCCATCTCCAACTTCTACATCATCTACAACCTTGTGATAGGCCTGACACCCCTGCTGTCGGCCTATGGGCTGGGCTGGCTCAGCGACCGTTACCACCGCAAGATCTCCATCTGCATGTCTCTGCTGGGCTTCATGCTCGCCCGCCTCGCGCTGCTGCTCAAGGTGCTGCTGGACTGGCCCGTGGAGATGCTCTACGGGGCGGCAGCGCTGAACGGGCTGTGCGGTGGCTTCTCGGCGTTCTGGTCGGGGGTCATGGCCCTGGGATCCCTCGGCTCCTCGGAGGGCCGCCGCTCCCTGCGCCTCATCGTGATCGACTTGATCCTGGGCTTGGCGGGATTCTGCGGGAGCATGATCTCTGGGCACCTCTTCAAGCAGATAGTCGGGCACTCCAGCCAGGGCCTGGTGCTGACCGCCTTCAGCGTGAGTTGTGCCACCTGCGCCCTTTTCTACAGTCTCTTGGTGCTGAAGGTCCCTGAGTCCACGGCCAAGCCCAGCAAGGCTGTGGATACGGTGTCTGGCACAGTCTGCACCGATAACACCCTGGATCCTGATCCAACAGACAAGCAGTGTGTGATGAGGCACCCTTCGTCTCCTGCAAAAGCGAAGCCCAAGAAAACCATTATTGCTCTGCTCTTTGTGGGTGCTATCACATATGACCTGGCAGTGGTGGGCACAGTGGACATGATGCCCCTTTTTCTGCTGAGGGAGCCTCTGAGTTGGAACCAAGTGCAGCTGGGCTATGGTATGGCTTCAGGGTACACCATCTTCATCACCAGCTTCCTGGGCGTCCTGGTCTTCTCCCGCTACTTCCAGGACACCACCATGATCATGATTGGAATGGTCTCCTTTGCGTCTGGAGCCCTCCTCTTGGCTTTTGTGAAAGAGACATACATGTTCTACATTGGTGAGTCTGGCATTCTTGGGGAGGCATGACAAGGACACTGCGCATCCCCCGAGTCATGGGGCTGACCCCAGGGATGCTGTGGTCTAGGTGTCCCAGCTCAGCACCGGAGATTATACCTGCTATCTGGGAGACACAAGGGAGACAGGATTATGTGCACTTGAGTTTGTCGGTATTGTTACCGACAATGTGTGGCCCCTGAAATGTTACCAGAGTGGTGCCCAAAGCTCTAGGAAGTCAAGGGAGGGCTGGTCAGTGGTGCCTGGAGTCAGCAGAGAGCCTTCGGGATGCCCTCGAGTGGAGGAGATGGGGTTGAGTTTCTTCTCCTTAGTTTAAAAGGGATAAAACGTTACGTAATCCAGCTGAAAAAGTCCTTTAATTAAAATCATTTCAATCCTTTTGGGTCAAGCACAAGCTTTTTAAAAAGAGAGAAAAACTCTCCATAAATGCCTTCCACAACCAATGTAATACATTCATTCCCTCAAGGAAGCAGAATGAAGTTCCTATCTGAGGACGAAGACAGCCCACAAGCAGAGAGCTCTGGCCCGTGCTCCCACAGACCTTTCTACAGTGATAGAAATGTTCTGTATCTTTCTGCCTAATACACTAGCTATTAGCCACGTATGGCTAGGAAGCCCTTGAAATGTGGCCAGTGCAACTTAACAGAATTTTTCATACTATTTCATTTAAATTAATAGTCACGTGGCTGGCTAGTGGCTAACATATTCGAACAACTCAAGGTGGTTCCCAGAGACCGTCCTTTGGCAGAGGTCACACAACTCAGAAAAACCCCTCACAACATGGCAAGATTACCTTTCGCCAGCTCCCAGTTCAACAGGCCGTGTGCAAGAGCCAGAGTCCCCCCTCCCCTTCCTTCCCTACCCCCCCCCCCCCACACACACCCGCCAAGGGATAATGAACAGGGCTTGAGGGAAGGAGGGGTGTGTGGCAGGTGAGTTAGTGGCACACATTTCTAGATGCAGTCTGCCAAAGCTCCTGGGACCATCTCCCAGAGGTGACGATGAACGGCAAGCGCAGACACCTCTCTCCCAGGAGGCAAGGAGTTCTGAGTGACATCAGCTCCACTTCCCTAGAAACAACTCTACCAATAAAGACACCCTTCACCCTCTGTCACCACTGTGCTTGGCACCTTGCAGACGGGTCTGCAGCAATGTGCTGGGAGAATCAGCCTGCCCGGGGCAGGGGGAGGAGGTGGGGGGGGGGTCCTAGTCTGCCAGGAGAGAAACCATTTCTTCAAGGCCACATAGGATTGTGGGAGAGGGGGTAGGGGAGGCCTTTGCTCTATTCTAATTTACTCTTTGGCCAAGGCTGGGCTACAGTGAGGAGTGTTCTCCTGTGATTCCTTTCCAGCTCGGGCCGTCATGCTGTTCGCTCTCATCCCCATCACAACCATCCGATCGGCCATGTCCAAGCTCATCAAGGGCTCCTCTTATGGTGAGTGAAAGGAATTTCTCGGAGGTTCTCTCTGTGTGGACGGTTTCAGAGCCAGTCGGCTTGAGGCACAGGGTTTGGACTGGCAGAAGGCACAGGAGAGAGTTCCAGAAGCAGCCTTGAAGACACTAGAAACACACTGGTGTCCAACCAGAGTGGAGCGAGTGAGAGCAGGAGGGTGGGAAAGACTCGGAAAGTCAGCTGCTGAAAAGCCACGGTCACAGGGAGATACTACCGTCCAGAGGCCACGGGAAGAGTCAGCTGGGTGGAGGCAAGGATCCTGCAAAATGAGCCAGGAAGACACAGGGAGTCTGGGGAGGGGTCTCCTGAGAACCCCCCGGAGACTCAGCTCTCAGGGAACATGGAGGGACAGCTTAGTAACCTTGGTAACCTCGGTCCCTTCCACAGGAAAGGTGTTTGTCATCCTGCAGCTGTCCCTGGCTCTGACCGGGGTGGTGACATCCACCATGTACAACAAGATCTACCAGCTCACCATGGAGAAGTTCGTGGGCACCTGCTTTGCCCTCTCCTCCTTTCTCTCCTTCCTGGCCATCATCCCGATTGGGTAAGACAGAACCAGCGTCTGCTCTTTGGGCTGGGGCCTGGGGCTGAGGTCAAGGACTGCTGGAGCATTTCCAGCCCATTATCATAAAGTATTGTTTATTTTCGACAATTACACAATGGGTTCTGAGTAGGCTCTCTCACAGAGAAAAAGTTCTCCTGTTTCCCCAAACTAATAATCTGGAGATTTGGAAATTCCCTCAAGTTATAAGTAGTAAACAGAGGGCCCTAACAAGCTAGCTCACTTCCTGGTGGTTTTGTAATACAACTTATTTATAGGCAACTCATATACTTCCTTGTAATCAGGGGCTGGGATGAGAAACCTTCTTGTACCACTCAGACCTCTTTTGTTCAGTCTCCTTTAGGTGAGAGTCAGCCGGCCTCACTTCCAGGTACTCTTTCTTGTCTGTACCTTCCAAGGGCTTGGCAACTTCTGTGCTCAGTGCCCTTTAAATCTCATGGCCACTGGACTGTGTGAGCTTCCCTGTAGGACGTGGGCGATTCCTTTGATCTCTCTAGGGGAATTTTCTTGTTTGCAAAACAAGAGCGCTGAAGTCTGGAAGATAACAGGCAGGAGGAAGGATAGAGAAGCAAAGGAGGGGTACTCCAGGCCCATGGGGAGAGTGCCAGCCTAGATGGTCACCAAAATGGACCACATCGAACAGTCTAGTCTTCGACCAGCCCCATCCAAGGGAAATATGGTACGAGCCACAAGTACAAGCCATATTATGTGATTTAAAATTTTCTAGTAGCCACGTTTAAAAACAATAAAAGTAACAGGTGAAATGATTTTAATAACATTTGATTTGGCCCAATAGATCCAAAATATCTTTGTAATCAATTTATGAAATCAATGAGTCTTTTAAACTAAATCTTCAAAATCTGGTATTTGATACTGACAGCACACCTCAATTTGGACTCCATTTGAACACCTTTCAAGTGTTCAGTAGCCGATGTTAACTAGTGGCTACATATTAGCTCAGTTTCGGTCTGTTTAGGCCCCCTAAGGTGTGGTTATCTCACACTTGTATCAGTCCCACCAGAGGATGATTGATATCCACAGTAAGATACAAGGGACTTGACACAGATTTGCATTTTAAAGGGACCAGTAGTAGCACACCAGAGCCCTACATATCAGTAACGGTGGTGTTATAGGCAGCAGAGTAGACCAGAATTGAAGGCAGGTTGGAAGTGGGAAGTGGACGGTGGAATTCTTGCCATCATCTTTGAGTTCTCACATCGCATTGCATAGGTCCCTGCCTGCACAGAAGGCTGAGCCTCCTGAGACAGGAGCCATCAATCATGAAGGCTCTTTGCTTTATTTCATAGTTGAGAAAATAATAAGATATGAGGATCAAACAGCTGAGAGAATTTGTACAAAACAGCAGACTTGATTACTAGTGCCTTCTTGGGCCAGTTCTCGTTTTCTCAAGGTGTGGGACTGAGCCAGACCTGTCCTCAAGCTGCCCAGCCCTTAGGCCTTTTCATGTGCCACTGTTTTCATGAGAGTCTCAGCTGAATAGGTTGGGTTTAGCTAGAGCTGACCCACAATGCAAACTTCTCAGGAGTCCCAGCTCTCTGTCCATGTGAGTAATGGGTTAGTAGCCGTGCCGCTTGGAAGTTATCCAGTCCTGTTTGATTGGCAGTTGGTTGAAATATAGTCTCTTTGACCTAAACAAATCAACAAAAAACAACAAAAGAAAACAAGTCTGACTAGTTAATGTGTCATAGCTACAGATATAAACAAATGAAAGCATTGAGAATATGCAGTAATTGGTTCTTTTCTGCAGTTTCGTTGCTTCATATGTGTGCTAAGGAGATGCTTTCCCTTTTTTAAGAGACTTTGGGGTGCATGAAACAGGTGTGCTGCCCTTGACACCTACCCCCCAATGTACTATGTAACATGCACCTGGACCCAGCCCTACACTGTGTGCATGGAATCTTGATTAAGATATGCGTGATCTTCATGATCTTATATCACAGAAGCAGGGACAGAATCTTGAACCAGTCTTAAGTAACTGAATGCTTATGTGAATTGAGGCACTTAAGTAGTTGCTAATTGTAGCCTCTGTTGTAGCCATTTAGCTGTAGAGGGACCCATGTGTAACCGAAGCCTCCTTTGCTTGCTGTACATTGGAGTCACCTGGAGAGATTTAAAAACTACTGATGTCTGGCTCCTACCCGCAGAGATTTTGACTCAGTTGATCTGGGATGCAGCCTGGGCACAGGAATGTTTTAAAGCTCTCCAGTTTATTCGGATATACAGCCAAGGTTGAGAACCTCTGGTATAAAGGGAGTTTTTCTATTACCTTTCCCTTCCACGAAGTCGCAAGTAAATAAGATCCTGAAAAATTATTACAAGAGGCCAAGGCTGCACCATCAATCATTAAGCGCTGTTAGCAGGAAAGACCAGAACTCTCTAACCACAGAAAGAAAAGCTACATTCCAATGACATAAAAGCCCAGGAAGACATGTCACAGCAGGGAGTGGAGGAGGCCATGGAGGGCAGAAGGCTGGGAGGAGAGGTTCCTGGGCTGAGCTGCCAACAGCCCATCTGCAGGAAGGGAGTGCGGCCCCAGCCCTTCCTGGTACCAAAGTGAGTCATTTCACGTCACCGTGAGAACCTGGCCTCTCCTGCTTGTTGTTCTTTACATGCGACAGGGAGATGCTGAGGGAATAACTGTCTGGCTCTGCCCATCCGCAACCCACTGGCCACCCAAACCTCGTGCTTCATAGAGAAGACAGATGCCATCAGAGGAGAGTAGGCTCATTTTCTCCAAAGTAGATCTACAAGCCTACGTTCTTTTGCATCCATCCTGTTCTTCTCCTCCCCACAACCTCTCTGAAAGATAATAACAGCAAACACTTAAACAGCCCTTATTATGTGTGGGGCACTACTTTAAATATTTCATATATTTTAACCTTCTCAAACAATCCTCTGAGACAATTACTACTTTATCCCCATTTTGCAGATGAAGAAACAGACTCTAAGATGTCATGTAACTTGCCTAAGGTTACAGAGCTAATAAGTGGCAGAGACAGGATTTGAACCCAGGCAGTTGGTTCTCAGCCACTCCTTGACGTGCTTCTTAGAAGAGTCCCTGGGTACCTGGGTGCCACCTCTCCCCTTCTCCTTAGAGAGCTTACTTGCACTACTTAGCTGCTCCCTCTCCTGAATTCTTCCTATCAGAAGTGACACGTGATCTACCACCCTCTCTCCTCCTTTGCTACAGCCATGTTCTCCAGTTCTGGTCTACACCTGGTCTACATTGATTCTACCTCCAACATATGCCTCCAATTCACCCTTTTCTCTTTATGCCTCCTGCTGCCACCCAAGCACTTGGGGGACCAAATTCGCCTCTGAGCCGTTCTCCCCACATCCACACGTGTTCCCCTCTCATCCTCTCTCCACCAGGTGGCCAGAGCAATTTCCTTAGAGTGTACATCAGTTCACATCATCTCCTGCCCAAAGCTCTGCGCTCGGCTTTCACTGCTCTTAAGACCCCAATTTCTTACCGTGGACAACAGGTCCTTCATGATGCAGCCTCCCACTCCTGCCACTAACCACCCTCCCCATTCTATGCTTCAGCCCCAGGAGCCTACCCTCATGCTCTTTCCCCTTCCTTACCCACACATCCTTCTTAACCCAGCTTAGCTGTGGTCTTAAGTTGAACACCATTTTCTCAAAGAGGATTTGAGAAAAATCCCCTTCTCAATCTAACTTCGATCCTTCTAGTATATGCTCCCCAAGCTTCCTATACTCTTCCTTCATAGCGTGATAGTTGATGATTATTTAGTGATTATCATGTTTTACAAGCTTGCTCACTAACTAGACCGTAGGCTCCCTGAGGGCAGGAACCACACCTGTTTGGCTCACCTCATAGCCTGTGTCCAGCAGAGAGCTTAGTGTGTACTCAAAGTATTTAATGAATGAAAAATCTGTCAGAAGGGTGTGACACCTACTAGCCAGCACTGGTGACCATCCATATCCCAGAGCTGCCTGTTGACTGGCCATGAAGTCAGGGGTTGGCCATCACCATATCAACGAAAATCGATCAACAGTCAATCTAAGAAAGAAACAGAAAATTTTAGTCATGCTATCCCAAGGATTATAAACCAGGAGACAGTATTTCAGAAAACTCTGAGGACTGTTCCACCTGTTAGAGGTCAAGGCACAGTTACATAAGTTGTTTTTTGAGTTTTTTTAAAATTAATTTATTTTTGGCTGCGCTGGGTCTTCGTTGCTGCGCGTGGGCTTTCTCTAGTTGTGGCGAGTGGAGACTACACGGGCTTGCGGTGCACAGGCTTCTCATTGCAGTGGCTTTTGTTGGGGTGCACGGGCTTCAGTAGTTGTGGCACACAGTCTCTGCAGTTGTGGCTCACGGGCTTAGTTGCTCCGCGGCTTGTGGGATCTTCCCGGACCAGGGCTTGAACCCGTGTCCCCTGCATTGGCAGGTGGATTCTTAACCACTGCGCCACCAGGGAAGCCCTACATAAGTTTTTCAGACAATGGGTTATACATCAAAGTAACATATCGTGGGGCGGGCGGGCGAGGGATAAATTAAGAGTTTGGGATTAACATATACACACTACCATATATAAAGTAAGTAAACAAGGACGTACTTTATAGCACAGGGAACTATACTGAGTATCTTGTAATAAACTATAATGGAAAAGTATATACATGAATCACTTTGCTGTGATCACACTCGAAACTAACAGGACATTGTAAATTAACTATACTCCAATTTTTAAAAATTTCCCAATGTGGACCAGAAAACAAAACCAAAGTAACATATTGACAGTTTACATAGTCCAACAAGGTGAGCAGTGGGTTATTGTGAGCCCTTACAGGATTGAGACAGGAATGTGAACTCCTAGGGCGTCACCTTGCTGGCATCAGGAGGAAATCGCTTCTTTTTTTTTGGTGAGTAGGAATTCCTGTGTCTTCTAAGGGGATCTAGTTAGCGTATAATGCAGGCACACAGTGCACACTAAAGGGGAGGAGGTAGTTGCTCAAATGGGCAGAGAATCTTAGGTTTACAAGTTTTCTTGTCCCGCCTTTTTAATTTATCAACCACGTGGCTGTGCTGTCATGGTCCACAGTAGGGAGGGGTGAGCTGTGGAGTCAGACCTACAACCGGACTTCATGTGGTCCTGGGCTAGCAGCCTCTAAGTCTTGGCTTCCCTCTTACCAGCTCTGTCATATCATGAGCTCTAAGTACAGTAAGTGCTCCCCCCGTGGAGAGCCCTGGGGCTCATGGAAGGTGGGGAATAAGTGTTTGGAAGTTTCCACAAAGCTTTTCCTTAGAAGGGTTTGGATTTATGTTCACACCCCATCCAGCAGCTCCAGATGTGGTCCATCCATCAGGAGGAACTGTGTGCCAGCTTAGAACCTGAGGTTCCTAGAGCTCAAAACAGTTGAGAAAACAGAGGACACCAGAGGTCGAAGGACATGCCAAAGGTCACAAAGACTTCTAAGATTTCAACTAGAGCTCCTCATTCCTATGCATTCACTTATCTCCAAATATTTCTAAACAATGTAATGATTTATGGAAGAGAGAAAAGGGCTATGGAAAGGCAAAAGAGGATGCAGCTAATTCTGCTTGGGATGAGCAAAACTTGATCTTGAGGTCCACATGGGAGTTCATCATCGGGCAGAAGTGAGATGGAAAGAGACTCCAAGAAAAGGAAAATGTAGATGCAAAGGGCTCTTGATGTTATGGGACAGGAAGGAGGCTGGAGTGAGAGAAGTTCCCTCGGGCCCTCTCCCTTCATGCAGTACAGCATTCTGCGGCCATAACCGATAGAACCCCCTAGTCTACCAGTGATAAAGAGGTGGCCAGAGACCTCCCCGCCCCGTTCCAGCTGTTCTCTCATAATTCTCTATTGTAAATTCTTACAGCATCGTGGCCTATATGCAAGCCTCGTGGTTGCAGCATGGAGACATCACAGAGAAAGGAAGGTGCTGAACTGCGGGAGCCGGAAACACCAGCAATGGCCGGGGCCCCCAAAGTCTACCCATTGCTCAAGAAACCCGAGTTCCAGCCAGAGTCAGCTTCAGAGCGACTTGCTCTGGCTCAAGGGTCCTAGTGGGTAGGGAAAAGCATTTTCCTGGTGATGGAGAAAGTTTCTCAGCTTTCAGATATCACTATCAGTCAGAGGTTAGGTTCTGCAGACAGAATGTGAACTTTCATATGAAGGCCGCACACACAGCCATACCAGACACTGAAGCCCCTTTTCTTCCAGGAATGGAAGGGGCTTCTGTCTGGTATGAGGGCTCCAACATATGGTAACTAGTCACACCCAGGGGTCCTGCGTGAGAACTCAAAGGCACACATTTTCAAGAGCCCGAGGGGGACAGGGAAGGGATGTTTTGTAAGAACTGCCAACAGTGAACGTCAGTCAATATTTTTTAAATTAAAATAGAAACTTGAAAAAAACGTAGCTTTCTTCCCGGAAGGCCTTGTTATCTGTGAACAACTAACTCCAGAGAAATCTGGAGCTCAGGCATTTGACTTCAGGGTAGTTTTGCTGTTACTGTTGTTTTTAAGAAGCAAATATCAAAAGGCTTTCTTCAAAGGAATATAATTGGATACTTTCAGTCAACTGATCCTGAAAGTCACCATATTTCCCAAAGTGGGAGGTGTAAACGGAGAGGGGTGATATACTAAGAGCCATTTTATTTTGAGGTACTTATTTTTACAGCCTATTTTAATTATGTGTATAAAAGACTCACCTACTAATAAAATCAACATTCACAGCATGCGTGTGTGAGTCATTCTTTCTCTGGTCAGGTTCCCACCAGAACTCAGACATAGCATTCTTAGACTAGGGTTAAACTTAAAGCTTGCAAATGCTTAAAAGCTAGCATTTAAATCTCAGAGCATTTGGGCTCAGAGTTGTATCGCTGATCCCTTCTTTATGCCACATCTACTAAGGTCCCGGCACCGCGCTAGGTGCTGAGATGCAGCAAGAGCACGACAGCTCCTGCCCTCCCAGTGTGCTATCGAATGGGTGGAGCAGGCAGAACAGGAGGCAACAACGATGTATCCTATAGTAAACGCTAACATAAGGGAGCGCATAATGCAGATACAAGAGCGCAGGGAGGGCTTCTCAAAAGAAGTGGCGTCAGACTGGAAAGATAAGGAGTTATCAAGGTGGGACGCTGAGGGACGTTCCAGGCAGAAAGAACACGCTGGAAGGCCTGAAGGTGAAAATATCCCCAAATATATGAAAGCAACGTGAGAGGAGAAAAGAGGGACGGAGGGAGAGGTATCCAGGGCAATGGAATCAAGAGGTGAGATTGGAACAGTGAGGAGGAACAACATCAAGACAGAGCCTTTAAAAAGTCTCTTTATACCTAGAATAGTCAAATTCATAGAGTCAGAAAGTACACTGGTATGCCAGCAGGTGGTGGGGTGGGGAGGCGGAATGGGGAGTCAGTGTTTAAAGGGGACAGAATTTCAGTTTAGGAAGGTGAAAAATTCGGGAGATGATGATGGTGAGAGCTGCACGACAATGTGAATGTACTTAGTGCCACTGAATGGTACAGTTAAATATGGGTAAAATAGTATGTTTTATATTATGTGACTTTTACCACAATAAAAAAAATTTTTTTTAAGTTTCTCTTTAGAAGTGCACATCAAAACTACAATGAGGTACCACCTCATGCCAGTCAGAATGGCCATCATTTAAAAGTCTACAAATAACACATGCTGGAGAGGGTGGGGAAACCCTCTTACACTGTTGGTGGGAATGTAAATTGGTGCAGCCATGGAAAACAGTATGGAGGTTCCTCAAAAACTAAAAATAGAGTCACCATATGATCCTGCCATCCCACTCCTGGGCATGTATCTGGAGAAAACCGTAATTCGAAAAGATACACGCACCCTAATGTTCACTGCAGCACCACCTACAATAGCCATACATAGAAACAAACTACATGTCCATTGACAGATGAATGGATAAAGAAGATGTGATACATATATACAATGGACTATGACTCAGCCATTGAAAAGCATGAAATAATGCCATTTGCAGCAACATGGATGGCCCTAGACATTATCATACTAAGCGAAGTAAGTCAGACAGAGAAAGACAAATACCACATGATATCACTTATACGTGGAATCTAAAATGCAATACAAATCAACGTATCTATGAAACAAAAACAGGCTCACGGATATAGAGAACAGACTTGAGGTTGCCAAGGGAAAGGCGGGGGAGGGAAGGAATGGTAGTTTGGGATTAGCAGAGGCAAACTATTATATAGGATGGATAAACAACAAGGTCCTACGGCACAGTACAGCGAACTATATTCAACAGCCTGTGACAAACCATAATGGAAAAGAACATGAAAAAGAATATACATAACAGAAGAAATTAACAACATGGTAAATCAACTCCACTTCAATAAAAAGTTTTTTTAAAAGGAAAAAATAGTTTCTCTTTAGAGTAATGGCATAGGTGTTGAAAGGTTTTAAGCAGGAACATGGAATGCTTACCTCTATCTTAGAAAGAGGACTCCCGCAGCACTGAGAATGAATTGGTGGAGGAAGGAGTGGGCAAGACTTGCAGAAGGAAGACAAGCAGAGAGACCTCTGCATGAATCCAGGTGAAGGATGGTGGTGGACCGACACTGGGTAAGAAGCTACGAGGATGGAGAAAGGTTAGATGGACTTGGAGAAATATTTGCAAGCTAGAGGTCAACAGAAGTTGGTAATGGATGAACTGCAAAGGGTGAGGTAGAGGGAGGCAAGAATGACTCAGACAACCCCAAATCTCCTTCCTAAGGAGGCAGAGATCCTCGCTGAGACAGGCAACATCGGCAGAGAAGGTGGGATGGGGAAGATGAGCTCAAGGCCATGCTCTACCTCGCTAAACAAACTCTCACCAATATGCTCATTCCTCTTGACTACCTAGCCTCCCCAACCCTAGCCCCTGAACCGGTTCCCCAACCTAAATGAATCTCATCATTGGCTTCTCCATTCCTGTCCTAAAAAACTTGCTCTTAACATCTAGAATAATTTCCTTATTTGTCCACATTGACCCTGCCATAAATGTGTGGGTTTTCACCTAAGCTGGGCTCTCAACACCCTAGTATTGACTCTTTTTCAACCCCACCTGTCACCAGGGTAGTGGTGTCAAACCTTTTCCGCTTTCTCCAGGTCTTCTAGCAGATGTTCTAACCCATTGGTTCTCAAAGTGTGGTTCCTGGGTCAGCATCATCAGCGTCCCATGGGAACCTATTAGAAATGCAAATTCTCAGGCCCTACCCAAATCAAACTCTGGGGGTGGGGCCCCAAAATTGGTGTTTTCACAAGCTCTCAGGCTTAGGAACCACTGTTCTAAGCTATGGGTCTTTTTCTCCTTACGAACTTTTGCTGAGTCCCCCTCCTCCTCTCCCTGTATCCTTAATTCTTGAGGCCCCCAAAGCCCTGCCCTTGGTTCCCTTCCCAGGTAATCTAGTCTACCAGAACTCTCTTTCCAACAATCTAGTCAACACCTCCCCCTGGGTTTCCTCAAACGTAAGTCCAAACCAAATTCTTCTCCTACCCCACCATCTAAGCCTATCCTTCACCTTCTGTTTTCCTCTTGATTGATTTCATATTTCAGTAAATGGCATCACCTCCCAGCTCCCAGGCTGGAAATCTCCAAGTAATCTCTGACCCCTTCCCCTCACCACAGAAATCCATCCCCCTTTCTATCACTTCTTTTTTATGATCTAGTCCCATCTATTCCCCAGACCTTCAGTCTGACTACAATCCTCCAGCATACTATTTTCATAATCTTCTTTAAAGGAAAACAGTTTAAAAAATGATATATCTCCCTTTTAAATTTTCAACTGGCAAAGCACACAGGAAGGACTGTTATGGGAACATCCTTGATATTTAAGTTGGCCATATTTGAACAACAGGACAAGTCTTTCCATAAGGGTTATCACATAATGTGGGCCCAGCAGACCCTTAGGTGCAGACCATTATTGCTAGTCCTATCGGCAACCTTTCAGGAAAGGCATGTCTTCATTTCAAAGATCATAATACTGAATTTCAGAGAGATGTGACTTGCCCAAAGCCACATACCTAGAAAGTAGAAAAGCTGACATTTGATCCCAAATCTCTTATCCCACACCTTGCTGCCTCATTTTGTATAACTGAAGCCTTATATTAATGGTGTCTACTATCCGTAAGCCAAGTTTAGCACCAGTTTAAGTCCTTTTCCAGTGCATTGCCATCATTAGGTAAGCTTAACTGAGCATTCTGCTCTCTAATTTACAACACACTTGCATGCTCTAATGAGCTACAGACATTTCTTCTTTCTTTACAGATTTTTTTAAAACGTAGGAATCAAAAAAAAGAAAATCAGGAAATGACTGGCTCTCAGAATATGACATTGTGCTTTGCTACGGGATAGAATAGGAAGAAATCCTTTATGTAATTACCTGCGCTGGCTGCCAGCCTTCCTGCCAATCACGGTTACAGATGGACATTGGGTGGTTTCTTCATGTCCTCAGATTGGTGTCACCTTGTAAGATGTAGGAGAGGGCAAACTGAAGACAAGTCCAAAAAGAAATGAAGAATAAAAACAGTTAAATTGTAGGTTTTTTTCCTGTCGCTATGCATATCCTGATTCTTGCAGGCAAATGGATACCTCTTCAGAGAAAATAAGAGGCACGCATGTTTCCCCGTCCTATAAAGCCGTACAAACGGAACGTGACTCAAGGTAAAGAAAGCGTCTTTTATAGGTTTATTGGTCCATTACTTTAAGTTAATTGAGGTAAAGAAACCTGTTTTAAATTTACAAGCTAACAGTTTATCAAGCAATACAAATTCTTTTGTTTACCTTGAAATGTAATACTAATCCCATAGTACACAATGGACAGAATTTTTTATACGCAGATATATGAAAAAAAGTGGACAAAAACCTCATGCCAGCATCAAAAATGCAACAAGAACTTTTTTCTCTTTATAATCTCTGGGTTCCATAACAAAGGAAAAAAAAAAGGTGACATTCTTTTTAAAGTTTGGTAGCTTCATGAAACAAAGACTTTGATCTGGAAATAAGTTGCCTTCTCATCTAGGACACACATTCTCAAGCACATTTATTTTTTTTTTCCCCACAGCTTTTGATGTGGCTGAACAGCAGCACGGAGAGAAGAGCACACATTTACACGGAGGACTTGATCAATACCTCAGGGTTTTTCTTGTAAAATTTTAAATGTAAAGAATGATTTCTAAAATAATAAACAGTCCATAACTTGGACATGACCTAAGCAAAAGGCTTTTTTTTGCTTGTTTGTTTTTCCAACAGTTAAAATACAAGTTAGAAAGTTTGCTGGCAGCTTATTTCACGGGAATATATCAGATGTACATCATGTCTGAACGCATTCCCGACACACAGACATCAAGGGAACAGGTACAAGAGTACAACGGACCAAAACCTCCGGGGTGCCCAGGAGAACGGTGCTGACTGCTAAGAACTGCTGGTTTGTTATTCGACGGGGGCCCAGCTGACACGGGCTTTGTTTTGTCCCACTGAGTCACATTTTTGTTTGCAATGTACTTTCCCCTCCCCACTTCCCCACTGGGGAAAAAGCAATCCCCCTTCCCTCCTTCCAGTATCATTTGTGACTGGAGGGATGGTCTGAGACTGTGAGCCAGCCTGTCACACAGGGGAGCTGGCAGGTGTCACCTGCTCACACCTGGCCTACCGGCCACCCAGAATGACCCGGTGAGAGGGCAGCGCCGCCCAGAGAGGCGCACGTGCTGTACCCAATCGCTGGTTTTAATAGTAAAAGCTCTCTGACAAAGGGCTAAATTACGCGTGTCAACAGCACGTTTCGCGTTTTTGGCATTTCAACCTGCGGAGAATTTCTATGTAAAATATGCTGCTCTGAGGCCCCCACGGTATCTTTTAAGAAGCTGTTCTACAGAATCAGGGTAAACATTTAATATTGTCATAATCTATAGAGTTCTCTGTATCTAAGTGATTTGTCGGTGCTGATACCGTAATATCAAAAAGGTGCCAAAAGGCACTAAATTAATCTTTCACACTTTAAAACAACAACGACAACAACAACAAAAAGGTTTTGTGGTCCCTGTGTTTCCTTACATTATCAAAAATATCATTTGGCAATAGCAATACTTAGCTTTCTCCTCCCAAAAGGCAGCCCTAAGTATGAACCTCACTTTCTTGCTTGTTTCTTTAAGAGGAACAAAGACTGGCTATGTTAGGCCTCAAGTATTTAAACTGAACAACTGATTACATCTCTAAAAACTCTTTCTATCCAGAATCTAAAAAACAGTAGTTGAAGAATAAGGCATATTAGCAGGTGTTGACAACTTCTCAAAAAGTAGAGTTAGGCTTTTAACAGTCTGTGGCATTTCTAAAAGTCTGGATTTGTTGACTTTCAAGCACTAAATACACAAAATGTTTATGAATCAGACAAATATCTTACTGGTTTGTTAACGTTATTTTTTCAAAGCACTTATTTACAGACTATCTACAGTAGTAAAAACTACCTCGATAACATATTTCTTCTGCCACACAGAAGGGGTCAGACAGTCACACCCGGAGAGCATTTCAAAGACATCTGATTAAGAAAAAACAGTCACACTCCCTGTAACTGCCCCCCCACCCCAAACCTTTTCTAACGTAGACAGCCCTGCGCATGCTCTGATCTGTGCAACTATGGAGAGACCAGACATCCTTAATACAGAAAGCAAAACCACCTATTGGGTGGGTTGATGAAAAATCAGGTTCCTGGTTTATTCACTCAATTAACAAACCACAAAGAGGCGAACAACTCCCAACACATCCAGCTCAATCTGTAGGTCTGGCCCGGGGGATGGCAGGTAAATTTGAGGGAAATGTCATCTGAATAGAGAAAACACAGTAAGTGAGAGGGCGTGTTCAATCTGGTGGCACATGGAGGATTTTTGAAAGGGAGAAGGTACACCCAAATTCCCAAAACAATTTTGCAGACAGGGATGGCCAAAGCAGTGTTACCCCAGCCTCAGGATGAGATGACCCAGTTTCCACAGACCTTGAAAGTAGGTGTCTGGGAAGGTGGGGGCCAGGACTTGTGTGCCGTACCCTGACAACAGGCAGACCTGTGTTGGGTCTTGGGATGGGTTAAAACTGGGCTCTACTCTGGCTGCTCTAAAGGGCCGTTTCTGCTCAGAAGACAGGCTGCTCTGGCCCTGGCTCTCCCACCACTCTCACCAGCTCAGGACACAGGGCAGAGGATGACTCTTGTGTGGCCCAACGAATGGCATCAAAACAGAGCCAGGTGCCCGTGATTTCAATGCTATCAACAGCAGGGCCAAGTCACACAACCTCTGGGTGCCTCTTGGGCTGATACCGTCCCAAGGGAAAGTCCATGTGCACACTGCCACACGGCATCGTGCCCTTCTCTAAACAGAACAGCCCATCGTCCCAACACAAACGGCAGCCTCACAGGAAACGAGCAGCAGGTGCGCATTTAATTCCCTTGTGTGGACAGCCACTGAGAAAACACATTCAAGTCAGTAACATGAAGGACACACTCTGGGTGTGGCTGAAATCTGGCATGAAGACAAACTTAGGTTACATCCACCACCATCCCCAGAGTCGTGCTGGTATTTGTTATTTCAGCTATAGAAAGGTGTGTGGTGGGTTCAATGAGCAGCACGGTGAAATAAGAGCCCGTCACGTCCATAATCACACTTTTCTGAGGTCACCCAGGAATCATCGTTAAGTCTTAAAAAATGATAAAATCCAATCCCAAACCTGGCTCGAGCAGGGGCAGTGGTTCCTTGCTTTGAGCAGAGCAGCCTAGAGTCTTCTTGGAGATCCAGCATGTGGTAAGGACGAGCAGTGTCCATATCGGCTGCAAATCGCAACTGCTCTCTTCAACCTCACCTGCATCTTTAAGATCTGCTCAGTTTCTAGGAATTCTCTCTTCTGCCCTAGCCTGGATCTCTCACCCAGGTGAACTGAACCTTTCACTTCCCCGGCCCAGGGACAGCTGACAGGGATGACTTTCCACTCCACTGCCACGTGCTCAAGTCTCAACCTGTCCACGTGTGTCTGCCTGAGGTAAGACACATCCTCAAGCAAAAACCTCTTGGAAAATAAATACAAGAGAGGAGTCAGTGATCTCAGCACCCCGACTTTTGTGGAGCCAAGAAGGATGGGGTGATGAAGCCTCTACGGGTCAGTCTTTGGCACTTAAGTCTCTGGGTTACACTTCTCACAGGGAATCACCTTCATGCTGATGGAGATGGAGAGGTGAATGCTTGGGGCTGCTGACCCTCGGGGGCCCGAGGGAGCCGCGGGGGTGGGAAGGGCTGGAAGGCCTCCTCCGCTGCCTACTGTCCCTGGCATTCTGCGCCAGCCTCCTCACCTCATCAGATGCCAGCCAGAAGTAAGGGACAAAGGTCCCTTTTCTGGAAAGACCATTTCTCCAAGGAAGTCTGCAAGATACCCTGGTCCTCCAAGCTCTGCTATCAATGGCACGCTGGAGGTCGGTTTGCCTTTTCCAGCTCTCTCTGGAGCCTTAAAGCACAGGCACATCACAGGGAGACCAAACAGAGAAAGATAAAAGCCCAAGATGCCTGCATCCCTTCAGAACCAGTCTTCTGCCTCCAATAATGTAAGGGGATGACTGTGTACCCCAACCCCTTCCCCTTCCCCATATATCCTAGCAAGGAACCTGATGGTTTTTTCTTTTTTTTTTTTTTTTTTTGGTAGGGCTGCCTTCTTGCCCATCTAACCCTTCCACAGGAATGTGCCTGGGCTTTGGCAACTAGCAGCAGACTAGAGTCTAGTCTTCCTGGAACTCCTTCCACAGTTCTTTCCAAGCGTTCATCACACTGGACAACATTTTTAAAGCATACGTTCCACCAGGCAAGACTTCACATGTTCCCAAAGATAAGCATTCGCCTCTGGGTCAGTCTAGAGTTTTCTGCCAAATAGCCATAGAAGGCCATCAACCCACTATCACATGCATGCCCCGATTCCACCAGCAAGCTTTCAGGCTGGACCTGGACATCGACACCCACACCAACAGGATGGTTTAGAGGTAGAAGGAAACACTGACTCACCACTCGGGGTCTATGGACTGTTCTTACCCTTCTGCTTCAATGAATCATCTCTAATTGTACCAAACAGAAAATTCACATCAAAGGATTTTAGAATAGCACAAATGGGGTCTAACAGTGTGCACAAGTACCAACTGATATACAAATTATCACTTAAACCGCGACTTTTTCAAACACGATGAAGCAGAACCAAACTGTCCTGGGCTGTCCAACGGCTGCCCCACCAGCATCACAGCCGTGGCTGCCCCAAGATCTGCAGCTAGAAGCGGAATGCAGTGACCTCAGCAGTCTGCACGTTGACCAGTATTTGCAGGTTCACTTGCAAACGCAGCAGTGTCTCAGCACAGCTGTTTTATTAAAAAAAAATAATACTACCGCTTATTTGAGGCTCAGATTTGTAATTTTATAGAGATGAGCCACAGACGAGAGAACACAAACATGACACAGGTAGTTTTAACTTCATGAGGGGAAAAAAACAAGCTGGAAGAGAGATCCTCTTTGTCTGTCTGTTTTGTGTTGACACACTTGAAAAGGAAACCTGCTAATAGTTTGAAATGAAGACTTCAGATGCAGCCGTCCCCAGGAACGTGGCTGCAAACTGAGGAGGTTTCAGCTTAACCAGTAGCAAAGAGTTCGCTGTCACACTTGGCATCTTCGAGGCCCACCTGGATACAGACTCTTCTTCCTGACTAGGAAAGAGTAAGGTTAAAGCACTTCACGTAGAGCATTCAGACTGAGTTTACACATCTTGACTGTACCATAAGAATATGCCAGCCTCTCCCCAAAAGGATGCGCAAACATTCAGCCGACACAGCAGGAGACATTAAACTAGGAGTTTTTGGTGAGGTAAAGGCAAATTGCACAAAGCAGACATGGGAGGTGGCGCTTGGTATATGCCCGCTGACCTCAACACCTCAGAGCTACTCTGACTTCAAGACAACAGATGACCCCTAACAGGCCTAACTCTCTACCCTGATGACATTTAACAAGCAAAAGAACATCGAAGAACGTCACAGAGAAAAATGCACCTTTTTTTCATTTTACACAAAACAGTTTCCAATCTACTACATTTTAGTGTCAGAAACAAGTTCGGGGAGCACTGCCCCCTCGGCTTCCCAAGGCATCGCATAAAGGACAAGGATGCTAGCTTGCTTGCTCTAGCATGGACGCACCTAGACACTGATTAAACGGTCCTATGCGAACCGCAAACCATAACACAGGTGTCACTCATGACAGGCAGGCAGCAGGCCACACTCAGAGCTACACTGTACATTAAGGGCTTTCCACAGAGGCGCCGACACCTCCTTCTAGGCCGAGACGAGTCGAGGCCCGTGGAGGTCGATTCCAGACCCACTGTGCATCCACGGAAGGCAGGAGCTGCCTTCTGTCCATGCCTTCCTCACGGCCTTGCAAGGCAGGACCCGGGTTCTCTTCCACGGCAGGCAACTCTGCCGTCCCCAAAGAGGGGACTGTAACGAGATGTCAGAATGTCAGCTGAGGGCTGTCTTGTCCCTCAGTTTCAAATCCTCGTAGTGTCCCACCGAACAGGTTCCTTCGCACCACGGAGGTATGCTTCTTCTGCTGAGAGATGATGACAGCCTTACAGACGCCACCAAGGAATAAATACTCACTGAAAACAACTGTCGGACAAAGGTGGGGGGAAGGGAAAGAAATACACAAACGAGAGATGTTTCTGTATTGTTTTCTTGGTGCTACCTCTCTAGCACTGCAGGGACATTCCGGTGTGGGCGCCATGCCCGGCATAGGTAGGAGAGTCTCTGTCCCAGGAAGGAGCTTACTTGGCCTCTTGCTTCTCCTGCAGTAGTGGGATAATCGACTCCCAAGCCATGAGGCACTGGAACGACAACACACACACACACAGAGCATCAGCGTGGAGTTTCAGATTTCAGGGTCAGCGTCTTCATTCTGCTTTGATCTATACCCTCACACTGTCAATCCTGCTGGGTCACCTTGGTCTAACGACACCTACATGTATTACGCAGAGCTAGCAGCAAGAAGGGAGGCAACAGGTATTGGACTACATCTCCCCCTGCCCCCATCTCTAAGGAAGACTGCAGCGTCTCTATGAGGCCTAAATGCACTGTCCCTAAAGTTCATATCAGTGAGTGGAAATGTATTCACTGAAAGAAATTCCTTCCATTCCAAAAGCAGGAGAGAGGGCAGGCTGCAAACCCTTGGTGAGGCCCTAGGTTCTCAGCCAGGATGAAGACACTGCTCCAGGTGTGGGTGGCGCCTGCAGGAGTATGTAAATTGTCTTGGAACGGGCCAGCCACCTGACCCAGAGGGGGCGGAAAACCCGCTCTTCTTCAGCCACCTCAGATCTCCTTGTATGGGCCACTCCCGGATCTCCCATAAAGGAAAATGGGGAGAGGGAACTCTACTTGTTGAGTTTTATCATGTCCAGACACTGTTATGTATTTTACATTCATTGTCACTAGTCCTCGGAACAACTCTAGCAAGTAGAATTATTGTTTATTACACAAACACACATTTCACAGGTGGGGAAAATGAGACCCAGAGAGGTTAAAAAAAAAAAAACTTTTCCAAGACACACAGCTCATGAGCGGCAGAGCTCGTGATTCCAAAGTGGACGTTCTTTCCACTACACACGTGCCTTTCATTCCAGACCCTTCAGAAGAGCCAAGAACCTGGAAGATGCTGGCCCTGTCCTCTGAGAGCACGCTGCTCGGCAGAAATGACCTGCCCTTCGAGCAGTCTCTTGCATAAAGAGGAGAGAAGAACCACATAAGGCCTTTCTTAGGAGCAGCCCAAGGGTGAAGCAAGGCTTTGTGTTAAGTCATCTGGGGAGGAGACCTGAGGATGGGGGAGGAGAGACGCATCCCTAGATCAAGCCGGATGAAGGGAGTGGTGCAATAGCTCCTTGCTTCCTTCCTTGGTGACTCTGAGGTTGGAGAAGCAGCTGGACTCAGACCCTGCCCTACAGAAGGAAGCCCAGGAAAAGAAAAAAAAAAAAAAAGAAGGAAGCCCAGGGAGCCTCAAGGAGCTTGCTGTCAGCAAGAGACCCAGTGTGGGGTCCGTGGCATCCTGGGTCCTGTTCTCTCCCTCGGCCATCATCTCTGATCTGGAAGGTTCTTCTATGTCAATGATGGGAACCAAGGCCACACCAGCTTGCTTTTTCTTTCTTTTTAGCATTTTTAAAACGTATTTTTTTATACAACTATTACATGGAAACATTTTCATTGTAAAAAACTTCAAAAACTACAAAGGAAGCAAAAGGTCCCCTTGACCAGAGACCCAACTAAATACCAGCTTTCTTCACAAAGTTAACCACTGGACAAACACTCAAGCTTTTTCCCACCCCAGGACCCTTAAATATGTTGCTCCCTTTGCCTGGAATACTTGTTGTCTCCGAGACTCAGGTTAAATGTTACTTCCTCAGATTGGCCTTTCCTGCCCACTCTACCTGCCCGCTTCCATCCTGATCTGAATGATGCCCCCTAGTCTTTCCTCCCAGTTTCCTGTTCTTTTCTTGTAGGGCACGTATTTCTCTGAAAAGGTGGGATTCTTGGACTAACGTCTATCCTCCACTAGACAGACGGCTCCTTAATGGCAGGAGTCCTGCCACTTTGTTTACCGACGTGTACCTGGTCCCTTGTACACAGACAGTACACAAAAAGCATCTGTGAAATGTAAGTAGGAGCCAAGACGAGGCCCCAAGACAGTGGCCCTGTTTGCAGTATAGCGGCAAGACGTGGATAAAGGCCCTGGGTTTGAGTCCTGGGACGCGGGCCTTGGGAACACTGGAATTAATCACCAAGAGGAGGAATGAACATCCAACTGAGTCAGCACTGGTGCAGTGGGAAGCGGGGCTAGAGTGAGTGCACGAGGGAAAGAAGCACCATTCACTGAGTATCCACCATCTGCCAGGCACATTAGAGGTTCTCGGGTATCATTTCATTATTTCTTCACCATCATTCAATGGATAAGGATCACTCCCATCTTGCAGATGAAGAAACAAAGGCGCAGAGAGGCACCCTGTCTAAGAGCACAGTCAACAGAGGAATGAGGCCTTGGCTGCACACGGAATGATGTTTCCACCTTTGGGCAGTCAGGACTGTCCCCAAAGATCCGTGGTCTCTGTCCCCCTCACTGACCGTGTGTGGTTAATTCTCAGACCTGTGGACCCGGAGAGCCAAGTCCGATCCTAGTTCAGTCATTCACAAGGTGAGTGACCTTGGGCAGAGTTTTAAAACCTTGCTGAGCTTCCATTTCTTCAGCTTTCAATTGAAAGCCCCTAAAACTCACTTCACAGTGTCATGATGGGGGTTAAATTTAAATTTAATGAGATCACATATGCAAAGCATTCGGCCCAGTGCCAATGCAGACACACGGTGGGGGTCCCATGAGAAAGGTACTGAGGAGAGGCGTACGCCACCTTCCCCCTTCCCTGTGAAACAGCCCTTACTAAGACCTGGCAAGTAAGGGCCATTCCATGACTTTCTTCCTTAACCCTCCTCCCGATCAAGATGCAGACACACTGCCTCTGCACAGCAGCCAGAACCAGCAAAGCTTTTGAAAAAGACGGATTCTTCCAGCTTGAGATGACGACGTGTTTCTAGAATTGTGATGGGAGTAGCTGCGTTAATGCTTGTTCGGCTTGATTTTAAGTCTACAGGTTACTCGTTGAATTACCACTGGGCCATTCTTCGTCGATAACTTTAAGCTTTAAGGAATATGGGAATTCGTCAGCAGCAATGACCTAGGGTTGGACACGCTAGGAGCAAACGTTGAGGATACTCCGCTGCAGCCTGATGACAGCTGCGTGTGTGTGAGGGTGGCGGGCGGGACGCCTACCTTGAAGTCCACAGCTTAAGGGGACTCAGCAAAAAAACTGTTTTTAAAAGTTTTCTTTTGTAATCCTACATCCCTTTGTTTTAGGTACTTAAAAACAGTACTTCAAAGTCTATTTTTAAAAAAGAAACAGTATTTTGATAAGGGGTCTCTAGGCTTCACCAGATGACCAAAGGGACCCACAGCACAATGAAGGGAAGAACCCCTGTGTGAAGAACCACAGAACAGCTTAAAGGAACCCCGAAGCCTCTATCAACTGGGGACATCCCTGCGCTGTAGGCCTGACTGACTGGGAAGCAGCCGCTGGAAGGACTAAAGGGCTTGGAGGATAAAACTGCTGCTTCCATCAGCAGGGTGTGCAAGTAAAACTCCTGTGGGCACCCAGGCCCCCTCCCGCCCCACCCCCCGGCTTCCAAACCCAGCACCACATCCAGCACAGCAGGGTGAGGACACACAGGGTTGCTAAGACTAAACACATAAATTAAGGGAAGGAGATGAGCCCAGCAGGACCCTTCTGGACTTCTGGCAGGCCCTGACCAGAGGCTCTGGCCATTAGAAACGCTTCCTCAAGGAGAAGACTGTCATCCTGTCAGCCTGCTCATTACCTTCTCATAATACTGGATGTTCTTGTCGGCCATTCCCATGAGCAGCTGCCGGAAGTCCTGCCTCTTGCTGTTCTGCCACCTCTCCATGTCGGCTTTCAGATCAGCATTGAAACACTCCATCCGATCCTGACATTTCTCTACATTTGCTGGTACCTGGAAGGGGGATGCATACACAGGAGCTTTGTATGTGTAACGGGTACCTCATGCCCCTATGCTCACACATTTGTGAGAGGCCAGATTACTGCCTTAAAATGCCATGGCTCTTTCTCGACTCCATCTTCGAGGTAGCAGCAGCGGTATCTGCGGTTCAGTCGCCAACATGCAGCTCTTTGTCCGTGCCCAGGAGCTACACACTCTCGAGGTGACCGGCCAGGAGACGGTCGCCCAGATCACGGCTCATGTAGCCTCATTGGAGGGCATCGCTCCAGAAGATCAAGTGCTGCTCATGGCAGGCACGCCCCTAGAGGATGAGGCTACCCTGGGCCAGTGTGGGGTGGAGGCTCTGAGCGCTCTGGAAGTAGCCGGCCGCGTGCTTGGAGGTAAAGTCCATGGTTCCCTGGCCCGAGCTGGGAAAGTAAGAGGTCAGACACCAAAGGTGGGCAAACAAGAGAAAAGAAGAAGAAGACGGGCCGGGCCAAGAGGCGTATGCAGTACAACCGGCACTTTGTCAATGTTGTGCCTACCTTTGGCAAGGAGAAGGGCCCCAATGCCAACTCTTAAGTCCGTTGTCATCTTGGCTTTCTCTAATAAAGTCACTTAGCCCGATAAAAAAAAAAAAGAAAGAAAATGCCCTGAACACACTCCCTCCTCTGGAGGCATTTATTTGTAGGCACAGCCTTGGGTTTCCAGATATAAGAAAGAATTCTGAAAAGTGCTATCCTGACCCAAATTTTTAAACCCATCCAAGCCAAACAGTGACTTGTGGGGGAAACACCTGCCTGTTTACAAACAGGAAGAAGAAACGCTGTGATTCAGAGTCATGTCTTTGGCTCCTTTCAGGACTTACCCATCCAAAAATGAAAACGTGTGCAGATTTTGCAAGTGTACAGCAGTAGCTGGTATTGCGCTGCTATTCTCCTAGGCCCCATATTGAAACTAGAAAAGAGGGTTTTCCATATAACATGAACTGTTCCATTAACTGTGACGTTTTGGTGATGCCTCTCTCCATTAACCAGAGAATGCACTGCAATAAGACTACTGGCCCACTTCATAAATCAACTGGAGACTTGTCCACGCAATCCCCAGAGAGCAGATAACCAAAAATAAAGAACTAAAATTGGGTAAGTCTGGGGAAATGGAAAGAAAGGTGTTTATGCATGTCAAAAACCGTGAAATACAAAGAAGAAATATACAGCAGGCTATTCCTAGTATTTCTTAAGGAAGTTTAGAAGGCTTTCTCAAAACGGAACTAGGTCCCCTGAATTTCACAACTTTCACTTTGCTTTGGTGAGTTTCATCCATCCTACACAGCTAGAAAGAAAATACCCAATATTATAAGAAGGTAATGGGAAATGATCACCCTGGTACCCAAAGCACAAAGCTGGCTTCTCTCCTAACACAGGAGCTCCACTGGACTTTGATGGTGCGCGCGAGGAGGGGGGCGGCCCACATGCCCAAAGCTGGGTCACACACCCACCTGCCAAATGCTTTCCCAAAACAAATGAGGCCTTGTACATTTTGTGTGCTGGGGCCTCTGATCCCAAATGTAACCATCAAGGTCAATCTCTACCAGCCAGGGAAGTTTTATACCCAGACCTTATGGGCAGGAGCTGACCCAGAAACACCTCAGGCAAGGCCAAGCCTGAGGGAGCCAACGCCTTCAGGGCTTCCAAAGTGCTGAGGGCACTTAGCCGTCTGCCACTTAGACCATCTGGCCATGGCTGCAGTACACAGGAGCAGGGAAAGTGGAGCTGCCTAGGTGAGGGGATTCAAATGTGCCTGGCACAGGCACTAACCTTGGGAGAGACAAGGATGAGTCAGAGAGGAAGGTATACAGTCAGGCATCCTGGGAGACTTAAAAGCAAGGAACTTTGGGGAATTCCCTGGCGTCCAGTGGTTAGGACTCGGTGCTTTCACTGCCATGGGCCCAGATTCTATCCCTGGTTGGGGAACTAAGATCCCACAAGCCGCTCAGCATGGCCGGAAAAAAACCCCACAAAAACCAATAACAAGGAACCTGTTTTTTGGGGGTGGGGGTAGGGGAGCGTTCTCCAAAGCACTTAAACTTCCGGAAGAAAGTTTTAAAAGGACTCGATTTTCCCTCCTGATCTAGGACTGAAGTCACTTTGCCTTTCCCTGCTGATTGACCTGTTACTGTTGGCCACCTTGAGGGAAACCAAAGTGTAAACAAGAGTGCCCTGGCTTTGCCTCTCCAGAGCCATTCCCTGACAAACATCCCAGGAACCAGCCTCAACAGGCACCCAGCGAACCAGTCTCTGGGCTGACCTCCCTTCCCTCCCCGCAGGCACAGTCCAGTTCCCTTATTCCTCTCCTGGCCACTGCTCATTTTAGCGTCTGGGGAAAAGTGCCCACGATCAACTTCCTGTTTAGTTAACTACTGCAGCAAGGGGGAAAGCAAAGCTCTGAGAGGAAAACCTCCTGGGACACGGTGAGAAGAGAGGAGCTAGGCTCTCTGATTCCAAGGAGTGCTCACCTAGCAAAGATTCCTGGGTCTGGTCTGGGCATGGAAACTCCGGACTGCATGACTGCCTGAGCCTCGATGTGGGAAGGATTTTTTAGCTTATCATTTTCCCAACACACTCCACGCTGGGTACAGAGGGCAAGTGCTCAGGTCTCAGCAGGCGAATCTTATCTCAAGTCACCCAGTCTAGTTGGGAAGAAAATGAACATGGCTGGACACTGCGGGGAGATGTTTCGAGCGCTTTCTCTTCACTTGGAGCCTGTGACACGCACACTGTGAGGAGCAGCTGGAGGCTGAGGACAGCTTGGATGGGGGAGCTGGCTTCCCTGAAGAGGCGACTCTTCAAAGATGATGGAAGTGGGGCCTGTGACTCCAGAGGGATGGTACATGCAAGTGACAGAGATGAGACAACACCTGGACCCACCTCAGGAACAGCCAGCTCACAGGCCACAGAGCCCTCAAAGGCAGAGAGAGAGAGACAGCCCCAGCTGGCGGGGAGCAGATGAGAAACCTGGGGCTCTTCCTGAAGGCCAGGGGTTCTGAGGCCCCTTTAACTCAGGCGTCCTTTTTGCAAAATAGAAACGCCCTGTGCTTCCTCTTACTATAGAGACAGTTCTAGAGCCAGACTTCCAGGGTGTGAATACTGCATCTACCACTTCCTAGATGGGTGATGTTGGGCCTCTCCACGCCTCAGTTTCTTTTTCTGGATGATACCCTCCACCTTATAAGGTTGGAATGAGGTTAGATGAGGCAGTACATGCATAAAACTCCTGGTACCTGGCATGTGTTAAGCGCCGAACCAATTATTTGTTAGTTCTGATCAGTATCAATATTGTAAAGCGCTGTTCACAAAAGATAATCTATCATTTGCATAACCCCTCAAGTCAAGAATATTTTACTGAACTTTATTCCATGTCACATCAAAAGGTTTCTTCTTTATTTTCCAAATATAAAATATTATAATACGACTAAACATGTTCTTTCAAACTTCATGCCACCCTTCACCCATGCTACCTCACCCCAAGATTTCACCAGAGATGAGAGATGAGTCAACACCAAACTATACTGGCCTGTGATGACCCTCAGTACCCTGGAGCCAGGGTGATGGCTGAAATACCAGAAGGGACAGATCAGACCAACCTGGTGGAGACAGAACTGACAGATTTGGCAACCAACAGCACACAAGAAATAAAACATAGGAAGTCAGAGAGGAGACTAAAGTTTGGGTGGCAGTAGTCCACCATACGGCTCACGGTAAAGGACAGGTCCACAGACCAGATAAAGGAGGTAGCTGCAGCCATGGGAAGGGTGAGACCTCCCTCCACAAGAGGGGGCTGAGCAACTCAATAACAAAAACAAAGAACCCATTTTAAGATGAGTAAAGGTCTCCAACAGACATTTCTCCCAAGAAGTTATATAAATCGCCAACAAGCACATGAAAAGATGCTCCCATCACAAATCCTTAGGGGAATGCAAATCAAAACCACCCCACGTCCATTAGGACGGCTACTGTTAACAAACCAACCAACCAGAAAACACAAGGAATGGCAAGGATGGAGAAAATTGGAACCTTTGCACATGTGGAAGAGAGTATGGCAGTTCAACAAAAAATTATAGAATTACCATATGATCCAGCAATTCCACTTCTAGGTATATACCCAAAAGACAGAAAGCAGGGCCTCAAAGAGATATCTGTACACCCACGTTCCCTGCAGCATTATTCGCAAAAGACATAAGATGGAAGCTACTAAAGTGTTCGTCCACAGATGAATGGATAAATAAAATGCGATATACACCTACAATGTAATATCATTCAGCCTTAAAGAGGAAGAAAATTCTGACACCTGCTACGACATGGATGAACCTTGAGGGCATTATGCTAAGTGAAACAATCCAGTCACAAAAAAACAAATACTACTTCATTATAACTACCTATAAGCGATACCCAGAGTAGTCAAATTCATAGAAACAGAAAGTAGGAGAATGGTGGTTGCCAGGGACCAGAGGGAGGGGAAACAGGGCTTTGTTGTTCAATGAATATGGAGTTTCAGTTCCATAAGATGAAAGGAATTCTAGAGATTGGTTGCAACAATAATGTGAATTTACTATAACACTACTGAACTGCACAGTTAATAATGGTTAGGATGGTAAATTTTACGTTTTGTGTATTCTGCCATGATTAAAAATTTTTTTTAATATATGGGGGAATAAAAGAGGGAGCTAAGGAGGGGAGAGCCAAAGGGTAGAAAAACTCATGGAAAAGCCTACATGTGTAGGCTTAATAAAGGAGTCAGCAAAAGTTACTAAGAAATATGGGCACAGAAGCAGGAAGTGAGTCAGAGACAGCAGAGCCATAGAAGCACAAGGGTGGAGGAGGTTAGAAGAGGGAGGAGATGGGAGGGCTTAAAAAGAAGAGAATAAGAGAGATTGCGTGAGCTGCCTGAAGTGACCAGCTGCTGAAGTTGCCCAACTGCGGAGGAGGGCTGCTGGCAGCAGGTGCTTGGGCTTGCATTCCTCTCACTTTTGTTTCTTTCTGGATGGTGTCTTTGTGACAATCGATTCACTGACTAGTAACACCCTGCATTCCTTCCTAACTCAATGTTCTGATTTTTTGACTGAGGTACTGTTATCGAGTTATGCTACCTTGTACCTGGAGCAGGTAGAGATGGGAATAGCCGATGCTAACAGTCAGGTGTTGCTGATCACAAGATACCAAGAAGGGAAAAGAATCTCCAGACAAGACCTCAAAACACAACAATTTCTAAACAGAGGACAAGACTGCATTCTTCACATTGGTTCCCCTACCTCTCGTGAGAAGTTCCATTACAGAATATTGGTTGTGGAGCGATGGGAGAAGGGTAACACGGGATGAGATTCAGCACGTGTGTGCTGGAGAGCAGGGTGGTAATGTGAATTCACTCAACATTCACTGAAAAATGTATTAATGAACTCTTTCCACGTGCCACGCATCTCTCAGCCCTACGATATGAATCTCTACCTAAGTATCCTTCTTGGAGCTAGGCTGGAGGCATCACATTATCTGCTCCCATGAGGGCAGTAGGTTAATAAAGTCCCCAAAGATTATATAAGGCAGACATGATCCCAGTAGCGGGGGAGAGGTGCCAGGACCAATGACAGAACCAATTCAAGACGGTTGTCTTCTCGGCTATATGCCACTAAGTGAAAAAGCAGGGCACAGCTTCCTAACTGGTGCTGTGTGAACGACAGCAATATTATCCCCCCAGCCCTCTGGGAAGCCAGAGTTCCAGGCTGGTCACCTCCAGTTTCAAGCAACCTGGTCTTTGATCTCAGTGTGCCATACAAATATTTTCATTTTCTATGGAAGCTGTGAGATGAAGAGAAGTTGAGGAAACACTGAGGCAGGGTAAAGATTGAGAAGAGGCAACTGAATTTGGCACATAGGAAGTCATTGGTGCCCTGAAAGAATGCTTTGAAAAAAAAAATACATAAAAAGAAACAAGCTTCAGAGAATGGCAGCTGAGGAGGGAAAAGCGAGCGCCCAAGTGGAGAGCGGATGCAATGAGAACAGGAGCCACGAGCTCCCCAACACCCGCTGAATGGACTAGCAGACACAGACGGAAGAGCCAGCGGCAGGCCCAGGTTCTCTGCCCAGTCCCTCTAGCATCAGCCGTGCATCTTGCAAAAGCCGGAAGCCTCACCCCTCAGTGAAGCAAAGATTGCTGGGAGCCCTTGTGGTGGGGATAAAGGGCTCCCACTTTGGAACCAGACACATCCGTGGCCCAATTCCAGCTCCACCGTGTGTGAGCATTGGCGTGTAAGTCATATAACACCCCTGAGCGCTGGTTCCTCATCTTACAGATGAGGAACCACATTGACAGAGGCTGTTATAGGAATCCAGTAAGGGAGGTGACAGAGTCCTGCCCTTCTGTGGCCGATGAGTTTGGTTTCCTAAGCTAGGCTGAGATCACAGCCGCCTGGGAATTATCAAGTGTGTGTCTCCTCACTTTCGAAAGTACCTGGAAACAACAGATACCCCTGCAAAACTCTCAGGTCTGCCGAAGCGCCATATTAACGAGTCTCCCTGTTCCTATCTGCTACTTCACAGCTGGAGTTCTTGCTCTCTGCCACATCCTCCCCATTCCAGAATGTGCACCATTCTGGTGATTCTAAGAGACTCTGAAGGTCCACAGCCTTCAAGAGGCCTGTCCCACTGACCGCAGGTGCTCCTTCCTCTCCTCACCTGCTCTCACCCCGAGGAGTGGCACTTCAGCCCCTCTTGCGGTCCGCTCCGCCCGGCCCCGCACCACAACACCTCAGCTCCACGATGACGCTGCCCACTCCCAGCAGCCTCTTCACCTGGCCCGTAGCCAGTACAAGCTACCAGTGGGTCAGGGCCTGAAATACTCCCTCTCTTTCTTCCTTTTTTAACCTTGTATGAAGCATTCTCTCCTAGCATCCCTTCTTTTATTTTTTGAACCAGCAACCTGTGAATATATTAGCATTTGAAAAGAGTCAAATGCAGAATAAAATGTGCAGGTTCCCCCCATGGTTTACCCTCATATGAGTCCACAACAGACTGTGCATGCTTCCCGTCCAGTTTTAAATGCCATCCCTCAGCCCCCCTGTGTTTCTAGTAATAGCTTTGTCTCAAGCTTCTAAGGAGGGGCAAATTCTCAGATTTCCCCCAGTCTGTGGTCCTGACAGATGCAGCAGAAGGCAGCCAGCCGCCCCCCCACCCCCAGCTGAGTGCCTGTGATTTCTCCAACCTCAAAATTAAAGTGAGGAAGGCCAAGCCTGCAAAAGCAAAGCTCCATCTTCCTGAGAATAAGCCACCTCGGGGTCTGCTGAGTTTCGTCAACCTAAAAACAAAGCAAAACTTCAAATTCTGCGACGCAAACGTTTCCCCTCAGCTCTAGCGGCCTCACCGCTGCCTGCCCTCAGCACACGCCGAGAAGCTGCAGCCACGGGGCCCTCCGTCCGGCAGCTGGAGCCACGGGGCTCAGTCCTCTGGCCTCAGATGTCCACTCCAGTGTGAAATCCCGGTGAGGGACACGGAGACCCAAGAGGCCATTTCCTTCTTCTGGGTTACAGAGAAGTGACCTCTCCATGGCTTCACATAAAATCAACTTTCCCTCACTCCTCAGAGCAACGTTTCAAGATTTCACCTCAAAACAGAATCAGCCCCAAGATTCCCTCAGATCTTCCGTTAACATGCCCAGACCCGGCGCCTCCCTGTGAAAACTCTCCATCTTTCAGTGGGAATCTGGAAAGTGAAGCTCAAAACATAAAACAATAAACAAAGCCCAGAAAAATCTTAAGCTACTCATTTACTACAACAGGTCTCTCCCTGCTGATGGGTGGTCAGGGAGGAAAGACGCTCAGGAGGCGTGGAGAAGCAGGGGACTCTTTGGGACAAAAGGAAACGATGCCCCCAACAGTGCAGTGAGAAAAAACATTTTAATAATTAAGGGAAAAAAAAGTGGCAACAAACCCAGAAAATGAAGCTCTCATTCAGCAGTCCTACTAGAGGCAACAGGAGCTAGTTTGGAAAACAGAGGATCTACCAATGAAGCACCTGTTACTACATCAGACACTGGGCTGATTTTTCCATCTTCACAGCAATCCCATGTACGCATCCCACAAAGGCTAATGAGCAAACCAGTCCAAGCTGGGGGACAGGGCTGGGATTCAAACCCAGGGCCATGTGATTCTAAATCCTGTGCTCTGTCTACCAAACCATGGTTGACTTGGACAGGCTGCCAACTGAGCCCTCCTTTGCCCACCAAAGTAGTGGCTGCCCCAGACCCTCAACTGGAGACACAATTTCTGCTGCCCCCACCATTGGATCCCACTCACGGGTACATGGTCGGGACAGCCCCTGTTTTGTTCAGTATCACCACTGCTAAATAAGTAGCCAAGTTCACTCTGGTGTAGCTCAGCATCCCACGAGAGAGAAGGAAGACAAACTCCGCCTCCCCACGGTGTGCTGAGAGGGTATAGGTGTGTTTGGGACCTACTGGTTGGTCTCCTTGGCTAGAAAGAAACCCTTCCCCATCTCGTAAGGACTCCTGTGGCCAAGAGGATGAGTCGTATGGGTAAGTGATGCTCCAGGGAGGTGAGAACAGCAGCAGCAGGAAGATTTCAACACTCCCTGGGAGGAGAAGGGAAGTCACCCAGGCCAGCAAGAAGGGTAGAGCATGAGGTGGGAGCTCTCCCAGGTGGAACACGTGAGCCAGAAACAACTGTTTCCTCTGCTCTGTCTGCTCCAGAGTGGGTGTGACCTGCAGGCAGCCAGCAATCCAGGGCACAGTCAACATTTAATTCGGCCTATTACTCATAACCTTTAGCTCCTGTCTTTGGAAAGGAACTGTCCCCAGTAGGGCTGAACATATACTAAATGCCAAAACCAGCCTCTGACAAAGCTTGCATTCGGTGCTGAGCAGGTACGAATGCTGACAGAACTATTTAAGTGACATCATTTAAATACAGGACCTTCAGCTTCCAAACTAGGCTAGTGGCAGAACTTGCTGTCTTTCGTTCCCTCCTTAGCCAGGAAGAGTGACTTCTATACTTATATTTAGAAGCTAAATTGTTAAGAGTGAACTTTTTAAATACAGTATTCCACGTCATCCCTTTAAGTGAGACTGAGACGTGGGCTCAGCAGGCCGTGTTCCACAACATCAGAGGGACAGCTAGGAATTAGTCGGCGGGACGGGCTGCTGAAGACAGAGGGCAGCTGTGCACACAGTGCTGTAAAAGTGCTCACTCTCAGCTTCTGTGCTTTTCTCCTCCTGGGATGGTTACAGTTTGTGGACCAGTCCACAAATCACACTTCTGAGAACACTGATCTAGATTGTTCTTCCCCAGTCTCCTCAGCCCCATTTCATAGACAGGAACTGCCTATAAATGGCAGAGATGGAAACCTTAAAAAAAAAACAAAAAAAAAACAGTAAACAGCAGGAGAGTCAACCGCCAACGTACATTAGACATGAAAGGGAGCAAAAAGAGGAAAAGAACAGCATCAACCCCGCCCAGCTAGCACTGACCATCGTGGTCATATGGATCTAGGGACACGAATTCGCTCGTCATCCGGGGGGCATCACTGCCGGAAGCCCGGAGCAGCCCGCCCGCCCGCCCTGGGCGGTTCCCCTGACCTTGGGCCGCTCTTCCTTCCTCAGAGCCACAGCTTCCAGTTTGGCTTCATACTCGGCTTGCACTTGGTCCCTTTTCTTCAGCACGCTCTGTGGGAGGGAGAAAGGGCAGCGTGAACACAGCTGTTGCTTCTGTACCCCGTTCCTCCTTGAATCATGGCCCCAGCCAGCCAAGGGCTCCTAGGACGGTCTAGCTGCAGCATGACACAGGCTCTGGAGGCAGCAGGGGTGGAGGAGGGAGAGAGGGAGAACCGTGCTCAGAGACGGAGCTTTCTAGCACGGTAACTCAGCCTGACGCTGAAAGCGACAGAGGCCTGGGAAAGGGCGAGGTAGGGGGAGCGGTGCCCACCAGCAGGCATGCGCACAGGGAGAACTCAGCTGTGCCAAGACGTGGAGCCTGGCAGGTGACAAGGCGGGACGTTCTCTGAACCGTTAATGAGAAAGTCTAAGTCACGAGAGTTCTTGTCTCTTTAATTCACTGAGTTGACCCCTGGTGGACTGATTTGCTCATTGATCATTATTAGCTACTTGTCTGTCCTCCACTCTGGGCCAGTTATGCAAAGAGCAAAGAGATACAGCTCGTATTTGAGGGGTTCCAGCTAAGGGAGAGGTTCAGACACGGTAGGAGGCTGCTTGTGCTCGAAGAGCCATGGACGAGGCCAGAAGCCCTGCAACCATGCGGCGAGCCTGCCAGAGTGAGCGGTGATGGGAGCCAGGCTGGGTGGAACAAGGCAGAGGCAAGCCAGGCACCCAGAATGCAAAATTTAAGGAGACCCTCAGTCTTGGGCCCTGTGCAAGTTCAAGGTTGGCACCTGAGCGTGTTTCCCTAAATCTGTGCCCTGGGCGCCTCCCTCGCCTCATCTGCTCCTGGCTCTGCCGCTAAGACCTCACCAGATACAACAGAAAAGGATCAGTTTCATCCCAGGGTTTCTTTTTTCTTCTTTTAGTAGAACCACAAATGACAAACGAAGAGTAATAAGAACTTTCTTTGCCACTAACTCAGAAGACACAAACTGCTGTGAGAGCTTCGAATCTCACGCTCTCTGGCAGAGCATGGAGTCCGGGCAGGAAGGAGCCATTCCTTGGCTAAAGAAGTGGACACCCTGTGTCCCTAGCACGTGCTAAGAGGTGATGAGTGACTGAATCACTGACAACGCTCTGATGCTTCTAATGGAAGGCGTCAGCATGGGGAACCTCAAGTCTCCCCTAAGTAAGTATTTACTTGGAAAAGTGTTTCACCACTAGAAGAACGTGAAGTAAAACTTGCAATAGCTTCCCTTTTCATTGCTTGTCACTCAGCATTCTCTTCGGCGCTCTGAAGTTACCTCCCCACACTCATCAGCCTCTGAGCAGGAACACTGATGGTGCTGTTCATAGAACCTTGTGTTGTGATGGAAACGTTCCATGATCTGCACTATCCAGTACAGCGGCTGCTCGTCCCACGTGCTGACTGAGCTCTTGAAATGTGGCTGGTGTGACTGAGGAACTGGATTTAAATTTCTATTAATTTTACCTGATTTGATTAAACTGAAATAACAGGACTTCCCTGGTGGTCCAGTGGTTAAGAATCTGCCTTCCAATGCAGCAGATGTGGGTTCGATCCCCGATCGGGGAACTAAGATCCCACAGGCCGCGGGGCAACTAAGCCCACACGCCACAACTCCTGAGCCCGTGAGCCACAATGAGTGAGGCTGCATGCTGCAACTACCGAGCCCGTGTGCTCTGGAACCTGTGCGCCACAACTACAGAGCCCGCATGCTCTGGAGCCTGCATGCCACAACTAGAGAGAAGCCCGCACACCACAACTAAGACCCGACACAGCCAAAAATAAAATTAAATAAATAAATAAATATTTAACTGAAATAGCCACCCATGGCAAGGGGCTGCCATACTGAACAGAACAAATCAATAAAGTAAAAAAACAGAACAAAAAAACAGGGGTCCTTTCTGGATTTCACAGAGCCGAAAGCATTCTAAATCTACTGGTCTGGTATCAGCACTAGCTGCTCTCCATGGAGACACAAATATGGTTCCCTCGGGGCCAGGGGCAGGGGCACCTAGAACCCATGCCAGGGACTCCCTTCACAGGACGCCTCACATCTTACTGGGAAAAGCGCACATCCAGGCTAGGAACAGGGTTCCAGGAACTAGGGTGAGTTGTTCCAGTGACACACCCCTGTCAGTGTGGCAAGAACCTCACAACCAAAGCTAGAAATGCTCTTAAAACAATACCTTGGGACACAGCACAGCTGTGTGTGTTGTGCTCTCTGCTGTATCCCCAGCACTTGGGTAAGTGAACGAAGGAATGTTAAGGCAAGGCAGAAACAGGGTGAGGACGGCTGTGGAAGGCGGGGCAGGGGCACGCAGAGGGGAACGCAAGTATCTCCGCGCCCCTCCCCTTGTTGACTTCTGGTATCCACTAGAATCAGAGACCCCTACAGATCTCTGGGAGAAGCTCAGATGGTAAATGTCTGCAGGGACTAGCCTCCCACCCAAAACAGCAGATTCTGCCGATAAACCTGGCCACACTAGCCTGTGGTTGAGGGGGCCTGAGCCTACGATGGAGTGAAAGGGCCAAGATACTTGTCAGCATCTGCAGAGAAGTTCCTGGGGCCTCCTGTCCCCAGTTCTGCTCCAAGTCTCTCTGTAGAGGTTGCCCAGGCCCCCAGGCAGGGAGGGATGGTGAGAGGAGCCCTGTCAGCTCCACTCAGCTAAATGCATCTCCTCTCCCTACCCCCAAAGCAGGCAAGGGGGCCCCAAGATTCAGCCACACACGCCCCCTCCCACTACTGGGACCGTGCCTTCCTTGGCCCAGAGGAGAGGTAAGGGCTCTGTCTCCTCAGCCACTGCAATCCCAGCCTCGCCTGGAGCAACCAGACACTGCCTTCTCATGAAGCCTGACTGGAGGATTTGGGCTAACATCCCTGCCTCAGTGGACAGCGGAAATAACTCCCAACAACAAAAGCTCACAACGACCCTGCGGCAGTGAAAGGATGCCACCGCCATTCTACAGGCAAGAACACTACGGCACCGTGGAGGGACCTGGTTGAGGCCACACTGCTGGCTAAGAGCACGGTGGTGACTCACCCGGGCTTCTCCTGCTGCATTCCAGGGCAGAGCGCGGTTTCTCAGCCTGCCTGCAATCCAACCAGGCTAAAGGCTAAAGGCTGGGAAACCTGTTCTGAATCAAGATAAACTGTGGAAGACTACCATCCTCGCTGGGAGCACCTTTGAACACCACGGTCGATGGTCTGTAGGGACTGGCCTCCCAGCAGAAACAGCACAGATTCTGCAGATTAACCTGGCCACACTAGCCTCTGGTTGAGGGGGCCTGAGCCTACGATGGAGTGAAAGGGCCAAGGTACTGTGTCAGCATCTGCAGAGAGGCTCTTCTATCACTGAGTGACAAGCAAAAGACATTTGTCATCTGAGCTTCTCCCAGAGATCTGTAGGGGTCTCTGATTCTAGTGGATACCAGAAATCAACAAGGGGAGGGGCGCGGAGATACTTGCGTTCCCCTCTGCATGCCCCTGCCCCGCCCTCCACAGCCATCCTCACCCTGTTTCTGCCTTGCCTTAACATTCCTTCGTTCACTTACCCAAGTGCTGGGGATACAGCAGAGAGCAAAACACACAAAACCCCTGCCCACCTGGAGCTTACATTCTAGAGGGGAGGCAGATAACACACAAGTAAAATGTAACAATATAGCGCATGTAAGGCAGTGCTAGGTGTCCAGGAAGAAAGATAAAATAGGAAAGGAGGATGTAAAGCACTGAGGGTTTGGGAGATGACGAATTGTACACTGGGTGGCCAGGGAGGACCTCAATGAGAGGTGACTTTTTTTTTTTTAATAAATTTCTTTTCTTTTATTTATTTTTGGCTGAGTTGGGTCTTCGTTACTGCACGCAGGCTTTCCCCAGCTGCAGGGAGCAGGGGCTACTCCTCGTTGTGGTGCGCCGGCTTCTCATTGCGGTGGCCTCTCCCGCTGCGGAGCACGGGCTCTATGCCCGAGGGCTTCATTAGTTGTGGCAGACGGGCTCTAGAGCACAGGCTCAGCAGTTGTGGCGCACGGGCCCAGCCGCTCTGCGGCACGTGGGATCTTCCCGGACCAGGGCTCGAACCCGTGTCCCCTGCATTGGCAGGTGGATGCTCAACCACTGCGCCACCAGGGAAGCCCGAGAGGTGACTTTTAATTAGAGACACGGAATACATTTCTCTCAAACGCTATATATATTTTGTAATGTAGAGCATTTCATCACAATTTCAAAATGATCCTAGTAATCTGCAACTTCACTACCCTTCTTTTCAAATGCAGAGGAAAAAACTGACTTGTTTCTTTAATAAATAAATTGCAAGGAAAAACAGAGGGGGAGGGATTTCTAAAATATTAAAAAAATATATCAAGCAATGTATGGATTTTATTTATATCCCAATTTGGGAAAAAACTATAAAAACAGTGTCTGAGACAACTGGGGAAATTGAACACTAACTGGATATTTGAGGAAATATTAAGGGGAAAAAAATCTGTTTAGGTGTGATAATAATGTGGTCCTTTTTCTTTTTTAAAAGAATGCTTGCATTTCAGAGATATGTATTTTTGTATGAAGTGATGTGATGCCTGGGATTTGCTTTAAAATAACCCAGGGGGCGGGGGCTGGGAGCAGGGGGAGGAGAGCTAGAACAAGATGGACCGTGAGTGGGCGACTGTTGCAGCCGGCTGATGGGTACGTGGGGGACGGTTATACTTCCACCCTACTTTTGGATATGTTTGAATTTTTCCATGATAAAAAAGTTAAGCAATGGAAACATAACACCTGTCATCCAAAATGTTTACTTTACAAACTAACAACAGCCATTAAACAAAAGTGTTTGGAAGTTCAATCACAGATACATTCTGTGTTTTGGCTCTCAACATCTGCACTGGATTTTCTCCAAGAACGTGCCACAATGGTCAGTATCAATAGGAAAGTCCAACATCCAGGAAACAGGAAAGTCTCCACCCCCAGAGCTCATGCTCATGTCTCCCCCTGAGGAGGCTGTCGGCTCACGAACCTGGAGGAGGAGGAGAGAGCAGCCAAAAACAGCCCCAGTGCAAATGGTCCACAGGTCTAGAAGGTTTTTAAGCTTCAAGTCTTTCTGTAAGAGGGACATTAGGATGCAGGGTTGACAGTACAGAATGGCTCTGGTGCGCCAAGGGCTGACAGCCCAAAAGACCCAGGAGGAATTTGTGTAGAATAATGAGGGTTCCGTAATAAAGAAGCTCAAATGAGAATAAAAATCAAACACCCAAAACCAAACAAAACCCAGACTCACAGATACAGAGAAAAGATCGGTGGTTGCCAGAGGGAAGAAGGGTTAGGAGGGTTACAAAATGGGTGAAGGGTATCAAGAGGTACAAACTTCCAGGTATAAAATAAGTAAGTGGACTTCCCTGGTGGCACAGTGGTTAAGAATCCGCCTGCCAATGCAGGTGACACGGGTTCAATACCCACCTGGTCTGGGAAAATCCCACATGCTGCGGAGCCACTAAGCCCGTGCGCCACAACTACTGAGCCTGTGCTCTAGAGACCGCGAGCCACAACTACTGAAGCCTGCGTGCTCTAAGGCCTGTGTGCCACAACTGCTGAGCCCGCATGCTGCAACTACTGAAGCCCGCACAACTAGAGCCCATGCTCCGCAACGAGAAGCCACCGCAATGAGAAGCCCACGCACCGCAACGAAGAGTAGCCCCCGCTCGCCACAACTAGAGAAAGCCCATGTGCAGCAACAAAGACCCAATGCAGCCAAAAATAAATAAAATTTAAAAAATAAAAATAAATAAAATAAGTCATGGGGATGTACTGTATAGCATGGAGAATAGTCAATAACACTGTACTAACTCTGTAAGGTCACAGGGTAAATAAAGTTATTTTGGTGATTGTTTTGCAATGTATACAAATGTGGAATCATTATGTTGTACACATGAAACTAATATTATATGTCAAATATACTTCAATTTTTAAAATTTATAATAATTTAAAAAGAAATGTGACACCCGACATAGCCCTATGGCCTGTCTTTGGGTGCCCCTCTAGGAGAGCATTTTCCTATGGGGAGGAAAATTAGTCTGAACTTGGTCCTGATGACATAATTTCTGATTAAATGATTGAACTTAGGTTGCCCCATTCAACATGCTCTTTTCACATATTCATTCTTTGATGACAGACAACCTGTGAGTTAAATTTTCTAGGGCAATGTTGGTAATACTAAAACCACACATTTTGCCTTAGTTTTAAAAAATACTTGTTACAGAAAATTTGGAAAATAAAGAAAAAGGTAGAGGAGGGGGGGAAAAGTACCCACAATCTCATCTTTCAGGCACAACCAGTAACACGTTTTGTCTTTACTTCTAGTCTTTTCTCTTGAATGACTCCTTTGATGCTCCCCACTTCTCTGTGTCTCTTCCTGGCACGTCTGTTTTTCAAATGTTGGATACCTGAAATATTTTGGTCTGGCCCTCTCACTTTTATATTCTTTTTCTCTCCAATCCTCCATCTGTCTTTCTGTTTCACTTTAAAGTGATTTCCTTAACTTTTTCTGCTAACTCTTCTCTATTGATTTTGTTTTTTCATTTCTATCATGATCTTCATTTCCATGAGCTCTTTGTTTATTCTCTGGATTTTAAAAAATGCTTGTTTTATGGCTGTGACATCTCTTCTCTTTCTGAAGATACTGATTTTTTTTTCCCCTGGAAGTTTTCTTCTCCCTCAATGATGCTTTATGTTTTTCCTTCTCTGTATTTACTTGATACTCATATTAGAACCTTCCCTTAAATATCTGGCGACCCTTATCTGCACACTCACCTAAGAGGGAGACACTAAAAAACTGGTTGAAAGCTCTGTGACTTTGAGGTCTTGCTGACAGTTCTCTACAGGGACTCTGCTGGGTCATTTCATTGAAGATTCCCCTATCCCTCTCAATATCAGTATATTCTAGTCTCTTCTCCCAAAACCTGTTTAGATTTTTCCAAAAGGCTCTTTTAATGCTTGCAGGGAAGGTATAAGGCTGAGAGCCAAGCAGAGGAAGACGACTAAGAATCTCAAATCTCAGTAACCTTTTGCTTTACATTTTAGGATCTTAGCCGCCACCTTTAACTTTGCCTGGCGGCTCTCGGTCCAGAGGCCCTCTGTTTTTTTTTTTTTATCACCCTCCAGCTCTGCCCGAGTGGCAAAGCGATAGTGGCCCCTGTGTGAGGAGG
This sequence comes from Aethalodelphis obliquidens, assembly GCF_003676395.1. NCBI lineage: Eukaryota > Metazoa > Chordata > Mammalia > Artiodactyla > Delphinidae > Aethalodelphis > Aethalodelphis obliquidens. The sequence goes on from NW_020837951.1 coordinate 20,729,532, forward strand.
GAGGACAGAATCGGAAGCTCTAACTGCTTCTGAAACAGACCCCTGACTAATCCTTCTCTTTCACTCCATCTTTCCCTCAGTCCCGAGGTACTTGGTGCTGCCAATTCTTGACCATTTTGAAGGAGTCCCCGGTGTAAACCAGGTGGCTCTTAGTCTTTCCCCACCGTCAGCTTGGGCGGCTTTAAGTCACCTGAGTCCCTGTCACCTCTCAATTTGCTTTTAGTTCCTCACTGTACTGTGATTGTTTCCCTTCTTGCTGCTCTTTGTCTTTGCGGAAGATACCTTTAAAAAAAAATCATTCTAGTGTCATTTTGGTTTCATGAAAAAGAGGAAGTTTCAATATGTATCCAGTCTGCCCTAACTCAGAATCTCAGAGTTTTAATTTTTATACTTTTCTAATTTTTAAAAACATTTGAGATCATCATGTACATTTCTACATCCTGATTCTTCACATTTTCAAGAAATCAGGCCCTCAGTCCATAATCACTTTTGTTTAGGAAGGAGGACTTTCCTCCCCGAAAACAATCTTCCAGAAAATCTTTTTTGTTTTTGAAAGGCACCAGAAGTGGGCAACCTAAAGCATTGACTAGTCACTTGACTCATTAGCTCCGCCTTGTGGCCTCTGAGGAGAAAAGGTGGGCAGGCTGAAGAAACCATCCGGCAATTAAATAACCAGCATTTGAAAACAGCAATCCTGGAACATTGCTCAAAGTATTTATCTCCAACTCAAACTGTCCTCAAACCCAAACTTCTGCATCCACATCTTACACCTCTAATCACGATCAGCAATGACTTCCGTATTATTAAATCCGATGGCCACCATTTATCATGCTCTTTCTAAAAACACTTCTCTTGGTTTCCCTAAGGTCATCCTCTACTCTTTTTCTCCTACCACACTGACCATTCCTTCTCAGGCTACTTTCCTACTTGTTCCACCCCCTAATTAGGTGCTACACCACTAAATATTGCCAATATACACCACTAAATATTGCCACTAAATATTGCCAATATTGCCTAATTAGGTGCTACACCACTAAATATTGCCAATGCCTCAGGAAGCAGGCCTGGACTATTTACCTCGATCTCATCTCACCAGATAATCTCCCTGACTCTCGTAGATTTAAACGCCATCTATACAGAAATGACTCCCAAATTTCTATTCCCACTCTAAACTCATAACCAGCTGCCATGACATCACTACTTTAATGACTAACAGGCATTTTCTTAACTGAATATGGACAAAACAACCTGATTCCCAACTGCCCAATCTGTTCCACCCCAAACTTCCTCATCTCACTAAACAGGACCACTATCAACACAGCTGCTCAAGCCAAAAACCCAGGAGTCATCCTCAATTCCTCCATTTCTCACTTCACATTAATACAGCAGCAAGTCTAGTTGTCCCTTCATACAAAATATACCCCAAATCCACCCACTTCTCCAAGCTCCACCACCTCAGTTATCTGCCACCTGGCTCCCTGCAACAGTTTCCTAATGGTCTCCGGACCTCCTCTCCCCGTCCCCCACCCAACAACCCATTCTCCATACTGCAGCCACTAGCTGTCTTCTTAAAGTAAAAACCGTATCCTGTCATTTCCCTGCAGGAAACTAACTGGCTTCTCTTTTATTCCTAAGTACAAAATCCAGACTCTTACCAACCATGGCCTTTAAGATATTACCGTATGTCCTGGCCTTTACTTATCTCTTTGACCTCCCCACCTGCCACCTGCTCCCTTGCTCAACTGGCCCCACTCACACTGGCCTTTACCTTATCACCCACTCTTCTGACTCTCACCTCACTAGTCATCACCAAGACCTCTGAGATAAGCATGCTCTTTGACTTGCAGATAAAACTCTCTTAAAAATAACAAGGTACATAACAATGAGCAGAGCTCCCTATGCTTTGAAAAAGAATAGATACAGGTATATGTATAACTGAATCACTTTGCTGTACACCTGAAACTATCACAACACTGTTAATCAACTATACTCCAATATAAAATAAAAAGTTAAAAAAAAAGATACATGACATACAATAGTTATATGTCTGTAAATGTTCCAATGGCACCACACTGCCAACTTCAATATCTGCCAACTACCTGCTATGAATGAGGCAGTGTGGGATATGAAGTATAGGGCTCTGCCCTAATCTTCTTAAATAAAAATTCTCCAACTCTTGGCCTGGTCATAGTGATGCCAGTACTCAAAAGGCACTGCCAGAACTTTGCTAAAGCCTCTGACGTGTTCTCTTTCAGCCCGTTACTATCATAATTACATTTTACACACACATTGTGTGTAGGATGTGAGCCCACGGAAGGGCTCACCTGCAGATGTCTACAGTGTGCTTAACTTGAGTCTTGAGCCTGAGGGTAACTTTGGTACCCCTCTCTCTCAAGCACTGTTCACTCCGTAGCAACTTTGGAATACACATCTTCAGCCATCTTTCCAGTACAAGCTGTCCTCATTGTTCCCTGAACATTATTCATCTGTTCCACATGGCCTGATAACGACCCTCCTTTTTCGGTGCTTTCTCTCTGCCTCCAAAGGGAACAGAATGTACCCAGCCACAATTATACTTCGAGAGAGATAATTTGAGCTTCAGCTTTGAAAAGCAGGAACTGATCCAGTTTCTCTCGCCAACAGTAAAGACACAAATATAAGGTAGCTGCTCATTAGAATTGGGGCCATGGAACAGAGAAAAGATCTACCCATGGGGCTCTGCTTCTTTATCTATAACATGAGCAAGTTAGACAAGATAAACCTTGTCTACAATCGTAGTAGTCCCCAGAAGCTATGCTCTCCAACCAGTCTAAGTGCAGACTGGGGCAGTTTCTAATGTGGACATTAAAGCATTTGATCCTTACCACTTTTGTTCTAAAATTTTACAATGATATGCTTTGCATTGGTTCTCTGTCCATTCCTTTTGCTGGGTAGTTAACCTGTCACGGCCTTCAGCTTAGGGAGATTTTCTTGTATTATTTCTTTCATAATTTCCTTCCCTCAGTTTTCTCTGTTCTCTCAATCAGGAACTCCTATCAGTTGGATGCTGAACTTCTGAGATTAACCCTCCACGTCTCTTATCGTTCTTTCACATTTTCAGTATTTTTGCATTTTTGTTCTACTTTCCAACTACTTTTATTTTTTATACAGTAGGTTCTTATTAGTTATCTATTTTATACATAGTAATGTATATATGTCAATCCCGATCTCCCAGTTCATCACACCACCACCACCACCCACCCCCACTTTCCCCCCATGGTGTCCATACAATTTTTTTTAATATAAATTTCTTTAATTTTTTTATTTTTGGCTGCTTTGGGTCTTCGTTGCTACACATGTGCTTTCTCTAGTTGCAGCAAGCAGGGGCTACTCTTCGTTGTAGTGCGTGGGCTTCTCATTGCGGTGGCTTCTCTTGTTGTGGAGCACAGGCTCTAGGCGCGTGGGCTTCAGTAGTTGTGGCACACGGGCTCAGTAGTTGTGGCTCACAGGCTCTAGAGCACAGGTTCAGTAGTTGTGGTGCACGGGCTTAGCTGCTCCACAGCATGTGGAATCTTCCCAGACCAGGGCTCGAACCCGTGTCCCCTGCATTGGCAGGTGGATTCTTAACCAGTGCACCACCAGGGAAACCTGGTGGTCCATATGTTTGTTCTCTACATCTGTGTCTCTACCTCTGCCTTGCAAACCGGTTTATCTGTACTATTTTTCTAGATTCGACATATATGCATTAATATACAGTATTTGTTTTTCTCTTTCTGACTTACTTCACTCTGTATGACAGTCTCTAGGTCCATCCACATCTCTACAAATGACCCAATGGCTGAGTAATATTCCATTGCATATATGTATCACATCTTCTTTATCCATTCGTCTGTCGACGGGCATTAAGGGTGCTTCCATGACCTAGCTATTGTAAATAGTGCTGCAGTTAACACTGGGATGCATGTGTCTTTTTGAATTATGGTTTTTCTCTGGGTGTATGCCCAGTAGTGGGATTGCTGGGTCATATGGTAATTCTATTTTTAGTTTTTTAAGGAACCTCCATACTGTTCTCCACAGTGGCTGTATCAATTTACATTCCCACCAACAGTGCAAGAGGGTTCCCTTTTCTCCACACCCTCTCCAGCATTCACTGTTTGTATGTTTTCTGATGATGCCCATTCTAACCAGTGTGAGGTGACACCTCACTGTGGTTTTGATTTGCATTTCTCTAATAATTAGTGGTGTTGAGCAGCTTTTCACGTGCCTCTTGGCCATCTGTATGTCTTCTTTGGAGAAATGTCTATTTAGGTCTTCTCTCCATTTTTGAACTGTGTTGTTTTTTTGATACTGAGCAGCATGAGCTGTTTACATATTTTGGAGATAAATCCTTTGTCCGTTGATTCATTTGCAAATATTTTCTCCCACTCTGAGGGTTGTCTTTTCATCTTGTTTATAGTTTCCTTTGCTGTGCAAAACCTTTTAAGCTTCATTAGGTCCCATTTGTTTATTTTTGTTTTTATTTCCATTACTCTAGGAGGTGGGTCAAAAAAGACCTTGCTGTGATTTATGTCAAAGAGTGTTCTTCCTATGTTTTCCTCTAAGAGTTTTATAATGTCCAGTCTTACATTTAGGTAAGACTTTAATCCATTTTGAGTTTACTTTTGTGTATGGTATTAGGGAGTGTTCTAATTTCATTCTTTTATATATAGCTGACCAGTTTTCCCAGCACCGCTTACTGAAGATGCTACCTTTTCTCTATTTTATATCCTTGCCTCCTTTGCCATAGATTAGGTGGCCACAGCTGCGTGGGTTTATCTCTGGGCTTTCTATCCTGTTCCATTGATCTATATTTCTGTTTTTGTGCTAGTACCATACTGTCTTGATTACTATAGCTTTGTAGTATAGTCTGAAGTCAGGGAGTCTGATTCCTCCAGCTCCATTTTTTTCCCTCAGGATTGGCTAATTGGGGTCTTTTGTGTCTCCATACAAATTTTAAGATTTTTTGTTCTAGTTCTGTAAAAAATGCCATTGGTAATTTGATTGGGATGGCACTGAATCTGTAGATTGCTTTGGATAGTACAGTCATTTTCACGACATTGATTCTTCCAAGAACATGGTGTATCTCTCCATCTATTTGTGTCATCTTTGATTTCTTTCATCAGTGTCTTACAGTTTTCTGAGTACAGGTCTTTTACCTCCTTAGGTAGGTTTATTCCTAGGTATTTTATTCTTTTTGGTACAATGGTGAATGGGATTGTTTCCTTAATTTCTCTTTCTGATCTTCTGTTGTTAGTGTATAGGAATGCAAGAGATTTCTGTGCATTAATTTTGTGTCCTGCAACTTTACCAAATTCATTGATTAGCTCTAGTAGTTTTCTGGTGGCATCTTTAGGATTCTCTATGTATAGTATCATGTCATCTGCAAACAGTGACAGCTTTACTTCTTCTTTTCTAATTTGGATTCCTTTTATTTCTTTTCCTTCTCTGATTGCTGTGGCTAGGACTTCCAAACCTATGTTGAATAAAAGTGGAGAGGGTGGACATCCTTGTCTTGTTCCTGATCTTAGAGGAAATGCTTTCAGTTTTCACCCTTGAGAATGATGTTTACTGTGGGTTTGTCACATATGGCCTTTATTATGTTGAGGTAGGTTCCCTCTATGCCCAGCCTCTGGATAGGTTTTGTCATAAATGGCTATTGAATTTTGTCAAAAGCTTTTTCTGCATCTATTGAGATGATCATATGGTTTTTATTCTTCAATTTGTTAATATGGTGTATCACATTGATTGACTTGCGTATATTGAAGAATCCTTGCATCCCTGGGATAAATCCCACTTGATCATGGTGTACGATCCTTTTAATGTGTTGTTGGATTCTGTTTGCTAGTATTTTGTTGAGGATTTTTGCATCTATATTCATCAGTGATATTAGTCTGTAATTTTCTTTTTTTGCAGTATCTTTGTCTGGTTTTGGTATCAGGGTGATGGTGGCCTCGTAGAATGACTTTGGGAGTGTTCCTTCCTCTGCAATTTTTTGGAAGAGTTTGAGAAGGACGGGTGTTAGCTCTCTCTAAATGTTTGATAGAATTCACTTGTGAAGCCATCTGGTCCTGGACTTTTGTTTGCTGGAAGATTTTTAATCACAGTTTCAACTTCATTGCTTGTGATTGGTCTGTTCATATTTTCTATTTCTTCCTGGTTCAGTCTTGGAAGGTTATACTTTTCTAAGAATGTATCCATTTCTTCCAGGCTGTCCATTTTATTGGCATAGAGTTGTCTGTAGTAGTCTCTTAGGATGCTTTGTATTTCTGCGGTGTCTGTTGTAACTTCTCCTTTTTCATTTCTAATTTTATTGATCTGAGTCCTCTCCCTCTTTTTCTTGAAGAGTCTGGCTAAAAGGTTTATCAATTTTGTTTATCTTCTCAAAGAACCAGCTGTTAATTTTATTGATCCTTGCTATTGTTTTCTTTGTTTCTATTTCATTTATTTCTGCTCTGATCTTTATGATTTCTTTCCTTCTACTAACTTTGGGTTTTGTTTGCTCTTCTTCCTCTAGTTTCTTTAGGTGTAAGGTTAGACTGTTTGAGATTTTTCTTGCTTTTTGAGGTACGACTGTATTGCTATAAAATTCCCTCTTAGAACTGCTTTTGCTGCATCCCATAGGTTTTGGATTGTTGTGTTTTCATTGTCATTTGTCTCTAGGTATTTTTTGATTTCCTCTTTGATTTCTTCAGTGATCTCTTGGTTATTTAGTAACGTATTGTTTATCCTCCATGTGTTTGTGTTTTTTACATTTTTCTCCCTGTAATTTATTTCTGATTTCACAGCGCTGTGGTCAGAAAAGATGCTTGATATGATTTCAGTTTTCTTAAATTTACTGAGTTTTGATTTGTGACCCAAGATGTGATCTATCCTGGTGAATGTTCTGTGTGCAAGTGTAATCTGCTGTTTTCGGATGGAATGTCCTATAAATATCAATTAAATCTATCTGGTCTGTTGTGTCATTTAAAGCTTGTGTTTCCTTATTAATTTTCTGTCTGGATGATCTGTACATTGGTGTAAGTGAGGTGTTAAAATCCCCCACTATTATTATTATTTTTATTTATTTTTTTTTTTTTGCGGTACGCGGGCCTCTCACTGTTGTGGCCTCTCCCGTTGCGGAGCACAGGCTCCAGATGCGCAGGCTCAGCGGCCATGGCTCACAGGCCCAGCCGCTCCGCAGCATGTGGGATCTTCCTGGACCGAGGCACGAACCCGTGTCCCCTGCATCGGCAGGTGGACTCTCAACCGCTGCGCCACCAGGGACGCCCCCCCCACCATTGTTGTGTTACTGTCAATTTCCTCTTTTAGAGCTGTTAGCAGTTGCCTTATGTATTGAGGTGCTCCCATGTTGGGTGCATATATATTTATAATTGTTATATCTTCTTCTTGGATTGATCCCTTGATCATTATGTAGTGTCCTTCCTTGTTTCTTGTAACATTCTTTATTTTAAAGTCTATTTTATCTGATATGAGTACTGCTACTTCAGCTTTCTTTTGACTTCCATTTGCATGGAATATCTTTTTCCATCCCCTCACTTTCAGTCTGCATGTGTCCCTAGGTCTGAAGTGGGCCTCTTGTAGACAGCATATATGTGGGTCTTGTCTTTGTATCCATTCAGCAAGACTGTGTCTTTTGGTTGGAGCATTTAATCCATCCACGTTTAAGGTAATTATCGACATGTATGTTCCTATTACAATTTTCTAAATTGTTTTGGGTTTGTTTTTGTAGGTCCTTTTCTTCTCTTGTGTTTCCCACCTAGAGAAGTTCCTTTAACATCTGTTGTAGAGATGGTTTGGTGGTGCTGAATTCTCTTAGCTTTTGCTTGCCTATAAAGCCTTTGATTTCTCTGTCAAATCTTAATGAGATCCTTGCCAGGTAGAGTATTCTTGGTTGTAGGTTCTTCCCTTTCATCACTCTAAATATATTGTGCCACTCCCTTCTGGCTTGTAGAGTTTCTGCTGAGAAATCAGCTTTTAACGTTATGGGAGTTCCCTTGTATGATATTTGTTGTTTTTCCCTTGTTGCTTTTAATAATTTTTCTTTGTCTTTAATTTTTGTCCATTTGATTACTTACTATGTGTCTTGGCATGTTTCTCTCTGGGTTTACCCTGCCAGGGACTCTCTGCGTTTCTGGACTTGGGTGGCTATTTTCTTTCCCATGTTAGGGAAGTTTTCGACTATAATCTCTTCAAATAGTTTCTCGGGTCCTTTCTCTCTCTCTTCTTCTGGGAGCCCTAAAATGCGAATGTGGTGCATTTAATGTCGTCCCAGAGGTCTCTTAGGCTGTCTTCGTTTCTTTTCATTCTTTTTTCTTTATTCTGTTCCATGGCAGTGAACTCCACCATTCTGTCTTCCAGGTGACTTATCCTTTCTTCTGCCTCAGTTACTCTGCTATTGATCCCTTCTAGTGTCTTTTTCATTTCAGTTATTCTATTGTTCATATCTGTTTGTTTGTTCTTTAATTCTTCTAGGTCTTTGTTAAACATTTCTTGCATCTTCTCCATCTTTGCCTCCATTCTGTTTCTGAGGTCCTGGATCATCTTCACTCTTGTTATTCTAAATTCTTTTTCTGGAAGGTTGCCTATCTCCACTTCATTTGTTGTTTTGGGGTTTTATCTTGTTCCTTCATCTGGTACATAGTCCTCTGCCTTTTCATTTTATCTATCTTTCTGTGAATGTGGTTTTCATTCCACAGGCTACAGGACTGTAGTTCTTCTTCTTACTTCTGCTGTCTGCCCTCTCTCCAACTACTTTTTTTTTTTTTTTTTTTTTGCAGTACACAGGCCTCTCACTGTTGTGGCCTCTCCCACCGCGGAGCACAGGCTCCGGACGTGCAGGCCCAGCAGCCATGGCTCACGGGCCCAGCTGCCCCGCGGCATGAGGAATCCTCCAAGACCGGGGCATGAACCCGCATCCCCCGCATCGGCAGGTGGACTCCCAACCACTGCGCCACCAGGGAAGCCCTCCAACTACTTTTAAAATTTGTTTTACTTTCCCAGATTTCCTCAGCCTCATCTTCCAACTTTACTTTTCAATTTTATTTCAGCAATTGTATTTTAACCTCCAAGAGCTCTAATTATCCAATTGCTCTTTTTCCACAACATACTGTTCTTAATCAGCAGATGCTATTCTCAAACTCTCAGAGAACACTAATAAGAATCTCTTCCAAACATTTTTTCTTTCATTTAATTCACACACTTGGTTCACCATGGGTTCTTTTTACATGTCCATGAGGTCAGTCCACGTCTGATCCTACCCACCCAGGAAGAAGGAAATCTGTACCACATGCAAATAGGCAATAATCAATTACTTTTTTTTTTAATTTTATTTTTATTTATTTATGGCTGTGTTGGGTCCTCATCTCTGTGCATGGGCTTTCTCCAGCTGTGGCGAGTGGGGGCCACTCTTCATCATGGATTCAATTACTTTTTGATTAACGACTACAACAAAGAAAGTACCTAAGTGCACAAGAAGTGAGTCAGCTTACCTTCATGCAGTCAGAGTATAAAATATATTCCCTGAGCACAGGTAGAAAGTCTTCTGTCATGTCCTCTGTCAGCTCTTCCAAGGCTGTAGAGCAGTTGCCGATGCAGGCTGACACACCCTCCAGGGGCTCAGCCAGCTCCCCCTCTAACGCACTCCATGTGGAGTACACAGGCCCATATTCTCTCAGCTCTACAAGGTACTCTAAAGGGGGAAGAGAAACCAATTAAGATCGGCTGGGTAGCAATCACTGGTATTACTGACTCAATAACCAATGCAGCCAAGAGCTCTCTGAGTATGCTTTCCTTTAAACACAACACTGTTTATAACCAATTTTTTTAATCTCCAAAAGCTGATATTACAGCTAACACTATAACATCAATCAACTCTACTCCATAATAGGAATGTCATGCCTCTGGATAATGGGGACCACAATGCCTTTGGGGGGAAGTGGTGGGAGCTACATCCACCAAATATCTTCCTAGAAACCTACTCACCTACCCCTACAGTGAAGCCATATTTTAACAGGCAATGGAGGTAGAATTTCATATAGGTTTAGGGGGGTGTTTTTAAAAATTTTTTAAAAAATCAGTCACAATGGAAAAATAATGGAATTTTAGGAAACAGTTGATACAAGAAATGTGGTCTTACCTAAGCAGACTCAACTCTCTCATTCAAGGGTCACCCCAACACCTTGGTCCCATCAGAATTTACCCCACATGATCTTTAGGTGTAGATGGTACCTAAAGCCATTTCCAAAACCTGCAGGCCCTACAGGATACCAGCAGCAGGTAAAGGAGAATCAAAGCACAGGGAACAAGGAAAAATGTTGTTTGATTTCCCCCACAAAAAAACCTGGCCTATTATTTGTCACCAGGATGCTTGCCATTACAACAAAATGTTGTTGCCATTTTTGAGTAACCAATGGATGGCAACTACCGGAGAATCCTTCTCTATGTGTTTCACATCACATGCCAGCATGATCATTAACACTGTTCAGGTCTATTTGGCCTACATACGTGTAAGAAAACAAAGGGCCCCAACATTCTGGGACACAAAAAAGCAAGTGGCCATGAGAAGGGTGGGGAGGAAGTGGTGGCAAGAACAAAGGCCTCATAACTCCCTGGGTCAGGAAGAGTGGGTTTGAAATGAAGCAAGGGTAGGCAGGTGAGTCAATTTCAAGCCTGAAGGCTCATTAGGATAGTAACTTTGGCAAACACTGCTCTCATTTTGAACCATCTTTCTGCCAGAAAAGATACTTAAGTTTATTTTTTAAATGATCATTGCTATGGATGAAGGGAAGTTGAGCGAGAGAAAAGTGGAAAAGCCTAGAGGCTCAGAGTGGTTGTTTGCTGTGGGGAAAGCAAACACAAGGATGAAATGCAGGGCAAGGGACGGGGTGCAAAATTATACTCTGGTCACAACTACCTCCCCCGCTTCTTGTATTTATTTATTACTTTTATAAGCAAAATGTGGCCTGGCTCTGCTGCTCCGGCATTTCTGCATTTTGATTCTGCTTGGCGCAATGAATGCCATTTCTGCAAACGTGGCCCCTGGGCCTGATCAAGAACTCAACAGAGAGCTCACCTATTTCCTCCTTGATGATCCGCTGGGCTATTCGATCAATGGTTCCCAGCTTGAGCGCAAATGTGTCTAAGTACTCGCCTATGGCTGCAAACTCGAGAGGCCGACTCCTCAGCTTGTAGCCGCCAGTGACATGCTTGACCGACTCACCCACTCGAGTCAGCAATGCCATCCCTTGCTTCTTATGGGCATTCAGGTCCTAAGGAAGACAATATGAACAAACAAACTCAAAGGGCTCGACTGCTCACATGGCCAGGACTCAGTAAGCCAACTCCTTTAGGCAGCTTCCTTTTGGAAATGGAAGACTCAGAAAATAAGGAGGTGAGTTAGGTTAAGGCGCTCACCACACACACACACACACACACACACACACACACACGTCTCCTCTCCACACACACACACACACACACACACACGTCTCCTCTCCTTGCCATCACAGCCATCACAGCCACCACGCTCATACTCCTGCACCTTTACGCCCAGGTCTCTTTATACAGAGCTGGACTCCTACCTTTCCAATCAGGTTCACTAACCCAGAACACCTTCCTTTAAACACAACTGTTTAAAGACAAGTTTTTAAAAAAGTGTCCCTTTGTCCTATACAAAATATCCTAAATTGTCTTTAGGAGCAAAATTCAAGAGCTGAGATTCAGTCCATTCATTTATTTATATCCTAACCAAAGCCATAGAAGGGAAGTGGAGGGTGGGAAGCAGGAGACAGTGACAGGAAAGGTGGTGCTACAAAACCCAGCCCAAGGATAGATGCTGCAAATGACAAAACATTTTACCCTGGATTTCTTGGTTGAGGCATTAATGGGAAATACGTTCAGCTGCATAATCCACTGAACTGAAACCTAAAAAGCATATTAGTCTGCCAGGTAAAATAAATTTCTTCCTATCATTAAACTCTAAGGGGAATCTTCAGTATCTTCCCGTTGTTCTATGTCACTTACTTTAATGGTGCCTTCAAAAGTGGTTTTACAGAAGATGCAGGTGTCTGTTCCTTATGTCTACCCTCGATACTAACAGAATGATAATTCCCAGTCCTAGAGGGACAGGTCTACAGGGAGAGAAGGGAACACGGCACAAGGCCACTGCTTTCTGGTGACCTCGCCTCATGTAGGGATAGAGCAGAGGTTAACACAGCTGTCTGACAGCCCCTTCCCACGTGACACACCATCCCAGGCTCAGGTCTCCAAAAGTGCCTGAAATGTAGATCCCTCCTGATTTCACGTCCTCCTCCTCCATGCAGCCAAGGCCTTCACTTCTGCTCTTGATTCTGCCCTCTCCTGTCCACACTTCCCCCATCAGCCAAGGCCCTTGCCCTCTCAGCCATCCCTTCTCTCCTGTCTATAATTTCAACTTCTAATCCGTCAGCATGTGAAATATACGTGAAGCTCACCAATCTTAAAAACGGCAGCAACCTCCCCTGAGCTCCCTCCTCCATCTCTGTCCTTCCTTTCTATGCCACCTGCCTGAGACAATGTTCTGAAGATCCCATCTCGGGGAATTCCCCGGCGGTCCAGTGGTTAGGACGCTGCGATTCCACTGCAGGGGGCGAGGGTTCGATCCCTGGTTGGGGAGCTAAGATCCTACATGCCACAGCCAAAGAAAAACATTTTTAATAAAATAATGATCTTATCTCCCCTTCTAACCTCATACACTCTAGATAAAAGCATCCCTGTAGGCACCAGGCTTTCACAAGACCGTAACTGAAGCCCTGGAGTTCTAGGAATTGCTCCACAATGTTTTTTTGGATCAGGGTTTGATCCAAATGGACTCACTGGACTGCATAAACTCTACTTCAAGTAGCACTTTACAAAGAATCCCCAGTTAACCAAGTTCATTAACGTGTTGAGTACAGTTATTTAGTCGTACCTATCTGACTGCTGCACCCATTCTGCCAACGATGAAAACACTGATTTGAACACAGCTGATACTAAGCATCCTCCACCTCCCCCAGCATCAGTGGTTTCTTCTTAAGGACCCTTCTAATTTGTGGTAAGATCATGTCATCACAAGGAAGAGGAGAGCTTCTGCGTTCACTATGGCAGAGCATGTCAGTGGCCTATCTAAGGACAGGACCAAGTTATTCAAAGCATTTTAAGAGAAAAGATGGGGGTACGGGGTGGGTGAGATGGGGAGTTATTGTTTAGTGGGTACAAGTTTCAGTTTTGCAGGATGAAAAAGTTCTGGAGATTAGATGTACGACAGGGTGAATATACTTAACATTTCCCAACTGTACACTGTAAAATGGTTAAGATGGTAAATTTTTTTTTTTTTTTTTTTTGCGGTACGCGGACCTCTCACTGTTGTGGCCTCTCCCGTAGCGGAGCACAGGCTCCGGACGCGCAGGCTCAGCGGCCACGGCTCATGGGCCCAGCCACTCCGCGGCATGTGGGATCTTCCCGGACCGGGGCAGGAACCCGGATCCCCTGCATCGGCAGGTGGACTCTCAACCACTGCACCACCAGGGAAGCCCAAGATGGTAAATTTTATGTCATGTGTATTTTCCCACAATTAAAAAGAAATAAAAGAAAAGATGAGGTTATTTAGTGCATTTGCTTCAGCAAATAAAACTGAACTAAGGCAGGAGGCTGTTGTTTTTAAACAAGCCAACTCCCTCGTACTCACTCACGTCAAGTTAGATTTTGATTAAGACTTTGAAGGGCTTATAAAAAAAAATCAGTTATCTCTGATGATAGAAATCAGGATACTGTTTACCCTGGGGAGGAGCGGGGTGGTAGTGATTGGGAGCAGAGATGAGAGAGGCTTCCAGTGTGCTGGGGATTTTCTGTCTTGATTGGGTAGTCATTATAAAGGTATGTTCATTTTGTGATCATTTACTGAGCTATGATTTGTATATTTTTCTCTATGCATGTTATACTTCAGTAACAAAATTGAGCAAATTAAAAATAAAATCAGTTCATATTGCTTGGTCCACAGATGAACACCACATATACCCCCAAAAAAAAAAAAAAAAAAAGAAAGAAAAAACCACCTTTCCTACTTATTCTTTACACAAATTCCTAATGACCAGGGGTCCAAGCTTTCTCCTCTTTTGTCTCTTTATTCAATAAAAATGACGAAACTTGAGGGCCTGCCTGGACAACGAACCACTAATCTGGGTGAAACAGTGAGCTGCACTTTTGGGGAAGAGAGTGGATTTTACTTTGTGTAGTCACTGGAAGAACTACGTCCGAGAAGCAGTTCACCAGGAAATACTTATTTTTAAAAAGAACACAAGTTTGACCTGTGCGGGAAAGGTTTCCAGGAAAAAAAGAAGAGGAACAGGAATGTCATCAAGGAGGCTAAGTGCCAACTGAGGTCCAGGAAAAAGTAAAAAAGAAAACCCACAACCCTGGAGGACTTTGCCAGGTGGCTCTTACGTCCGGAGAATGGCATCCCCTCCAATGTCTTTACGGCAACTGATGCTGTCTGTAAATATTTCTCCATTTTGCCATTTTGAAAAAGAAAACTGAAAAGTACCTGGGCCTTAATACCCTTGCCAACATGGAATGAATTACCTATGGCCTGAATGTGAGAATAGGATACATGAAAATAAACAGATGGGGCTGGAGGGAAGCTGGCACAAGAGTCTGAACACGAGCTCCCATATCTGCAGACAATCAGAGTCGAGCACCTCAGGCTGCCGGTCAGTTCTGCCAACAGGGAAGTTCAGAGAAAAGTCAGGGGCGCCAGCTTGAGTTTGAATACATAGAATCTGGCAGCTGTGTAGGCCCCAACTATTTCCCTGGCAAGGGCCTGGGAAGTGCCCACTGGCTAGGAACTTGGCCGTGGGCAAGTAATGCTCAACTACTCTTGGTCGTGCAGTCTGTGCAAACGGTGGCCTCAGGAGCCACAATGACCCTATTTCACATCCTAGTGATGCCAGCTGAACTAGCACACACGCCCTGAACTTTAGTTTCCTTGCCTGTGAAATGAGGCTATAAGCAAATACCCACAGGGTTCCTGTGAAATATGTCCTTACCAAACACTCAATAAACATTCTTTCCCTTTCGTGCCCACCATTGGTCAGAACGGCCTCGCCCAGTAATATCGCCGGTTAAGTGTGTAGGGAAACACTTATCCCTGCTTTTGGTAAGTGAAACTATTCTAACTTCCTTGACTGCTGCAGGGGGATATTTCTCCTAAATTCTAACATGGAAACCGTGCCAGGGCCGATGAGCACCAGAAACAAAACCAAAAAAAAACAAACCCAGAGCAATTCTATGACACCCACTACGGGGGTGGCTTGTGAGAGATCAAAACAGCTTTTAAGAAAGAGCCCAAAGAATGCTAACCTGGGAGAGGAACATGAAAAATTCTGCTTACCTTAGCAGTAAGGAAAACATTAAAGTGTTCATTGAAAGAAAGCACAGGATGATCCGTAATTCTTTTCAGGAATTTATCCAAAGCTTTTCTTCTGGTCTCCACAAACTCTTCTGAAAAACGATCCACAACACCTTTTACCACAAACTTCTCAGGAAGTGGCTACAATGACATGAACAAAAATATTCAGAGTAACTGATAAGGAAGTGCAGAGAAAAACCAGGCTAGCAAATAAGTCCTAGGACCATCTGTCAAGAACAGTCTTTCTTCATCGGTCAGATCTTTATGTAGTCATCAGTATAAGTATTTCTGAAAAAAAAAATACCCATGGAGTAAATCACAACTACCCAGTCAATTTTATAATACAAGAAATGAAACAGTAGAGCATGGTCCCTGGAACACAGAAAACAGTCAGTTAACGTCTACCGGTAAATCGGACGGTACAGTTATCTTTACGTTGCTTGATGCACAGGTGATATAATGGGAAAGTTAAGGCAAGATAAGAAAGAAAGGAAAGGAGTCAGACAACATCAGCCACACAAAAATTTATTTAAATATCTTAACATCCTACTCCCAGTTCAAGGGGTAAAAGAATTTGGTGAATGAAAAAATAAGTACATTAGGGAAACCCGTGTATCTAAAAAAATACCTTTTCTAAGGCAATTTTTTTGTTTAGGTTTATGCTTAAAGGTTCTTAATAATATAACTTCCTTTACTCCTCACTCAAATAAATCTCTCCATCGCATTTACTCTGAGCCAATATTGTCGGCAATTTAAAACTACCTGGCCTCCAAGGGATCCTTGAGCTTTAACCTATTTCCACAGCAGCTTGATTAAAAGGCCTTCCTCATTACTGCCACCACAGGGAAAGAGAGTATCTGCTAATGCACAATTAGAAAATGTTTTGGTTATGAAATATTAAAAGAACATTTATATTTAAAAAAGGGCAAATGACCCAGTAGACATTTCTCCAAAGAAGATGTACAAATGGCCAAAACGCACATGAAAAGACGCTCGACTTCATTAGTCATTAGGGAAATACAAACCAAAACCACAGTGAGATAATCATTAGAGAAATGCAAATCGAAACTACAATGAGGGGCTTCCCTGGTGGCGCGGTGGTTGAGAGTCCGCCTGCCGATGCAGGGGACACGGGTTCGTGCCCCGGTCCGGGAAGATCCCACATGCCGCGGAGCAGCTGGGCCCATGAGCCATGGCCGCTGAGCCTGCGTGTCCGGAGCCTGTGCTCCGCAACGGGAGAGGTCACAACAGTGAGAGGCCCGCGTACCACAAAAAAACAAACAAACAAACAAAAAACTACAGTGAGGTATCACCTCACACCAGTCAGAATGGCCATCAGCAAAAAAACCTACAAACAATAAATGCTGGAGAGGGTGTGGAGAAAAGGGAACCCTCTTGCACTGTTGGTGGGAATGTAAATTGATACAGCCACTGTGGAGAACAGTATGGAGATTCCTTAAAAAACTAAAAATAGAACTGCCATATGACCCAGGAATCCCACTATTGGGCATATATCCTGAGAAAACCATAATTAAAAGAGACACATACCACAATGTTCAATGCAGCTCTATTTGCAGTAGCCAGGACATGGAAGCAACCTAAGTGTCCATCGACCGATGAATAGATAAAGAAGATGTGGCACATATATACGATGGAATATTAGCCATAAAAAGAAACGAAATTGAGTTATTTGTAGTGAGGTGGATGGACCTAGAGTCTGTCATACAGAGTGAAGTAAGTCAGAAAGAGAAAAACAAATACTGTATGCTAACACATATATATGGAATCCAAAAAAAAAGGGTTCTGAAGAACCTAGGAGCAGGACAGGAATAAAGACGCAGATGTAGAGAATGGACTTGAGGACATGGGCGGAGAAGTGTAAGCTGGGACGAAGTGATAGAGTGGCATGGACATACATACACTACCAAATGTAAAACAGATAGCTAGCTGGAAGCAGCCACATAGCACAGGGAGATCAGCTCGGTGCTTTGTGACCACCTAGAGGGGTGGGATAGGAATGGTGGGAGGGAGACGCAAGAGGGAGGAGATATGGGGATATACGTATATGTATAACTGATTTACTTTGTTATAAAGCAGAAACTAACACACCACTGTAAAGCAATTATACTCCAATAAAGATGTTAAAAAAAAAAAAACAACACAGTGAGATACCACTTCACACCCACCAGGATGACCATAATAGAGACAGAGCAAGACAGGAAAGGAAAGAACAAGTGTTGACGAGGAGACTGAAAAACTGGAACAAGCATTTAAGTCTGCAACCTCCTTAAACTCTGTAATGTGTGAAAATAGAGATTTTTTTTTCTTTTAAGTTATAGACCCCCAAGCACATACACACACACACACACACACACACACACACACACACACACACAAATGCTGAAATAAATAAGATACAGGAACACGGACTTAGGCAATGTGGAGACCTAAGCACTTAGAGTGAGAAAGCCAAGAAGCAACCCAATTTATAACACGAAAGCTTTCAAATATTTAGGAATTGGCAACACCAGCACTGCTGGAAAGGAAGCACTTGGGTATGAGAGAATTCAACAGCCTCGACTTGAAGAGCTTTGGAAAGCCCGTATGTTTTAGATCTCAAGAGTAAAGACTCTACTGGGTGCCACCTTTGCCTCCGTGCCTCAAGTGGCTGTAGAGAACAGCCCCCTCCCCAAAGCTAACTACTCCATCTGTGTCCTTGACCCATTAGTTTACTATCATGCACCTTGTCACCATCAATTAATTATACCTTCTCTACTGTTTATCTTCAACATCCCCTCATCCAGCTCTATTCTGAGTCTACAAAAACATGGTTGGTTCTCTTTCTACCTGAAGAAAAAAATATCTATCTCTTGACCTTACATCGTCTCCACTCTCCTTCCTGTCTCATTCAACCTTTTTGAAAAGAATCATTTACCTTTACTTCCACTCTTCCCCTTGATTTCTCAACCCCCAACCTTTCTTCACCCCAAAACGAAGCCATCGTTGGTACTGCCTTCAATGCTGCGTTTCTCTGCCCTACCCCTGCTTCATGTAGAAACCGCTCTTTTAAAGATGATCAGTGACTTTGTAATTACCAAACCCAGTGGATATTTTTATCTCAGGAGTCCTGTTGGGCATACTCTCATTTGCCTATGCTGAAGAGGACTCAGGGAAAAGGCCTAATGAGCAAATAAGTAGTTAGGTATGCCTCATTTCACGTAACAGATAACCTTCTGAAAAGAGTTATCCATTCTTCAGATTTAGTACATTGAACTTTGTTTAATGAATCAGGGGAGCTTGCTAGTTAAAGGAACCCTGGGGTGAATCCTTCTGCGAACAGAATTTCCTTCTGTAATAAGCATCATTATTGCCAAATGTACATGGCTTCATAAATTTGTTTCTTCCTATTTCAAGCTTCCTTAAAGCGATATACCTACTCTCTGCCTCACCCTTATAATTACCTTCTGGGTTGTCTATGCATAGGAATCTGGATTGCTGGTAAAATCAGGGGCATCTACATTCTGTAAATGAAATAATACAAGTGAAGAAAGAGTTCAACACAGCTCCCAGCACATGGTAGATATCGAATGAATGCCAACTATTTGTATTAATTGGTAAATACTGAGAACAGAAAGCAAAAAAGGGAAGTGGACTAAACATAAAACTTCCACATGTTTTAAGCCAAAAAAAATTTTTTTTAAATCACCTGGGATACCATTCTGAACCCACTAGGATGCTATAAAAGAAAAAAAAAAAAAAAGGAAAATCACAAGTGTTGGCAAGTATATAGAGCGGTCGGAACCCTCATACCTTGCTGGCGGGGATGTAAAATGGCACAGTCACTGCGGAAAACGGTTTGGCAGTTCCTCGAAAACTTAAACATAGAGTTACCATGTGATCCAGCGATTAATTCCATCCCCTGGTATACAGCCAAAATAATTGAAAGCAAGTTTTCACACAAAAACTTGTACAACAAATGTTCAAACATTATTCATGATATTTGGGCTGGGGAAAAGAGGAGATGGGAAGTGATTACTTAATGGGTATGGGGTTTCTTTTTGGGGTGATGAAAATGTCCTGAAATTAGATGGTGGTGACTGCAAAACATTGTGAATATAATAAAAGCCACTGACTTATACACTTCGGTGAACTTTATGTGAATTTTATCTCAATTAAAAAAAAAATGCAAGGATGGAAGCGGATGTCAGAGAGGAGAGGAGATGCAATGCTGCTGGCTTTGAAGAAAGAGGAAGAGGCCTGAGCCAAGGAATGCAAGCGGCCTCTAGAGACTGGAAAGGGAAGGAACAAATTCTCCCCTAGAGCCTTCAGAAGGGACACAGCCCTGCCTACCGCCGCCCCCCTTTTTTCTTTAACATCTTTATTGGAGTATAATTGCTTTACAATGGTGTGTTAGTTTCTGCTTTATAACAAAGTGAATCAGCCATACATATACATATATCCCCATATCTCCTCCCTCTTGCATCTCCCTCCCTCCCACCCTCCCTATCCCACCCCTCCAGGTGGTCACAAAGCACCCAGCTGATCTCCCTGTGCTATGCGGCTGCTTCCCACTAGCTATCTATTTTACGTTTGGTAGTGTATATATGTCCATGCCACTCTCTCGCTTTGTCACAGCTTACCCTTCCCCCTCCCCATATCCTCAAGTCCATTCTCTAGTAGGTCTGCATCTTTATCCCCGTCTTGCCCCTAGGTTCTTCATGACCATTTTTTTGTTTGTTTTTTAGATTCCATATATACGTGTTAGCATACGATATTTGTTTTTCTCTTTCTGACTTACTTCACTCTATATGAACGACTCTAGGTCCATCCACCTCACTACAGATAACTCAATTTCGTTTCTTATATGGCTGAGTGATATTCCATTGTATATATGCGCCACATCTTCTTTATCCATTCATCTGATGATGGACACTTACCTCACTACAGCTCATATTAAGCCGCATGAGCTGCTTGCACATTTTGGAGATTAATCCTTTATCAGTTGCTTCGTTTGCAAATATTTTCTCCCGTTCTGAGGGTTGTCTTTTCGTCTCGTATACGGTTTCCTTTGCTGTGCAAAAGCTTTTAAGTTTCATTAGGTCCCATTTGTTTATTTTTGTTTTTATTTCCACTCCTCTAGGAGGTGGGTCAAAAAGGATCTTGCTGTGATTTATGTCCTAGAGTGTTCTGCCTATGTTTTCCTCTAAGAGTTTGATAGTGTCTGGCCTTACATTTAGGTCTTTAATCCATTTTGAGTTTATTTTTGTGTATGGTGTTAGGGAGTGTTCTCATTTCATACTTTTACATGTAGCTGCCCAGTTTTCCCAGCACCACTTATTGAAGAGGCTGTCTTTTCTCCATTGTATATTCTTGCCTCCTTTATCAAAGATAAGGTGACCATATGTGCGTGGGTTTATCTCTGGGCTTTCTATCCTGCTCCACTGACACCTTGATATTAATCCAATGAGACTGATTTTGGACTTCTAACTTCCAGAACTACAAGATAAAAAATTTTTGTTGTTTATGTCACTTAAAAAAAAAAAATCACCTGGTGTGAGGATGAGGGAGTGGGTAAGGACAGAGATGAAACAAGATTGGTCATGAGTTAATAAGTGCTGAAACTAAGTGATGACAACATGAGGGTTCATTGCGCTGAATCTCTCTGCTTTGGTATGCTTGATATTTTCCATAATGAAAACGTTTTTTTTTAAACTATATATGCATATATATGTTGGAACCTTCAAAAAATCCTATCTGCAAAGCATTACAATAACCCATTAAATATTTCAAGGTTTAATCTTAAAATATTTACATTTTATAGCACTTGATACTTTGGTAAAGCACTTTCACATATATCGTATTTTATATTAGTTTGTAAGAAAGTATTTTATAATCTATGAAACAAAAGTATAGTAGATTGTCCCAGAAAAGCTACTATTTCTGGGTGGGAAATCTAGACAAAGATTTCATTTGCTCAGTCTTGATATGTCCCGTTTCCTCTTGTCAGCTTTTAAATTGCTTCTTCTATGCAATTCAACAAATATTTACTGCATACCCACTACTTGACAGAAAACTATTTTTCCTATTTATATCAAACTAACAGAAAATATTGCTCCTAACCAAAAATAAGTAACAAATAAATTAAAGAGCATCAAGGTTAAAAGGAAATCTTGCCATCTGCAACGACATGGTGGACTTGGAGGGTATTATGCTAAGCTAAATAAGTCATACAGAGAAAAGACAAATACTGTTATGATATCACTTATATGTGGAATCTAAAAAATACAACAAACTAGTGACTGTAACAAAAAAAGAAACAGACTCATAGATATAGAGAACAAACTAGCAGTTACCGGGGCGGGGAGAGGAAAGAGGTGAGAGGCAATGTAGGGGTAGGGGATTAAGAGGTACAAGCTATTATGTATAAAATAAGCTACAGGGATATATTATACAATACAGAGAACATAGCCAATATTCTATAATAACTATAAGTGGAGTGTAACCTTTAAAAATTGTGATCACTACATTGTACACCTGTAATTTACATAATATTGTACATTAAATATACTTCAATAAAATTATAGGAACAAAGTTTTTTTTTTAAAGAACAGTCACAAAGCCTGATTTAATTCAGGTACTGGAAAGTTCAACTAATGATTCACTATTTATTAACTTATCTACTTGGTAAGCTAAAAGCATATATATTTAACAGTACGAGAAAAAGGAGCCAACTAGAAAGTGAAGTTAGACTTCTTACTGATTTTTTCATATTAAGAAAAACAAATGCTGCATTACAAATCTCTTCCTATTAATTCCCATGAGTTTACCACTACCCAAAACAAAACTGGGTCCATAATAAATACAAATGCATCCTTCCAGCAAAGCTCCCTTCATAAAAACTGAAGCAAACATTAAATTTCTAAGTGAAATCAAAAACTAAAGACTTTAATAAATGTATTTGCTTCATCTTCAAAATGTGCACCCATCGAGTCATGAAATCTCTCTGCTGTGTAATTATTTGTGCCCCAGTAAATGAAGCGGTGTTAAAACCAACTTCTGAGACAAAAAATAAATTAAAAAGCAAAAACCATGTCACAATGAAGACTCTCTGGTGGCTCCAACTATTAGATTACAAAGAAAAACAAAGTGAATTGCCATTATGAGATGACAAACATGACACATCCAGCACAGTTCTAGTTTTAGGTTGGCATTTGAAGAACATATGATTATTTCTTTCTGCTTTTAAAATTCCAGAAAAACAAAGCCATATAAAAATAGAAAAATCTGTTGCAGCACCAGAAAATATAAAGGTACTGTTAACAGAACAGAATTTGTTAAAGACACAAAGCAGAAAAGATTGGATTGAGAGAAAAATCCATCAGTATCAACCATCTTGTGACACTACTCAGGCAAGGGAACAGTCGGCTAAGGAAGTAAGGGGTTGGATTTCCCCAGCAGAGCCCCAGAAGCTGCCAAGTTCAGAGCCATAGCGGCTGGAAACAGGGCAGGTCTCAGGACAGCCAATGCAGAGAGGCAGATGAAAGAACTTGGGGCCTACCCAGAACCACAGTCTGGCTGGCTGTTCACCTACAATTTCACATGGCTCCAGTGAAGCTCAAAAAAAGTGGGAACTTTATCTCCATGCTCATAACGTAAGCAACAGACTCTGAAAGCTTCAGAATTCTCACATATTTTTAACCACAGCTGTAACTAAAATTGGCAAAAAGAAAAGCCCACAAAAAACCCCAAGAACCCACCACCACCCGCCATTCTCCAACTGATCCAAAAGATTCTAAAATTCACCGGAAAAACAAAACGTGCAAATAGGCAGAACGTCTCGGAAAACAAAGACTACTGTGGGCATAGATGGGGGCCTATCCAACCAGATGATGAAACGTTCCGTAAACTTGTAATGATTCAGTAGTGTAGCAGGGACACCACACGAAACAGAAAAGAGATCGATGAACCAAAGTGTTCAGAAATAGCCCCAAAATGTACAAATCTAATGCATGACATAGTCTAACACACAAACGATTACACCGGCGACTGATTACTCCTAAATGGTTCTGGAACAACCCACCATCTGAAAAAAATAAGATCCTCCCATCTCGCATCAGAAAAAATTCTAGATTTAAATATAAAACATGAGGACATAAAAGTAATAGAAGAAAATACAGAACATTTTTTTTTTTAACATCCTAGGTTAGAAACAAGCTTCAAAGCCAGAAACTGTAAGGGAAAAATTAACTTGGCTGGGAGGGAAGAGATGTTATCTTTTATGGAGTCAAGCTGAAGACAAAAGACAACTAGAGAAAAAAATAGATATTCTCAACTGGGTTAATTTCCTTCGCAGATATGGAGTGTTTACAAACCACTAAGAAAAAAAATAGAAAAATAAAGAGGCAATTCATTAAAGAAATGCCGACATTCGATAAAGTCATAAGAAGATATGTAGCTTCACTGGTTAAAGAAATGAAAACTAACTGTATAAAAACAAACTCAAAACGGATTAAAGATCTACATTTTCTAAAAGCTAAAATCATAAAAAATTTTAGAAGGGACTTCCCTGGTGGCGCAGTGGTTAAGAATCTGCCTGCCAATGCAGGGGACACAGGTTCGAGCCCTGGTCCAGGAAGATCCCACATGCCGCAGAGCAACTAAGCCTGTGTGCCACAACTACTGAGCCCTTGAGCCACAACTACTGAGCCCTTGAGCCACAACTACTGGACCCGCGTGCTTAGGGCCCATGCTCCGCAACAAAGAGAAGTCACCACAATGAGAAGTCCACGCACCACAACAAAGAGTAGCCCCCGCTCGCCGCAACTAGAGAAAAACCCGTGCGCAGCAACGAAGACCCAATGCAGACAAAAATAAATAAATAATTTTAAAAAAGATTTTTAGAAGACAACATAGGTGTAAAACTTTATGACCTAGGAATGAGCAATGGTTTCTTAGCTAAAACACCAAAAGCACGGGCAAACAAAGAAAACATAGGTAAAGTGGACTTCATCAAGATTTTAAAACTTGGTACTCCACAGGGCACCATCAAGAAAATAAAGAGACAACCCATTAAATGGGAGAAAATTTTTGCAAATCATATATCTGGGAAGAGATAAGTATCTAGATTATATAAAGAACCATTTTAACTCAACAATAAAAAGACACAACCCAATTTTAAAATGGGCAAAGGATCTGAACAGATATTTCTCCAAGGAAGATAATAAAGGTACATTTAAAAAAAAATTCAACATCATTAGCCGTCAGGGAAATGCAAATCAAAACCACAAAGAGATACCATTTCATACCCACTAGGGTGGCTATTATCAAAAAGAAAGATAATAACGGGTGTTGATGCAGACGTGGAGAAGATGGAACCCTCATACACAGCTGGTGCGTACGTAAAATGATGCAGCCACTTTGGAAAACAGTCCGGCAGTTCCTCAAAAGGTTAAATATAGAGTTATACATGATTCAGCATTATATTCCTAGGTATAGACCCAAGAAAAGTGAAAACATATGTGCACACAAAAACTTGCACATGGATGTTCATAGCAGCATTACTCGTAACAGCCAAAAAGTGGAAACAACCCAAATGTCCATCAAAGGTGAATGGACAGACAAAATATGATATATCCATAGAATGGAATGTTACTTGACAATAAAAACAAAGCACTGACACGTGCTACGACATGAATGAACCCTGAAAACATTATGCTACGAAAAAAAACCCAGTCACAAAAGGCCATTGTGTATGATTCTACTTACATGAAATGTCCAGAACAGGCACATCTATAGAGACAGGTAGAGTAGTGGTTGCCAGGCAATGGGGAATATAGAGGATTTGGAAGCAACAGGCAAGAAGTAAGAGGTTTCTTTTGGGGGTGATGAAAAGGTTCTAAAACTGATTGTGCTGATGGTTACACAGCTCTATGAATACACCAAAAGCCCCTGACTTGTACGTTTCACATGGGTGACTTGTATGGTATACTGAATTATACCTCAATAAAGCTTTAAAAAAAAAAAAGAAATGAGAATTTAAACAATAATTCTGTTACATGTTTACTGGGTCTCCATCTGGTAGTTAACTCCCCTGGGCAGGAGTCCCTTGTCTATCTTATTACCCTTCACCTTCCCAAGGGCAGCAAAAAGGCCTAGTAAAAGGACCAAAGTCGATTATTAATAACAGATACCTCCCAGCAAAGCTGCTGTAAGACGAATTTCTCTGGGGGGGGAAAAAAGAGTTTGTTTGCACTCTGACTTTCACGTTTAAGTCAGAGATGCTCTCCTACATTAAATCTCTCTCCACCGCAGATATGCACTAAAAATTTATCAAGAATTTAATTCTCTAGATGTTTCTACTCACTGCTTTTACCCAGACCATAGGAAACCAGACTTAAAGATACTCTGGATCCACCATGGGCATTCTGGAGACTTCCATTCTCTCAGTTCTGGCTTCAGTGTCTATGCGTGAGTCTACTATGTTTCACCAGCAGGTGTCGCTGTCTAACCTTTGGTCTTTAAGTACCGAACTTCATATACTCCTAGTTGCCAGGAAGTGCTGCATAATTCCCCTCATGCATAGTGTGGGCTACACATAAAAAGCAACTTCCTTCCAGTACAGTACGGAGAGGGAGAGAAAAAAGAGTAACTGTACAGTGGAAAAACCTGATAAGCACTATCTCAAG
This sequence comes from Aethalodelphis obliquidens, assembly GCF_003676395.1. NCBI lineage: Eukaryota > Metazoa > Chordata > Mammalia > Artiodactyla > Delphinidae > Aethalodelphis > Aethalodelphis obliquidens. The sequence continues at coordinate 20,755,656 of NW_020837951.1, forward strand.
TCAGGTGATCAAGGTTAACATCAACAGTGATAAAATACTGTCAATGATAGTATATACCCCTCATATGATGTAATGAGAATGGTACCTCACCCCTGTGCTTTTCCTCCTCAAAACACATCACCCCAGGCTAACTATGAGAAAAACATCAGACAAATCTCAACGAAGGGACATTCTACAAAATGCCTGCCTGGTACTCCTCAAAACTGTCAAGGTCATCGAAAACAAAGAAAGCCTGAGAAACTGTCACAATCAAGAGGAGCCTGGGACCAAGGAGACATGACAACTAAATGTAATGTGTTACCCTGGATAGGATCCTGGAACAGGAAAAGGGCAGCAGGCAAAAAACGAGGAAATCTGAATAAAGGACTTTTAGTCAATAATAATGTTTCATTACTGGTTCATTATTTGTGACAAATGCACCATACTAATAAGCAAAACTGGGTGTAGGGCCTATGGGAATTTGCTGTACTATCTTTGCAATAATTCTGTAAATCTAATACTGTTCTAAAATAAAAGTCTGTTTTTAAAAACTTCACTAGCTGCCAATTTTGCCACATTAAGATTTTGAGGAATAGTTCCAACTGTTTAAAACTATAGTTTCTTTTTTGGCATGTTTTTAAGTGATTAGAAGACAGAAAAGCAAAACCTCAGGCCTGGAGAGCAGAGGGAATAGGTGGGGTGGGGTGGGGGGGCAGTGGTTTCCCTGAGAAAGAATGGAGCCCCAAGCAAAACCCATCATCCCCATCACAGCACTAGCAACGTGGCCACTTCTGCCTTGAAAACTAAGAAAACTGCTAGTGCGTTCACAGCATAGTCAGCCTTTTCCAACCATGAAGGGAAGACTGGAAGATGCAGTGGTAGCAGGAAAACTGGCAGTGCTAAGAAGTTATCCAGCCAAGGTTTTTACTGAAAGATAAAGCCCTGCTGAAGAGTTTTACGATCCAAATTGCCCCAAAGCCCCAAAGCCCAAGAAACATCTGAGGTCTAAACAGTTATTTACACTAAAATAAAAAAGTAGAGAAGCACTCAATACATACGTTGATTTTAAGTAGTCTTTTAAATTTTATTTGCTCTAGTTTTGTTTTTTAAAATGTGCAGCTAAAATAACAAATAAATAGTATGCTTCTTCAATAAATAGTTAACTGGCTTTTGGTTTGTTTTCTTAAAGGAAAAACTGTGGTTGAGTGGATCCTGTGCTAGATTCCTGCTCTCAGAATTGCCCACGTCTAAAGAAAGCCCAGCCAGCTGTTATCTGAGACATCTTTCTCCACCTGGGGGCAGCTATCCAAACCGCAAGAATGGAGTCTAGGAAGGGTGAAACAGTCTTTAAGGAGGCAGCAAATGAGAATTAGGATTCTCCATACCTCAAAAAATTGTTATAATAAAAGTGAAAATCTAACCCAACCCACCCAAGAAACCAGCATACTGTACAGCGAATCAGAAATCAAAACCCTGAAGGTGAACTGTATTATACAGCATCCATAAAATGTACATTTGATGGGTGAACCTGGTATGAAATGTAAGGTAGAGTTCATCCATAGTTTAAAGGGTGAGAGCTGAGTGAACACCGTCAGAAGAGAGAATGCAGGAAAAGTGAGTAACAAGCTGTACTGACTTAGTACCTACGGGAATGAGATGAGTGGGCTGGGATTCTTCCAGTTTGTTCCTCAACCAGTCAAAATCCTGGTATCTTCGACGAACAGAATATTCTGGCAGGTCAAACTCCACCCGAGTACTCTGCAAATGAGGACAGTGGAACAAAATCAGGGTAAGGGAAGAGTAGCATACCTTGGCAGAATGGAAGGAAAAAAGCTCTCTTTGAATAACCTGGGCAAGAACACACTTTTCTTCCACCAAACGCACCAGCCAAGTGGCAGGGCTTACCAACACGGAATGACAAGTCCGGGCCACGGGGTCCAGTTAAAAATTTCAAGGTCTAGAATGAAAATGTCGAGGTTTCATTTCCCCCTATCTCAGGAAATGGAACTATCCCTCAGAATTGTGCTTGGAAACATTTGATTCATTTCCTCCAAGTTTAACTCTGAGAATTTCTTTTAGCAGAATAATTCCACTGAGGATATTGCTACTGAATCCAAATCTGTGAATCTGTTTTAAAAAAAAAAGTCTCCACCGTCTGCTAAATATGCTGACAAGTTTTGCCAAAGGCAGAGGGGAAACAAGCAAAAAGTAGAGATAACAGATCACCTGCTCATTTAGGAACCAGACTAGGTGAAAACAGAAAAGGTTTTGCCCACTCTTCCATATTCTGCCAGGACCATAAGCTTGAAACTACATTGTATTTTAGATGATTTTTTAAATCTAGAAGGAAATAATTGTAAAATATCATTGTATTGCAAAAAAAAAAAAGTCCCTGAATTTAAGTTCTCTGAAATGTGATCGCAACACTTTGATAACAAAAACCAATATTAAATAAAATTAATTTATACCAAAGCAGGATTTTTATACATTAATTTGCCCAAACCAAAATTATGTCTCAGATAAGCCATTTTTCCTTGTGAGGGTACCGACTATATGACGGTCACAGTTCTCAGAGGTTAAAGCACAAGATAAAAATGGTTCAAACTACATTTTATAAATTTATTGAAATCTTTCAAGCCAAAAGTCTGTTTAAATCCATGGAACCAAGAAAATCTTAAAAACACATGAACAAGGGACTTCCCTGGTGGTGCAGTGGTTAAGAATCTGCCTGCCAATGCAGGGGACACGAGTTCAATCCCTAGTCCAGGAAGATCCCACATGCCGCGGAGCAACTAAGCCCGTGAGCCACAGCTGCTGAGCCTGCACTTTAGAGCCCATGTGACACAACTACTGAAGCCCACGTGCCACAACTACTGAAGCCTGCGTGCCTAGAGCCTGTGCTCTGCAATAAAAGAAGCCACAGCAACGAGAAGCCCACGCACCACATGAAGAGTGGCCCCCACTCGCCACAACTAGAGAAAGCCCGGGCACAGCAACGAAGACCCAACATAGACAAAAAATTAATTTTTTAAAAGGACAGTAACTTAAAAAACACATGAACAAGAGTCATCCATCAAAGCAGCAGTCAGTGAACAGCTTTGGCATCAAAAATTATGATTTCATCCTTCCCAGAAGCCAGGCTCACGGTCTGAGCAAAACTGTGAAGTTAAAGGACTCAGTCTTGGACTAAACCCCAACTAACAATCTTTCTGCCTCTTCTCCCCTTTTCAAAGTTTCACACACCGGCATATGCCCATGAAACACAACCTTCCCGTATGATGCAGGGGTAGGGGTGGGAAGACATGGGGAAATTTGTTTAATTTAGGCATTTGTGATTTATTAGAAAACTCCCCAAAAGAATTAGCATTTCCGAACCAGAGAGACAGATAGATAGATAGATAGAGAGAGAGAGAGAGAGAGAGAGAGAGAGAAAGAGAGAGAGGCAGAGAGAGGGAAAAAAATAAATAGAATAGTTAAATCCAAATCACTACTGATGGATCTTTAGGCATAAGGGTGACAGAAATATTGGCAGCAGTAGCCTGGCACTCCTCCTGAGGCAGGGGCATGAGCAGTTCTAGCATCCCTGAGATGCCACCAAGCCTCCCGGAGCCTCAGTTTCCTCAACAGTAAGGAGGCAGTTTGGAAGGGGCATTCTTCAAGACCGCACGGAGTCCCCCAGCAGATTCTGTCTGGGGACTTGTCGATGATTATGGGCTCAGGAAAGGTCGATTTTGAAGGGTGACAAATGAATGCAACTCATTTTCATTGTAAACAGAACTAATAGAGGGCTCTACTTTCTGTCCTCTTCTGTCACATGATATCCACTGGTTGTTCCTCTTTATTATGGCTTGCAAAACCACTTCATTAAATTATAGTCTATGTAACATTTCTACTCTAACTTTGAAATCAATCTTTGGTAACTACAAAAAGCAGTATGTATGATAAAACACAAGTTTTGTTTCTGCTGTAACCAATTTCACTTTCAAGCAACTGCTTTTTTTTTTCCTTCTATTTATTTAGGTTCGACACACTTATTTTAAAACTTCAGGAAAATTAAAGAAATAAAAAATAAAAGATCAGCCATAATCCCTCTAAATGGAGATAAATGCAATTAACATTATGGTTTATATCTTTCCATGTTTTTTTCTATGCACAGGCACTCATATTTTCCTATGTCTCTTTAATATATCTTGGACATCTTTCTGTGTCAGTAAGTTCAGATCTACATAATCATCTTTAACACACATGGAGATACCACAATTAAACCAAATCCCCACTTAGGTTGTTACCAATTTTTCAATCAATAAACCATACTATGGTAAACATCACTGATAATTCTCTTGAAATTACGAAAGAATATACATGAAAGAGTATACGTATCTTTAATCGACAAATTGTTTCCAGTTACAGACTGATTTATATTCTTAGCATATAGTCTCAATACTGAGACTATTTATTTATTTATCTTTGATGGAAGTATAACTGAAAAATAACATGTCATCTTTGTTTTACTTTTGTTTCTTTAATGACTGTCGTGTTTGAACATCCTTTCAAGTGTTTGTTGGCTGTATATTTTTCTTCTTTTGTGAGAAGTCTTTTTATATATTTGTGAGTCTAGTCTTTTCCATTTGTGAAAGCTCTTTATAGCGATCTACCTATCATAACTGCCAAATGGCTTTTATTATACAGAATTTTAAAATTGTTAGATAGTCAAATTCATCCATTTTTTCCCTTTATGGTTGCTACTTTTAGTGTCATTGATAAGAAGTCTATCTTCATTGCAAGCTTTTGAAAATATTCACCTGAATTATCTCCTTTATTTATGGCATACATGTATACATATATATAAAATTGCTGCTATGCTACTTCTAGGAATCTATCATTAGAAAATAATTTTTAAACTGTGGCAAAGATACCTGTTATAATGATGTTCACTGCAATATTATTTAAAATAACAAATTCAAAGCAACCTAAATGTCCAACAATTAAAAAACAGTCAGGGAAATTATGGTATATTTATTCTATGGTTATCAGTAATCATGTCTGTGAAACATTTTTAATGACAAAAATGCTTCAGTAATAGCTTTAAGAAAAAACAGCAGGATATAAAATTAATTATACATATTTTATGATTTCATTGGTGTTGAAATTTTTGACATAAAAAGTTAGAAGAAAAATCTAGGACTTATGATGACAACTTTACATTCAACTCTATTTCCAAACTTTCTAACATTCTTATACAATACTTATAGTCACACACACAAAAAACTCATTTTTTAAAACAGCTCCTTTAAGGACAGGGGATTTAATAAATCAGTAAAATTTGTTTGATGCTTTGGAAAGCAATAACATAAAAAAAAACCCATCATGAAAGAGAAGGATGCTCACACTCTCTGACCTGATAATTATTTTACTTATTTTTACCACCACTTGTTCTAGAAAAGATAGAGCGATATGTGGAATATGATCAAATGACATAAATTAGAAGTAGGTGAGCAAGATAAAGAAAAACAAGGACAGAGAGAAAAAGTAGAGCTGGGAACGAGGCTAGCAAAACACACTCACCTTGGAATTCTGCACACTTGTTAAAATTGGGCCACAGACATTACTGTGAATTTCTGGAAAGAAATCTAGTCCGTTATAGGACATACAGTGCTCATAAAATATGCAGGCCAATAAAACCCCAACTATGAGTCTGTAGTAAGATTTTCCTCTGTGAAATTCAGGGTCTGACTTAGAAAGAAAAATAAAGTACTAATAAGTGTTTATCTCTATTTTCTAGTATCTGTGGTAAACAAAACAATAAAAAAGGAAGTGCACACCCACAATTCCATAACCAGAGGTGACCACTTTACAGTTTTGTTCTGTGTCCTTCCTTACTGTGTTCCATACTCTAGGATGCCCCACCAAGATCATAAGGTCATTCGTACACACCTAAGTCAGATCTACAAACAGGTAACCGAGCACAAGAGTTGTAATGAAGAACATTCATTCTCACCACTGCACCCTGTGAACATCTCCTTGGTCATCTCTAGGCATCACTGCCAAATTTTGTTAAGTTTAATACGTTGGAAGACCCAGCACGGAGCCACAGTAAAATCAATCCCCCAGGAGCACATCCAGTCCCCTGGGCCTCACCGTCCCACAGAAGAACTCCTCTTTATTCCCTAGGAGCTGATGGGCCCAGTGACTCTGGCCTGGAGCCTTTCCCAAGCATTTTCAGTCAACTGAAAAGTTGATTTTACAGTCAACTCACTCTAGAGAGGCTTTGTCTCTATCAGAAATGCCATCCGTCCAGGCCACAGCTGGATCCTAACAAGTCTGAGTAACCCCCTCCCCCCAAAAGAGAACCTCTTCCCTTATCAAATATCAGCCAGCCAGCCCCATTCTGTTTCAAAGCCCTGTAGCTCTCAGAGCACCCGCGAGTGATGCTGAAGAGTGTTCCGGCCTCCTTCTTCCGAAACGAGCTTCCATTTATTTCCTCCTCCTCAGATCTTTCCACCCAGCTCTCTGGAACACCCGTCCCGTAAGTAATAAAGTCCTGTGGTTCCTCAACCTGCTCAAATTCTGAAAGCTGGCCCTCCCGAGAATACAGCCCCCTTGCCGTCCCATCAAGTGGAAAGCTGCTGGTGTTCTTACATTTCACAAACCTCTAAGACCAAGACCAAGAGTGGCTGTTGAGGGCTTCCCTGGTGGCGCAGTGGTTGAGAGTCCGCCTGCCGATGCAGGGGACACGGGTTCGTGCCCCGGTCCGGGAAGATCCCACATGCTGCGGAGCGGCTGGGCCCGTGGGCCATGGCCGCTGAGCCTGCGCGTCCGTAACCTGTGCTCCACAATGGGAGAGGCCAAAACAGTGAGAGGCCCGCGTACCGCAAAAAAAAAAAAAAAACAAAAAGTTGCCGTTGACATCCTGCTCCCTCCACACCACTCCTCCCACCCCGGAAAATCCTTTCGAGGCTCATGCCATCAGGTTATAGACACCTCTACCTCTCCTCACACCTGTCATCTGCTGACACCTCTGGCCTTCCTCCTGATTCCCCTGAGAGCACCTCGTTCTCGGGCTTCATAATCTGGGTGCCCTCAAGACGCAGGTGGGTCCCACACACAACACCCACCGCTAAGCCAACTACACCTCACTCCACTGCCACGGCCTCTCCACAGACTCTGTCATCACACAGAAATTCAGACATCTCCCTCTCTAACTGGCACCTCCTATATTTCAGACTCTTCTATCTCCCAGTACCCCTGGTTTTTCAGCCTCGGGACCTACAGTTCTTGACAATCCATCCACTCCTGTCTTTACTTTCTTCCTTACTCAGCATCAGTTCCACCAACCATCACTTCAGCATCTTACCTGCCCACATCCTAAATGCCCCTTCCACACCGTCATTCATACAACTCTGGCAAAAATGCAACCACCTACTGCCTGCTTTTCCAGACTTAGGCACAGTCTGGAAGAAAAACAAAATCAGGGAAACACACTGACTGAAGCAATAAATTCTACAACTGGACGCTCAACACTGTCAAACAATCTCTTGATACTTCCCTAGTCAACTCTCTTCCCCATTTTCCCCATACTTCCTTAGTCGGCTCTCCGTGAGTTAACGCGAAGCCTGTAGAAGTTTTGAAAGCTTCTAAGCCCCACTTCAAAACCTCCCCCTTCACTCTTCACGAAGACCTCATCATCTATTCATAGAGAAGACTGCAGATATAAGCAAAGAACCCCTCAACATCCTGCCACAAAACAAAAACAAACCACTTCCCTTCTTCCAGAAACAATGGGAAAAGTATGCTTCCCCCATGAGAGGCCACTCCCTCCCCTCCACTTCTGCCGGGGACACTCTCCGCCCACCTCCTCAGAGGCTTCCATCCTACTCTCCAACCTTCAACCCACAGTCTCCTCCACCAACAATGGCCACGTGGCACTTAAACAAGTCTCTTTCACCCTTAAAAAGCAAACAAAATGCCTCTCCCCCTCAAAGCCACATCCCCTCCTCCAGCTACTGTTCTCTCACTCACTTTCACTGCCAAACTACCAACACTCACCACGTCTTTTCCTTACTTCCCACTCATCCTAAGCCACTGCGCACTGCTGTACCACCACCCCAATGAAGCTGCTCTCACCGTAGTCATCAATAACCTTCTCATCATTAAATCTAACATTCACTTTGTAATTCTTACATATAACTTGACCTCAGCAGCATTTAGCCTGCGTTGACCACTGAGACACCTGAAAAGAGGAATTAATTGGGGCATAAGCCTAGGAGATGACTATCTGGCGATGGGATAAAAGACAAGAGGAGGACGGCTTCCAAAGGGAGCTGAGGGCTGCTCTCTGTTTCCCCAACCTCCAGTCTATCTGCACATCATCATCAATTTCAACAGTCAGGCCATGGTAGTAGATGACCGTGCTGGTGGGGGGGGGGGGGGGGGGGGGGGGGGCGGTGCGGGTTACTTTCTGGAAAACCATGTCTTCTGAAAGCAGAGCACAAGACAGATCTGGGTTCAAGACAGATCTGGGTTCAAGTTTTAACACGTATTAGTTGCATGTCTTTGAGCAATTTTCTTAATATCGCTGTGTCTTAGTTTCCTCATTTGCAAAAGTTAAGAATACTACCAGTACCTACTTCATGAGTGTGAGGATTAACTGAGGATATATTTAAAGCACTTAGCACAAAATAAATGACAGCTCATCCACGTGGCGGAGCACTACTGCAGTCTTAGAAACAATGGCATAACAGTGTGCTCACTGGCATTTACTAGCAGAGGAAGACATTTGCATTGTATTAGGTGAATTGGCCGCAAGTAAAATACTCATTTTTGTGAATGGATAGAGACAAATAGTTCAGAGAATTATAAATGACTATTTCTGGCTGGTGAGCTTGTAAGTGTTCTTTTATTTTATTGTTTTAGCTTACTTGAGTTTTCCAATTTCTCTATAATGAGCACATATTACTTACATAAAATAAAATTTAAAGGGTTTCTACAGCAAAAAAAAAAAAAAAAAAAAGTACAGCATATGGTAAATGCTCAATAATTAGCTATTATTAAGATGTTACTTTCTAGACGCCTACAGAGAAAACTGCCAGGATCTGCCAGCCCTGAGAAAGCCTCTCTCCACCACTGGAGAGAGAAGACAGCCACGCCTTAGACCTCGGTGGGGAACACTTTCCCCGCGTTGGCTCTCAGCCCTAGGCTCATTTTACTTCAGGCAAAAGCAGCTCTGTACTTTGTCCAGCTTTTGTCATCAGGAATCTGAATCAGGCCTGGGAGTCAAAGCTCAAAGTCATAAAGTAAGTATTTGTACAACCTCGTCCTCTGACCATTAACTTTGCTTGAGAAGCTCAGCAGGAGTGGGGTGCTGGGACAAGATCAGGAGTTTGGGACCCTGTGTTCCCGTCTGTCCTCTCTCTCATCCCCACGCATCCCTACACGTCCTTTAATACAACACTCAGAAAAAAGGTTCCAGATGCATCACCAACGTATTAAACCTGGTGTCACTATTTGAAACAGGAAAAGAAAAGGACTCCGGTTTGAGATCAGAAGTGGAATTCACGGTAAGAAGTAAAACTTAATCCTGCAACAAGTTCACCCTTAGGGTGCTGTCCTCGAAGCCAAGTGAAAATGTGGGACTGGAACTTGGAAAGGTTATCCTAAGACATTATCTGACTCAGAGGAAAAGAGACAGAAATAAGAGCACAATGGAGAAAGGGGAAGGAAGGACAGAGAGGCAGCAGAGGAGAGAGTGGTGAGCTGCAGCACGGGCATCAGCCTGAGAATCCGCTGACAGGGAGAGAAACTGCAGGGTGGAGGACAAGCAGGGCTGGGGAAGCATCAAGACAGGTGAGCACGGCTGTGCCAGGCGATCACCTTGACATTCAGCTGTTCAGAGCACAAATTCAAGAAAAATGTGTTTTGCGTTTCACTGACCACAGGGTACAAGTTGACGCTAGGGAGAAAATAATAAGTAACTGGAAATGATTCATGGGGGGTATGTATATCATCCTAGGACCTCTGAGGATATAATACACATCTAAGCACCTGGCAATGTTGAGAAATACTACCCAGTGCCAAAAGAGACAGGGGCAGACTGTGTGAGCGCATATGCCTCTGCACACATACAAATTTTCAAATGTGAACCAGGTGTGGAAAAGACAAGGCAGTAATATAGTGGTACAAGGCAGAAAGTTAATAAATATTAGTTCCCACTCTTCTCTTACTCCTCCTCTCCCTGACATTAAGACTAACTACCTGTATGCAGAAACCTATAAGACACTGATGAAAGAAATTAAAGATGATACAAACAGATGGAGAGAGATATCATGTTCTTGGATTGGAAGAATCAACATTGTGAAAATGACTATACGACCCAAAGCAATCTACAGATTCAATGCAATCCCTATCAAACTACCAATGGCATTTTTCACAGAACTAGAGCAAAAAATTTCACAATTTGTATGGAAACACAAAAGATCCTGAATAGCCAAAGTAATCTTGAGTAAGAAAAATGGAGCTGGAGGAATCAGGCTCCCAGACTTCAGACCATACTACAAAGCTACAGTAATCAAGACACTATGGTACTGGCACAAAAACAGAAATATAGATCAATTGAACAGGACAGAAAGCCCAGAGATAAACCCAAACACATATGGTCACCTTATTTCTGATAAAGGAGGCAAGAATATACAATGGAGAAAAGACAGCCTCTTCAGTAAGTGGTGCTGGGAAAACTGGACAGCTACATGTAAAAGAATGAAATTAGAACACTCCCTAACACCATACACAAAAATAAACTCAAAATGGATTAAAGACCTAAATGTAAGGCCAGACACTATCAAACTCTTAGAAGAAAACATAGGCAGAACACTCTATGACAAATCACAGCAAGATCTTTTTTGACCCACCTCCCAGAGAAATGGAAATAAAAACAAAAATAAAGAAATGGGACCTAATGAAACTTAAAAGCTTTTGCACAGCAAAGGAAACCATAAACAAGACCAAAAGACAACCCTCAGAATGGGAGAAAATATTTGCAAATGAAGCAACTGACAAAGGATTAATCTCCAAAATTTACAAGCAACTCATGCAGCTCAATAACAAAAAAACAAACAACCCAATCCAAAAATGGGCAGAAGACCTAAATAGACATTGCTCCAAAGAAGATATACAGATTGCCAACAAACACATGAAAGGATGCTCAACATCACTAATCATTAGAGAAATGCAAATCAAAACTACAATGAGGTATCACCTCACACCAGTCAGAATGGCCATTCATCCACAAATCTACAAACAATAAATGGTGGAGAGGGTGTGGAGAAAAGGGAACCCTCTTGCACTGTTGTTGGGAATGTAAATTGATACAGCCACTATGGAGAACAGCACGGAGGTTCCTTAAACTAAAAATAAAACTACCATACAACCCAGCAATCCCACTACTGGGCATATACCCTGAGAAAACCATAATTCAAAAAGAGTCATGTACCACAATGTTCACTGCAGCTCTACTTACAATAGTCAGGACATGGAAGCAACCTAAGTGTCCATGGCCAGATGAATGGATAAAGAAGATGTGGCACATATATACAATGGAATATTACTCGGCCATAAAAAGAAAGGAAATTGTGTTATCTGTAGTGAGGTGGATGGACCTAGAGTCTATGATACAGAGTGAAGTTAAGTCAGAAAGAAAAAAATACTGTATGCTAACACATATATATGGAATCTAAAAAAAAAAAAAAAGGTTCTGAAGAACCTAGGGGCAGGACAGGAATAAAGACGCAGACGTAGAGAATGGACTTGAGGACACGGGGAGGGGGATGGGTAAGCTGGGACGAAGTGAGAGAGTGGCATGGACATATATACACTACCAAATGTAAAATAGATAGTTGGAAGCAGCCACATAGCACAGGGAGATCAGCTCGGTGCTTTGGGGCAACCTAGATAAGTGGGATGGGAGGGTGGGAGGGAGATGCAAGAGGGAGGAGATATGGAGATATACATATATGTATAGCTGATTCACTTTGTTATAAAAAACTAACACACCATTGTAAAGCAATTATACTCCAATAAAGATGTTAAAAAAATTGTAAAAAGACTAATTACACCAGATTATAATCATGTTCTCATCACAGAGCTTCAGGTTGATACAATGGTTGATACAATGATTAATAAATTTCAAGAGTAATGAGATATTAACATCTTAAACAATATCATGATAGAAAATAAGTGAAAGTACGGGGTTTAAAAGTTTCATTTGAGGGCTTCCCTGGTGGCGCAGTGGTTGAGAGTCCGCCTGCCGGTGCAGGGGACACGGGTTCATGCCCCGCTCCGGGAGGATCCCACATGCCGCGGAGCGGCTGGGCCCGTGAGCCATGGCTGCTGATTCCAGAGCCTGTGCTCCGCAACGGGAGAGGCCACAACAGTGAGAGGCCCGCGTACCGCAAAAAAAAAAAAAAAAAAGTTTCATTTGAAAGACTGTAGTACAATTTCTCCTTCATTTTAAGGTTAAAAGAAAAAAAACTTATGCATAATCCTTTTAAATCTGAATATATCCACTCTCCCAAAAAGCTACACTCACAATTGTCATAAAGGTGAACAGAGTTGTACAAAGGAAGGGAAAAAGGAAAGGCAGGAATCATGGCGGTAGGACTTCAATTCTCCAAGACACTCTAGACAGGTGGAAGATAATAAAAAGACCTACTTTGGTGGTGATCCTGTAAGTGATGTAGGTCTCCATCGTACAGACATGCTTCTTGGGATCATCAACCGTGACAAAGAGGTCTCTGGTCTCACCATCGATGTCATCATCAAGCTGTAGTCTGTTGAGAAGGGAAGATGAAGAAGCCGGACTTGCAGGGCCTGCTGGAGTACCGCCGTTGGGCAAAATGAGATCCTGAAAGAAGAAAAGAATCATCTTACAAAGTAGCTAAAAACACACACCTGGAGAACACCAGCAACAGAGGCTGGTTTAGCCAAACCAAGAAACACCTCTAAATACAAAAATAACTTTCAAAGAATCTGATCCTGTCCTTACCATTTCTTAAGGGAACGAGTCTTTTACAACCAAGAGAAACACAACGGGCAATGCTCTACACCAAATCCCGTCGATTCACGTGTCAGCAAGCGCTGCAGGAACCAACAGTTCAAGGACAGAGAACATGACAGCCACCACCGGCGTCAGACTTCGACAGAGAAAGAACTCCTGAGCACACCACATTGTCTCTTTTTCCCACTTTCTCAAGACCGCCCCTTGGGCCCAGGTAAACATTGAGGGGCCAGAACCCTCTTAGATATCCAACACATTTAACAACCTAATCAACCATCACAAAGAGACAGCTAAAGGTTACGTGCCTCCTAGAATAAGTTCACACCACCACCTACGAAGTATGCTTGCCATATATGCTGGCTATGAGTCCTGAACAAATCTCTAGACACAACACCAATTTATAGGCAATACAGCAAGAGTGAGGAACATGTAGAACAAGTACTGCGAGGACGCGGTCAGCGGCATCTACACAATGTGAAGCTAAAGAGAACCGAAGACCCAGTTTCTTCAATAAATAAATAAATTGTAAGGAAAAAAGAAATACAGAGTTGGAAAGAGCACCTATAGATGTAATGAAACTTAAGAGACCTATCAACAACTGCAGTGGGTCATGATTAAAACACAGGGTTAAAAGACTTTGAGACATTCGGGAAATTTTGAATATTGATCAATTATTTGATGACATGAAGGAATTATTAGGTGTGATAATGGAAGTATTATGATTTTACAAAGTCTTCATCTTTTAGTAACACATAACTGAAGTATTCACAGATGAAATGGTAGGATGTGTGGTATCTGCTTCAAAATAATTAAGGTCAGGTAGTTGGGATATAGATGATACAAGATGGCCCAAAGCTGATCACTGTTGAAGCTGGTACTTGCAGGTTCACTATAAATTCTCACCTCTTCTGTATGTGTTTAAAATTTTCCGCAATAAAAAAGTTTAAAAGGGGTGGGGGGGAGCAAGTACCAGAAAAGAAAGGGAAGGAAAGATTAAAAACTTATGGACTTCTTTCTTCTTAGGCCTCAGTAGGAAGCCACCTGAATCAATTATGTCCCTATACTATTCAAAAAAGATGCAGTCTGCCAGTTACCTTTTCTGGCTTTAAGATTTGATAAGAGGACAAAGTCCTATCTAGCAGTAGATGTGAAAGCCTCTGAATGTCACCTTGGAATCATTAGAAGGCAAAGACTAAGGAATATGGCAAGAAAGTGACATGATACTAAGCAAAGAGCCTTGGTCAGGAATGTTTTTTTGCATTCCTGACCTGTGGGTAATCAGATCACAGGCTGGGCGTGGGTCTTTCCCCAGAAGGATCTCTTCTTCTGTGCAGGCTGGATATGACTTAGCCCCCAGAGAAGAGAACATACAGGAAATGAGAAGTCAATCTAGCAGTCATGTCCATAAGCTCCAGATGAAGACGGCACATCTGGAAAGAGAGTATGGAACAAGGCAGAGGGAAGCATGGTCTGGGGTCAAGGGCAATGTCACCCAACTCAGTGGGTGATGGAAACTAAACAAAAAAGGTACCCTCCTTTGTCTCCCTGACCACAGATAATTTAATCACATCCTTACTTATGCAATGTCAAAAATACTTTTGTAATTACTGAAAGGGTACCATTTCACAGAAGGTACTCATGGGAATGGACCTCACCCCTCCACTTCTCAGCCCAGGGTCTTGTCAGCTGGGAAGGCAAGCCCCTCAGCAGCTGCTCTCCGTATGGACCACAGAACCTAGCTACAGCAGCATCCCACGACCTGCTTCCTCAGCACACTGATGTCACTGAGGGCATGCAGTGTCCAAATCCCAGGGTCTAAGGATCAGTGGGGGGACATCTTCTCTGGAGCTCTGAGACAACCATCACGTCTTCATCATTTCAGTAAATATTTAAACACTGACCTCAGGCAAGGCACCATGCTAGGCACTGAGGGGCCCACCCTTATATTTTAACAACACTAGCTCACTGGGCCTCAGAAAGGCTCCATCACCTATGGCTAAACATGGCACAAAAGAAAGAATGAATTCAAAACCTTTAGTCAGATAAGCCAACATCAGCTCAGACAGCAATTTTCCACAATCTGGCCTGAACTGATCCTGGAACCCACTATGCTGTTTCATATTTTCTCATCGTTGCTTACATAGCGCGCGCGCACACACACACACACACACACACACACACACACGCACCCCTCTTTTTTATGTAGAGGGCTCCCAGGATCTCACAGATATCTTCTCAAATGCCCCCTCCTCCTAGAATCCTTCCTGGATCCAGCCCCTGACAAAATTAGTCACTCTCTTCTCAATACCTTGAAGATACTTCCACTGAAGCAATTTTCACAGTTTTAATCATTTATTTACATATATAACTTATCCATAAGCACTGTGCATCCAACAACTGTAACTGTGCCTTGTTCACCTTTGTGTGTGTGTCTGTGATTATCCATCCATCTGTCTGCCCGTCTCCCAGTGACTCCAGGACAACTCCCCTAACCTTAACTCCCCTAACCTTTGCTCTGGGGACCTCAGCCAATAACCCTCCAGGAACGGCCCACATAAAGGTCTAAAAGATCTTGGCCAGACAGTGGGAACTGAACTATTTCTCAAATCAGTTAGCGGGGGTTGGGGAGGAGAAAGTCACCCAGACCTTGTCACACAGCAGATTCTTTCCTTTAGGACTACACAACCAGGGAAGATATCCACACCCTTACTACAGGGTGCTTCCCGTAATATTATTTGAGCATATATGAATAGCAAATGAGCTACGGATGCCTGGACTTTCCTATAAAGGGATGCTACCATCTCCACCTTCCATGGCACGTCTGTGCGCAGGGCTTCCACATTCTTATTTCGCTGCCCTCTACGTCAACCTCAACGTGGTGAGGTTAGCAGAC
Organism: Aethalodelphis obliquidens; assembly: GCF_003676395.1. Lineage (NCBI taxonomy): Eukaryota > Metazoa > Chordata > Mammalia > Artiodactyla > Delphinidae > Aethalodelphis > Aethalodelphis obliquidens. The sequence goes on from NW_020837951.1 coordinate 20,771,576, forward strand.
AGATACTATCTCTACTGATGAGGAAGCCGACTCAAAAAGGTGAAGGACTTCTGTATCCAAATGTATGGAAGCCAGTTATCACTCTACTGAGTTGAGCTAAGGTATCTGGTTCCTAGTTCAAGGGTGTTATCAAGCTGGATCCCCTTTGTGTGGCTTTCCCCAACCCAACACTGTCCCTCATCTCCATTCTCTGGCCATAAATCCTTCTGCGTAAACATGAAGCTTCTGTTTTTAAAGCCAGTTGAGGAATGCTTACATTTTCCCTTAGGGTCTTAATACAAGTTAACTCCAGATAACTCCAGATAACTCCCCTCAAGATATGGTCCCTATGAGAAACAAACGTGGAGGGAAAAGACAAAAATCTCAGGAGGAAAGGGCAGGGGCTTAGGTGGACTCAGTGACCCAGGCTCCTCTACCCTCAGAGTCCTCTGGTAGCGGGTTTGCTTCACTGAGACCTGAGTTCTAGAGCACGTATTGTGGGAGGGCAGCACCTTTACAACTAACACGAATTACAAGAAGTGAGAGAATCCCTTGGCTCAACACAAAAGCCTCCTGTTTCATTGTTGCTGCCCTACAGTCAGTCCTCCTTACTGCAGCCAGAATGATCCCTGGAAAAGGTCAATCAAAACCTGTTACCCCCCTGCTCAGAACTCTGAAAGACATCCATCCAAACACATTCAAAATAAAATCCAGACTCCCTCCCATAACCCACAAGGGCCAACATGATCTTATCACAGTCTCTGACCTCATCCCAGACATTCTCCCCACTGCCCTCCAGCTCATCCTGCTCTACACACCTGGCCTTGGCTCGTCTGGACCTCAGGGCCTTCATACTTGCTGCTCACTCTGCCTGGAACACTGCTCTCCCCTCCGATTGCCACTGGCCTGGCTCTTCTCAAACAGGTTTCTGCTCAAATGACACCTACTCAGAGAGGCGTTCTCAGCCCACAAAAATCTAAAAACATTCCTGCACCCTCCATCATTTTCCAGTCCCTTCCCTGGCTTTATTTTCATCATAGGACTTACCACTGTCTAAAAATATATTATATATTAATTATCTGTCTGTCTGACTTCCCACCAGTCTGTAAATTCAACAGGAGCAGAGACTGTGTCTTCTGGAACACAGTAGGTACTCAGTAAGTATTTGATGAATGAATGAGTTTTAGAAGTGACCCAACTCAATCTCTTGCCAATATAAGGTACTCAATAAACGTCTGTTGAATGACGACAAAACTGAGGCTAACCTGGACGGACTGCCGAGTTTTGAATCCCGGTTCTACTCTTTACTAGCAGCATGACTTAAGTAAATTCCTTAATCTCTCTATTGCCCCAGCTTCGTCATTTATAAAATGGGTATAATGGGATTGAGTTAGTTAGCATATGGAGCAATTGGAACAGTGCCTGGAACATGGTAGGCGTTATATCACTATTAAAATACTCAAACAAACAAACAAAAAAGTCAACGTGTCTGCAAGTATTCCGGCATCCCCTTTAGACTATGGGGCTGGGTTCACAGTAGACCATAAGTGCTGCTGAAAATTAAAATCGCACCTAGAAAATTAAAATCGCACCTAGAGTCACAGTTGGTGCCCTAACCACGTCTTCCTTAATGACTTCCCTGTGGCAATAGATATATCTACGGTAGCCTTTGTGAGAGTTACAACTACATAGCTGATAAATACATGAAAACTCCTCAACGCTCCAAAATATCAATTCTTGCTATGTAGTTTCAGTTATAAGAGAATTTCTTCTCCCCATCACCCCTTTTTACTTAGGAAGAGGAATACATAACCAGGACACTTTGGAAACTGCCCTCGCTCAAAGAATTTCAGTTATAAGATCCACCATTGCGGTCAGCCAGCCGCAAGAGAGATTATTAAAATAATGTTAGTCACCAGCAAAATTCTGTATTACATTAAACATAGGGTTTATGAAAGAAAGTGGTATACCTTAAGGGCCAATACAGACTTAATAAAAACAAGTCATGCGAAAACACTCTAATTTCTCTTTTTGATACTATTAGAGGAGTGTGGGCAACGTGATGATCTCGTTTCAGAAAAGCCTGCCAAAGCCTCTCGAGGCATCCCGACCGCTACAGGAGAACGAGAGCTCTCTGAATGCACAGACTGTACCTGACTTGTCTTAACGGCCCTCTCTCCTGCCAGGCACACGGGAGATGCCTGAAGAATGAATGTGCCCTGCACACACTGAACGGAACACTCCTGACTGCTGACTTTGCTGTCAAGTTAAATTTAGGCCAACTATGGGCAATAACTTCAAAGGGAAAACCTCAAAATTGTTCTGTTCACAGATGTTCATAACAGATCAAAGAACACAGAGTGAACCCTGGAAAAGCTCCAAAGGCTCGCTAACCAGGAAATGATCGTGTTTACGTTAATAACAATGTTACACACTCATTGAAAAATTATAAATCTAGACTTCTAGATAAATGCAGCGAATTAATAAGCTCAGGTCTTTGCTTTCTCCCTCTTTCCCCCTTCCAGACAACAACCACCTGAAGAACGGGAGAGAAAGAGCAGTGGGGGTGCGGGGGGGGTGCATAGTGACTGGAATGAGTACCAGATTAGAAACTAGGAAAGGGCATCACCCAAATGCCGAAAGTTTTGAAGATTTCCTACAGGAGACAATTGGGACTCAACTGAGAAAAGAACTAAGAGGTATCTTTAACCCATGTCACTGAGGTTACTTAGGGTTCTCAAGGTTACCTAAGAAGTAGAAAGTGTCCCGAACCCTCACAGACACTCTAGTTTGAATTTGCAATTGTCTGGAGGGATGAGGGTATGGAAGGGCCCACAGTGGGGCAAAGGAGGACCCCCAGAGGGTCTGGCTGCTGTGAGCAAGGGGATGCCAGCACAGGCAGATACACCATGTGAGGCCCACCAGCAGACGGTACCTTGCCCCCAGGGCTTCATCTAGCCTCGAGGGGTAGAGATGCAAGAGAAAGGTCAGGGGAACAGAAGGCGCCTGCTTGCACCTTCATGAAGTCAGCTGCCCTGGGTAGCTCCACCAAGCACAAAGGAGGCAGGACCGCAAATTCTGAAAAGGCTGGACTCTGCCGAGATGGGGAGAGCACCTAAAACAAGATGGAAGCCAGGCTATACTGGATCCAGACACAGAGAGGAACTAGGCCAAGTCTTCCTGACCGACTGTCCCTGACCCTGGTTTTCTTTCTTCTGATTCCTTTTCCCAAGGGGAGACCACTCAACTGATTTGTCAACTATTATTCCACTCAACCTAAGATCCAAGAAGACAATTCTAACATCAAGTAGAAACAGGGAGATCCAGGGAATTCCCTGGCAGTACAGTGGTTAGAACTAGGTGCTCTCACTGCCGGGGAACTAAGATCACGCAAGCCGTGCAGTGAGGCAAAAAAAAAAAAAAGAAAAGAAATAAAGAAAGAGAGAAAAAGAAAAAAGAAACAGGGGATCCAATAATTCACTTCTTCTGGTGAGAGGCAAATAGCAGGCCTGTATTACCTCATCAGACACAAGAAAACCGAAAAATATACCAGCCTATATCAACTCATCATTCAGACCCAAGAAAACCAATACAAGAGGAAAAGCAGCACAGTCCTTAAGAGCAGATAAATATATACATTTGAAAAGATTTATCCCATAAAACACTACACTTTAGTCCACATCTACCTTGTGCTCCCATTTAAAAAAAAAATTCAAAGTGGAAGAGAACTGTACTTTACTTCACTGTACAGTAGAAACTAACACAACATTGTAAAACAACTATACCCCAATTAAAAAAAAAAAAGGACGAAAGAAAGTGGAAGAGGGGGAATTCCCTGGTGGTGCAGTGGTTAAGACTCCGCACTCCCAATGCAGGGGGCCAGGGTTCGATCCCTGGTCAAGGAACTAGATCCCATGTGCATGCCTCAACTAAGAGTTCACATGCCACTGCTAAGGAGCACTCGATCTGAAACTAAAGGAGCCCAGCTGCCGCAACTAAGACTCAGTGTAGCCAAATAAATAAATAAATATCTAAAAAAAAAGGAAAGTGGAAGAGGGAATAAAAAAATTAAAGCAGGGCTTCCCTGGTGGCACAGTGGTTGAGAGTCCGCCTGCCGATGCAGGGGACACGGGTTCGTGCCCTGGTCCGGGAAGATCCCACATGCCACGGAGCGGCTGGGCCCGTGAGCCATGGCCCCTGAGCCTGCACGTCCAGAGCCTGTGCTCTGCAACGGGAGAGGCCACAACAGTGAGAGGCCCGCGTACCACAAAAAAAAAAAATTAAAGCATAAATTGAAAACAGAAAAGAAAGAGTAAAAGTTATAAATAAAACCAAAATTTAATTCTTCTAAAAGAATTAAATATAGAATTGTATTAATATAGAATAAATACAGAATTAAATATAGAAAGAAGGAGGGGAAAAATGAGCAGGCAATAATGATTTAAATCTTACCTCTGTGTATGATTATAAATTACAAGGATGTGCTATGAATAGCTATGCTAATAAACCTGGAAGCCTCTTTGGCCATACACTGCAGGAAAATGTACGGCCAAAGAGAAATTAAATTGATGTAGAAAACCTAAACAACTAAATAACCTCAGAACTGCTGTCAGAGAACTTTTACTGAAAGGTGAGCTAAGCCCCAATGGTTTTACACCTGAGCTCTAATGAACCTCAAGGAGCAAGTCCTGTTGTATTGGAACACTCTAAAACACATTTAAAAATGAAAAAACTTTCAAATCAGTTTATAAGGGTTACCTATATCTGATATCAAAATAGTATGACAAAAAAGGAAATCAGATGTCAGTGTAGACTTCATCAGTAAAGTAACAGCAAATGGTACATTAGAAGAATTTTTTTAAAAAGAAAGAAAGAAAAATAATATACCAGGATTGAGTCAAACATAATCCAAGAAATCAAAAGTGATTTAACATTAAGAAATTTATTAATGCTATTCATTACATTAACTGATAATAGGATCACTGTCTGATATAATCATGCCCACAACTACCAAAATGCTTATTGGTATCATACACTGGTAAATATCAGCCATTCTATTAAAATCTCTAAGTAAAATTAAGAAATAAAAGGAAGGTTCCTAAATCTGTTAAAGGGTACAAATTGGAAAACATCAGCAATGAACCTTGAAAACACTGCTCTAAGTGAAAGAAGCCAGACATGAAAGGCCACATATATAATTCCATTTATATGAAGAATCCAGACAGGCAAATCCACAAAGATAGAAAGAAGACTTCTGGTTGCCAGGGGCTGAAGGGAAGGGGAAAACAGGAGTGAACACTTAATAAGTATGAGGTTTCTTTTTTGGGTAACAAAATATTCTGGAATTAGATAGTAATGATGTTTGCACAATGCTGTGAGTATACTAAAATCCACTCAACTGTAATATAGTTTGAAATGGTGACTTTTACGGTATGTGAATTAGATCTCAATAATATATTTCTTAAACAATATAAAACACTGGAGGCATGTCTACAAAATTCAGAAACAAGACTGATACAGAATCACCCCATTATTCAAATTGTTCCGGAGCCTTGAGCTAGCGCAACGGTGTACAACAGAGCTCCACGCACTGCAATCATTCAAGAAGAAACACGCAGCGATCTACCACATCGCTTCCCTGCAAAAGGTTCGTTTCTTCGAAAATTAATCTAAAACTATAATACACATAATAGGGTGAAAATGTATTTAAAACTTTTAAAAATGATAAATCTAAACTGATGTCAGGTATTTACTAAATAACATTCAGTGACAAAAGGAGAAGACACAAACTACATGGTAGATTGTAGTATCGTTTGCAATTATTAACTCTGTACCTTTAAGCGGATTATACACACTCACTATTGCCAAGTGACTGCCGACCGGAGGGCATATCTCCACTCGAGTCCAGTGACTGTTGGCTTGGCTACGTAACAGGCTCTGGCCAATGGCACATGAGCAAATGTGACGTACACCAGATGGGAGCAGACACTTTAAGAGCCACTGCATGTTTCCATCAGCTCTCATGTGCTCTCTCCTCCTCATGTGCTCTCTCCTGCCTTCAGAAGGGAAGACTTGTGGAAAAGAGCCATAGCAATGGACTCCCAGCCACTGACACATAACTCGATCTAGAAATTAATGTTTGCTGCAAACCTCTGTATTTTTGGAATTTGTGGTTTATTAACCACAGCAAGACTAATACATATAATTATTAAAATGTCTATGTAATTTAAAAAATCTAGGTAAGAGATAGTGTGTAAACAATATGGAATTTTAAGATGTAGGGATTTATCTTTTTTTTTTTTTTTAAGTAACTGTAGAATTACTCAAAATGCATCTTAACCATATGACTTAAGTCCTAGGACCCTATTTGATTATCAGTAGAAGTTCAGTCTTCCTTCTTTCCCACCCCTGCCCCAGAATCCCATCTCCAATATTCTCCATAACCTCCAAGGTTGCTTCCACAAGTTTCTCCAAGTTCCCAAGGCCCAGCAGCCTGTGGTTTCTAGGTTAGCATCTTCTCTGAACAGTCTTACGTTTTCCCACTTTGGATTCTGGATCATCACATATGAGGGAAAGACTACTCTTCTTTACACATAGGTTAAGAGATCACCTTTAATTATTTGTAGGTTAATAAAGTCGTTTCAAAACTGAAAATGTGGGCTTCCCTGGTGGCGCAGTGGTTGAGAGTCTGCCTGCCGATGCAGGGGACGCGGGTTCGTGCCCCGGTCCGGGAAGATCCCACATGCCGCGGAGCGGCTGGGCCCGTGAGCCATGGCTGCTGAGCCTGCGCGTCCGGAGCCTGTGCTCCGCAACAGGAGAGGCGACAGCAGTGAGAGGCCCGCATACCGCAAAAAAAAAAACCCAAAAAAACCTGAAAATGTTTCCCCAGCTTTTCTATTAGAAACTCTCCCTTCAAGTAAAATCCACCCATTGGCCTGATGCAAAAGACGACCTCCAACAAAATCACAAAGGAAGTCAACATGTAAGAGCCCAAGTCCACATTCCTTGGCTCAGTTTCCAATGTCTATTACTAGCTTTTTCTAAGGATCTCCAGACTAGCAATCAGCTCTCCAGACGTTCTTGTGACTGTCGGGAGCAAAGATTTTTCTCCCGCTCTCAGATGAATTTAAACATGATCTCTTTTCATTCCTTCTAAAGAGGATACACTGTTTCAACCACAGCGTGAAACACCTAACACACACTGGACAAAGTGCTGACACAGAGCTACCAGGATGTGTTCAAATGACTCAGTCCGGCTGGGCAAGTGTACACAAAAAACCTCTACCTATGATGCAACGCAATATGGGGTATAACGAAGGTCCATGCAAAATGAAGGAGGGGCACAAAGGATGCTGGGGCAACTGGAGAAGAACAAGAAAATCTGCCAAATGGAAAAACAAGATGGTGGGAGAGCTTGGCATGGACATTCCATGCTGAGAAATCACGACATCTGAAGAAGGAGAGGTATTTCCAGAAGCTTGTCCCTAACTGAATGATAACGAGGACCCACCACACAGAGGTTCTGCCTCTGCTGCTGGTCAAGTACGTGCACGATCTGGAGGACTCAAATGCCCAAGCAGACAGCTTTTTAAAGACACGAATTAGGGGCTTCCCTGGTGGCACAGTGGTTGAGAGTCCGCCTGCCGATGCGGGGGACACTGGTTCGTGCCCCGGTCCGGGAGGATCCCACATGCCACAGAGCGGCTGAGCCCATGAGCCCATGAGCCCATGAGCCATGGCCGCTGAGGCTGTGCGTCAGGAGCCTGTGCTCCGCAATGGGAGAGGCCACAACAATGAGAGGCCCGCATACTGAAAATAAATAAATAAATAAATAAATAATAATAATAAAGACACGAATTAAACCTCCCCCAAAAGTACACAACAAAGAGAACGTGACTCTAACTGAACACCTGCTCTCTTTCCTTCCCACCTGGATGCATTCTGTCAACTGAAAGCTAAGTAATAAAAGCACTCCCCTCTGACATGTCAGCACCAAAATCACGCGAGGGCCTGGGGCGGAGAATCCCTCAGATCACCCAAGTTGTTTGTGTCACTTATAAGAAAAGACTCGGAAGTAGCATGCATGAGGCCACGCGGGTGGTAACGTGACCACCAGGTCTTTGGTCACTCTCTCAATACTGTGGTACCACACAAGCTGGATGCTCCACAAAAGGGGAGTGATGCACACAGCGGATAAACAGCTCTAAAGACCAACTGAGAAACAGTTACATGATGGGTGGTAATTAACAGAGGAGAAATAATGTTCCATAAAGGTCACAAAGTTAACCTACTGGGGATACTCAGTCTAAGGGTCTCATTTCTACGCTCTCCCAACACTAACCCACTCCATCCACCTCTGGTCTTTAACAGAAGAGGCATGGGAGGGAGGGAGGGAGGGAGGCAGGGAGGGAGGGAGGGAAGAAGAAAGATAGATAGATAGATCTGGGCTTAGAGTCCACATGACTGGGCTTGAATTCTGGCTTTGCTCCTCAGAGGTCTGGAGTAAGGTACTCAATCTCTCTGAGACCCAGTGTCTCCATCTATGACATGGAGGGTGTAAGGATTAAAGAAAACACAAATAATGTGCTACTTAATCCCTTAATATACGTTAGTTCTTTCCCACCCTTCATACAACACTCCTTAACTGTGCCATTTGCTCACCTTTCAAAGCTGGTCCTAATGGACATGTTTTTGTGCTGCCACCTGACACAGCACTGCATATGTGGAATGCCCTCAGTGTCTGATGAAACAAGTCAGATGCTTATGGGAAGTTAAAGGAAAGCGCATGTTCACAACAGGGACCTAGATGAAACAATATACTATACAGAGCTGAATATCTACTAGGTGATCAAATACTTGTTGATTAATCATCACCTCAGACCAAACCTTTTCAAGGGCAAAAAGCATTCAAGTGAGCAACAGACCGGGGCAGGACTCTACTACCAATTCATGTGAAGTGGTTACTGTTAAGTCCACGCTTACAGCCACACCACTCAGCTGTGCTTTAAAAAGCCTTGAGCACTGAGCAAGACTAAAAGTGTCCTTGCCTCAAAAACTACCTGAAGCTCACCATTCCTCTATAATAGGGACGCTTTCTCTAGAATCCAAAGACACCTCATGCCAAAAATTATGAGCAAGGTTCTGCACGTGCACTCGTGAATTTGAATTTTCCTTTGGAGAGGACCTATCATTTTTAGAGTCCCAAAAATACCTATGGGGGAAAAAAGTTAAGCACTCCTGATTCTAAACTGTCTCTCTCAAAAAAGGAAGCAGAAGTATATTTGAACTTCCACGAGCTCTCCAAGTTCAAATTGCCCCTCAGCAGAGTACTCTCACGATCAATGATTTGTGACGTTCAATGATTTGTGACGCTCAGACCCTACCATTAGGGGTAGGGAAGTCCTTAAACCCTCAACCCAAACCTGAAACTAACCTGAGATGAGAATTTGTTAGGAAATATGTGACCATACTCAAATAGGTCACACTAGCTTGAAACAAGTGTTCACCTAAAAGGATTCTCTCAATACTGGTCTTGTGGTATTAAACACTGTTGTGTTGATTCAGCAGCTAAAAGAGCTAGGAGCTAAAAGAGATGTTTTTCTGTGAAACTCTTCGAAGCCTGAGGATCCCCCCATGGCATCCTTTTTAGAAGCCTGAAGCATGCCCGCCTCCCCCCAAAAGTGCAGATGGATTTCCAGGCTTGAGATTCACCTGGCTACCTGGCTGCTCCAGCTCTAATTCCCACATTCCTACTGACATGACTCAGACCGGACATAGGGGATTTCTTTTTTATCTCCACGGTGAATAGATTTATTGGGAAAGAAGAAGGAACTCAACAACCAAGAGTCTGATCATAGTCTAAACAATAAGGAATGAAAGAAAAAGCGGGAATAGGACATTCTAAACCAAAACAGCTTAAAGGAGTTTCACAACTAAGTAACCAGACAAGAAAAGTGGGAAAAAGGCAGGAAGGAAGGACATGCAAGAAAAGGGCCCTACACTTCATACTGGTCAGTGTGGCCCCCTCATGTGGGCATTCTGAGCTCAGAGGCAGAAACAAGCCCTGTGAATAAGGGTCAGTGGAAGGAGGGTACAAATGTCAAGGGGGCAGAAACACATAAAGGAAGTCAAGGAATGAATGAGGGAAAAAACTGCAACCTTATTTTCCTATAAAACATGAGGATAGGACTTCCCTGGTGGCGCAGTGGATAAGACTCTGCGCTCCCAATGCAGGGGGCCTGAGTTCAATCCCTGGTCAGGGAACTAGATCCCACATGCATGCCACAATTAAGAGTTCATATTCCACAACTAAGGACCCTGCCTGCCACAACTAAGACCCCTGCTGCAACCAAATAAATAAACATTTTAAAAAAAAAAAAAAAACAAAAAACATGAGGATAAAACAAAGTCAGAAAGGAGGCAGCTCCCACATGGTGGTGCTGGTATCCATCCCCATGGGGAGGCGGGGAGGCTTGTCTTGAAGCCAATACACAAGAGATCAATAAACAGCAAGGATTTCTCAAGATGCTTTCATTTACATTTTACGTATGACAGAGAGAAATGTCAACTGTCCAAAGCGAAGACGACTAATATTTTTCAGTTCAGGTTGTGGTCGTGGGGTGGGTGGAGGCTGATAGGTTAAAGGAGGGTCAGCTTTCCTCAAAGCCACTCCTAGGTCTAGCTTGTTTGACAAAATTTCGCTAAAAGATTACATTCCTACAATATATATAATTAAATATGTTTTCAGCATCTTTCTCCAAGGAATCTCTGTGAGATGGCAGAGGGAATGGGACAAAATAATTATCACTTTCTATTTCTTCTATAGACCAAAAGAGAGATGTTTTCCAACACACGGAAGTTTTAAGTAGCCTAATTACCAGGGTACTATCCTCCCTCACACCACAAATTAGAGGATATGGAAAGAAAAAGCTACTCATCCATGCATTCATCCAAACAAACATTTATCGAGTTCCCGCTGAGTACCAGGTACTATTCCAGATGCACGGGAAAGCAAGCTGATACGGGATTTGTTTGAGGAAACAAGTTTTGGGGTGGAGTACGGGGGTGTGGCCCAGACCCAGGAGAAACAGCAACGTGATGTAATGAGATAAATACGTGAATAAGGAAAAACTGCCGTGCTGGAGTCCAGAGCAGCCGCGAGTAACTCTGCCCTCCGAGGGCGGCTCCGGAGAGGCAGCCTGACCGCACAAGGCCTGGCCTCACATTCCAGCTCTCCCACCAGCTATGCGGCAGTAAGAAAACCACTTAAGTTCACCAACGCTCGCTGGAAAATGGCAAGGTCACCCGATCCAGGTGGCCAGGCCACACGGAGAGTATGGAGAATGCCTGTGAAAGCCCCTGTACACAGCGACTAGCCACTCGGCAGGGAAAAGGTGCTCCTGGCGTGGAGCGCGGCCTCAGCAGAACTGCCACAGGGTGAGGCGCGGAGGGCACAGCTGGGGACCATCACTGTGGACAGAACAGGAGCCGCCCAGGGGCGGTGGCTGGAAGCAAGGCCTGGAGGTCCAACGAGCTCCAGACTCTGAGGGATCTTAAATAACAGGCTGAAGAATTTGAGGCGCACCCCACAGGCCGTGGCTAAGCTTTTAAGCAGAAAAGTGGCACTCGCACGTAACTTTTTCAAAAAGACTTCAGAAAAAACACACAGATCAGATAGAAAGGGGAGGAAATAGGAGAAAAGAGAGGGCTCATTTAGGGAGCTCTTGTAATTGTCCAGGCACACCTCCCCCCGCCCCCGAATGGTACCTGAGCCAGGTGGTAGATGCCACGGAGAGGAAAGGACAGGTGAGAAGTGTCGTCAACAATAAGGTCGGGTGCCCTGGGAGACTCTGATGAATGTCTCCTCAGCAGAAAAAGAGTCTGGCCACACCAGGGGGATCATGTTTCAAACACAGGTAAATTACAGAGGATTATAAATTCCCGCAGTTCTAGCAAAATCGAGTAAACACAAGTTCAACTGCCGTTTGTGCTGTGGTTAAATCCAGAAAGCCCATCCTCAGGACAAGAGGGCGAGTCCTGCCAAAATGACCGTGCTCAGCAAAGGCTTACACCAAGGTCCACCAAGGTCCACCAAGGTCACCAGGCACTTGACATTCTTACCCAGGTGGGAGCTGCCTCCCAGAGGAGACTCCTCCCACTCACCTTCCATCACCTGCTTCAGGGATACCTGACTCAAGTCACTTTTCCACTGTCACAGCCAGCACGCTCACGGCAGGAACTCACGTGGGGAATCTCGCACCGCCATCCACTTAAGGCCAGATGAACAAACAGCTCACAGGCTGTTAGCGCCGCCTGGCTCCAACACCTGGCCAGCGGGATCTCTTGTCACCTGAACCCACCTTTGGCAGAGAGCAGAAGGTGGCCAGCTGAGCGCTCTGGGAGCCTGGGCTCTGAAGTGACTCACGACACAACAAAATTCCAAAACAGAAAGCAAACTCTTGGGGCTAAGAAAGATGACAGGACTTGGAGACAAAAATCCATACTTTTTCACAGCGATCTACACACCACACCTCTAAGTCAAGGGAGAATAAAGAAATTAAATATTGTACGTTCATACTATCTTCTGAGCACTGTGCAAGCTTTACACAGTATTCTCAACCCTTCAAATAACACAAGGGTGGGGATGGGGGTGGGGGTGGAGGGTGGGCTTTATTATCCGTGTTCCTACTAGGAGAGCAGGTCCAGGGAGGTTACAGGACGGGCCCAAGGTCACTCAGCCAGTAACAAGCAGAGGCACAACCGGAGCTCAGCCCCAAGAGGCCAGAGCAGAGGCTGGTGGCTGGCCACCGCCTGCCCCTGGTCGCAAGAGACTTCATGGAACAAGCACCTACCTGACAAGAGACCCCGTACCCACTGCCACCACATTCACCTTTGCATCTGCAGTAGGGCCTGGTGGTGAGCAATCCTTCACGTGTCCCTTCAAACAATTAAATTCCTGATCCACCAGTGCCAGAGAAATATACCAAGTCACCTTGCCTCTCAAAGGATTTTTAAGAGCCAGCCAGCTCCAGAGAGGATCCAACATAAAGGACCAGAAACCATTAACAAACAGCTCCATTTGGCCATCAGCAATCCCCCATGGACTCCAGAAAAATAAAGCTAGACCCCACCACAGTGTCTGCACATGGAAATAAACCTGAGTGGTTAGACACCATGGTGCATGGGCACATCTGGCTTGAACACTCAGTGTTAATGCAGGGGGTGAGGGCTTCTCATCCCCAGAGAACTCTTGGGTAATATATATCCTGCCCACATAGCTCGATGATTCACCCTGTCATTCCCTAAACTGATGGGACAGATTTAGTATATGATAACTATGGAACTTCAAATAGTGAGGAGGGAAGAGATTAGTCAATAAATGCTGATGGAGAATTTGGTTAACCAGTTAGGGAACAATTAAGTTATATCCTTTTCTAACGCCAAATACAAAAATAAATATCAGGTCATGTAAAGAAATAAATGCACTACATCAACTATACCTCGATTTAAAAAAAAAGAATGAAATGCAAGATTAAAAAAGAAAACTAGATGATGATTTATATCAGGGGTTGGCAAGCTTTTTTGGTAAAGGACCAGAGAGTAAATATTTCTGGCTTTTCAGGTCACAGTCTCTGTTGCAACAACTCCTGTCTGCTGCTGTGGTGCAGAAGCAGCCTCATACAGTAGGTGGACAAATGGGCGTGGCTACATTCCAATAACATTATGGAATGGACACAGTTATGTCTTAATTATGGACATAACTGTTATGGACACAGAAGTCTGAATTTCACTAATTTTCACATGGCATGAAATAAACATCTTTCTTTTTTCCAGTCATTTAAAAATGCCATTAAAAAACTCTTAGGGGCTTCCCTGGTGGCACAGTGGTTGAGAGTCCGCCTGCCGATGCAGGGGACACGGGTTCATGCCCCGGTCCGGGAAGATCCCACATGCCGCGGAGCGGCTAGGCCCGTGAGCCATGGCCGCTGAGCCTGCAGGTCCGGAGCCTGTGCTCCACAATGGGAGAAGTCACAACAGTGAGAGGCCCGCGTACTGCAAAAAAAAAAACAAACAAAAAAAAAAACAAACAAACTCTTAGGACTGAAGGTGTCATGGGTTGGGGATGGAGGATGGGATGGGCATGGCTATAAAAGGGCAGCAGGAAGGAGCCTTGCTGTGGTGGAACTGTCTATATGTTGACTGTGGTGGTGCTGGTTACAGAAGTCTACACACCTGATAGAACTGCACAGAATAAACTACACACATGCACGCACTCACAAATGCGTGCTTGTAAAATGGGTGAAATCGGCATGAGTTCTGTCGACTGTACCAATGTCAATTTGCTGGTATTGTTATGCAAGATGTTATCATTGGAGGAAAATGGATAAAGAGCACCTGGGACCTTCCTATACACATCTTTGGTAACTCCCTGTGAATCTATAATTATTTCAAAATAAAAAGTTAATAATGGGGGCTTCCCTGGTGGTGCAGTGATTAAGAATCTACCTGCCAATTCAGGGGACAAGGGTTCGAGCCCTGGTCTGGGAAGATCCCACATGCCACGGAGCCACTAAGCCTGTGCGCCACAACTACTCAGCCTGAGCTCTGCAGCCTGCAAGCCACAACTATTGAGCCTGCATGCCACAACTACTGAGCCCACGTGCCACAACTACTGAGCCCACGTGCCACAACTACTGAAGCCTGCGCGCCTAGTGCCCGTGCTCAGCAACAAGAGAAGCCACCGCAATGAGAAGCCCGCGCACCGCAACCAAGAGTAGCCCCCGCTCACTGCAGCTAGAGAAAGCCGCACACAGCAACGAAGACCCAATGCAGCCAAAAGTAAAATAAATAAAATAAATTAAAAAAACCAAAAGCAGAATCCATAAAGGAAGAGTAACTTATTTAACAAATTTTTCTCTATGTCAAGAAACAATAAATGTGAAAAGATAAACAGCAAACTGGGAAAAGGATTTGAACATCTATGACCATAGGTTGTTTGCTTCAACGTATGAAGGATTTTGAAAATAAGCATTAAAGACATACTATGGAAAAAATAGACAACTGATGGGAACATATTGTATAGCACAGGGAACTCTACCTTATGCCCTGTGGTAACCTAAATGGGAGGGAAGTCCAAAAGGGAGGAGAGGGACTTCCCTGGTGGCACAATGGTTAAGAATCCACCTGCCAATGCAGGTGACACGGGTTCGAGCCCTGGTCCAGGAAGATCCCATATTCTGCAGAGCAACTAAGCCTGCCACCATAACTACTGAGCCCAAGTGCCACAACTACTGAAGTCCACGCACCTAGAGCCTGTGCTCAGCAACAAAAGAAGCCACTGCAATGAGAAGCCCACGCACCACAACAAAGAGTAGCCTCTGCTCGCTGCAACTAGAGAAAGCCCACGCTCAGCAATGAAGACCCAACACAGCCATAAATAAATAAATAAATAAATAAATAACATATACACACCACTTTAGCTAAAATAGATAACAGGGGAATTCCCTGGAGATCCAGTGGTTAGGATTCGGCACTTTCACTGCTGTGGGCCCAGGTTCAATCCCTGGTTGGGGAACTAGGATACCACAAGCCACATGGCACAGCAAAAAAAATAAAATAAATTTTAAAAAATAGATAACAAAGACCTATTGCATAGCACACGGAACTATACTCAATATTTTGTAATAACCTATAAGGGAAAAGAATCTGAAAAAGGATATATATATTATATATATAATATATATATACATTTATGACTGAATCACTTTGCTGTAAACCTGAAACTAAGACAACACTGTAAATCAACTATACTTCAATAAAAATAATAACAATTGTTCAACTTCAATAGCAAACAACAAAATGAAAATGAAAACAAGATATCATTTCTCCTATCAAACTGGTAAAGATTAAAAAGATTACCTCTGGTTCTAAAGCCACACAGTTTCTACTACATCACACTAAAAAAATTTTAGGACAACAACAAAATAAAATGGCTTTGTCAAAGCTCTGTTCAGAGCCAGAACAGCAAGGAAGGACTCTGTAAACAAGAAGAGAGACTGTGGGACAACACTATGGTTCGGGGACTCTGTGACTGGCTGAACTACCTTTATCAGCTTCGAGAAAATGTTGGTGATAGAGCTGGTGTCCCCTCCTCCACCTTCAGCCACGCCTAGGCGCCATCAATGCCTCTGCCAAGAACAAAGATGCAGGAGACGTGACCCGCAAGTATTTGTCTTCAATGACCAAGTCCTTGTCCTCTGTCAGTTGGGACTAATGGCAGATGGTAATATTTATACCCAGTGAATTGCATCTTCCTATGAAATTCAAGCCCCAGGAAAACAAACAGTCCTCAAAATCACCCAAAGAAGCAAAGGACACAAACACCAGCCAAACGCTGTGCTCAAACTCAGTGTAAGGAACGTGTTTGATTCTATGCGCAACGGTGTTACTCACCAAGGGAGGAGTCCACATAAAGAAGGCAGGAAACCCATTCTTCTTGGGTTCTGGTGCAAAGACAAGTTTCCAAAAGTACACGTGAAAGGCTTGGAGATCTCACCTCCTTCCAGCTGCCATCAGCAAGCCCACACGTCAAGTGTTTTCAGGACTCTAGAATGATTTCCTTAGGCTGTGCCAAACGGGTATTACCACATTTGCTCTCTCTTTTTTTCTTTTTTTTTTTGACTGTGGTAAAATACACATAAAACTTACTGTCTTAGGCATCTTTAAGTGTACAATTCAAATAAGTCCATGCATACGGCTGTCCAACTGCTCTCCAGAACTCTTTTCAGAACCTTCTCTTTCTAACCAAAGGAGTTTGGGGTTATGATTGGGCTTGCCCCCTCACCCAAGTCTGCCTGCCTGTGCACACGTGCACATGTTTATACACACACACACCCCCCAGGTGGCACAAGTACAAGTCTCACTGCCTGGGGACGACAGCATGTGCCTCCCCAAGAAGGGAGGAGCAGCAGCCCCCAGGTGCAGACCAGGTCGGTGCACTCCCGTCTAAAGGTGGCCAGCTCCTGCCCTAAGCCAGGATCAGCATCTTGGACACACAGGCTGGAGATAAGCGTGTCTGAAGGCACTGGGGGTACAGTGACAAGTAACCCTGTCCCATGTCCACTCCTAACAAGCTGAGAGAGTCCAGCCTTAAAACAGAGATAATATTTTTATTATTTGCCTGTCTCGGAGAGCATCAAATGAGAGAGAATCTAAAAGGCTCAGCCAGGGGACTTCCCCGGCAGTCCACTTACTGGAAGCATAAGACTCTGCGCTTCCAACGCAGGGGGTGTGGGTTCAATCCCTGGTCGGGGAACTAAGATCCCACATGCCTCACGGCCAATAAAATAAAATAAAATAAAATAAAATGCTCAGCCAAGCACCTAGGTGCTCCAGCTCCCATCCTCCTCGTCCCACGTCTGCCCTTATCCTTCAACCGCAAACAGAATCCTTATCTACATGCGCACTTAAGCTACAGATTGAGAAGGGAAGCACAGTGTAAGGAACAAGGGGAACTGAAGGATGAAGAATGGGGAGGATCCAAGGGAGGATCCCCAAAGTGGAGCTGCTGAGGCTTGCTCTTCCACCATCCTCCTCAGCAGCCCGGCCATCACCCCTAATATACTTTGGATACAGAACCAACTGAGGGCTCAGAGGCCAGGCCAAGGACGCACAGAATCTGAAGGTAGAATATACCTACTTTTGCTACAGTTTCACCTCCCATCACATGTGCCAGCAGCACCCAATTACTTGCCAATCCTCAGTCTGCCAGCAATTCCCCCAGAGTGCCATGAGCTCTCACACACCCTACCACATCTCAGAGAGGGATGCTTCCTCTCCCTGGGATGCCTCCTCCCTCCTTGTTCACCTAGCTAACGTTCCCTTGTGCTCCAAGACTCAGCTCCAAAGATATCCCCGCTGAGATGCCTTCTTTCTCCACTGACCTCCCATCCATGCCAGCACTTGCCCAGTCTGGGTTAGATATCCCCCACCCTGCTCTCTTCATGCCCCCGTGCCTGGTCCTCTCAAAGCACTCATCATCTGCGCTGTTACTGCCTGTTTATGTACCTGCCTCTGCCCCGTACGGTCTGAGGATCTGTGGTCCTGGGATCGGTTATCGTTGTATCTGCAGCATGGCATCTGTGTCAGTTCATATATTTTAAAGGATGGCCATTACGGTATCTCCCGACCCACATGTTTATCTGCAATGTGCCCTGGCCGCTTCTGCCATCAGGAGATGGAGTCTATCAGTCTCCCCTTTTGAATCTGGGCAGGCCCTATGAATGCTTTGAACAAAAGAATATGGCAGGGCTTCCCTGGTGGCGTGGTGGTTGAGAGTCCGCCTGCCGATGCAGGGGACGCGGGTTCGTGCCCCGGTCAGGGAAGATCCCACATGCCGCAGAGCAGCTGGGCCCGTGAGCCATGGCCGCTGAGCCTGCGCGTCCGGAGCCTGTGCTCCGCAACGGGAGAGGCCACAACAGTGAGAGGCCCATGTACCGCAAAAAAAAAAAAGAATACGGCAGAACTGATGTCGTGCCTTTTCTGGGCTCAGCCCTCACCTGGCCCAGTAGCTTCCACTTCCTGTCTCTTGGGATGCGCATTCTTGGGATGCATCCTCCAGGAGCCCATCCAGCCTGCCTTGAGCAGCCCAAGCCACATGGAGATGTCACTCGAGTCAACTGCCAGCCACAAGTCACCTTAGGCCCCCAGCGCAGTTGAGCCTTCAGATGACATGAGAGACTCCAAGCAAGAACCATACAGCTGAGGCCAGGCAACTCATACAGCCACAAGCGACAAGAATAAATGTGTATTTTAACCTACTTCATTTTGGGGTGGTTTGTTAAGCAGCAGTGCATAACCAAAACAATGTCCACCTGGTACCCAGCGGGTACAAAGCGAAAGAACAATTAAATCAGCTCTGACATGAGATACGGCACATAGCACTCAATTTAATAGCTGCTGCTCTTATTGAAATTATGTGGAAGGGGAACAAAGAAACTGGTGGAAGAGGCCGTTACATCCCTGCCAGTGAAAAATAATGAAATCCACTACATCCACAGTGGGGATGGGCTGAGCCCTGGGCTTGACTCTCATGTTCCTCCAAATTCAATGACAAAGGAAACATAAAATTAAGAATAAATCTATTTTTAGGGACTTCCCTGGTGTTCCAGTGGCTAAGACTCTGTGTTCCCAATGCAGGGGGCCCGGGTTCGATCCCTGGTCAGGAAACTAGATTCTACATGCCACATTAAAGATCCCGCGTGTCGCCACTAAAGATCCCGCATGTGACAATGAAGATCCTGAGTGCCACAACTAAGACCCGGCGCAGCCAAATAAATAAGTGTGTGTATGTATATATATATATATATAAATATATATATATATAAATGATAATCTATTTTTAAAATCTGGAAAATGGGGATGGATGTCATCAGTCAAAAAAAAAATTTTTTTTTTGCATAATTTCTGGAAGAGATGTGACAGGATCAAATTTACAGAAAAATCAAATTTAGCCAGAGTTGAGAAACCAAAACCTAATTGGGCCACAGTGGGAAATGCTGGACACGGGAAGGGTCTGACAAAAAAACCCCCAATTCAGAAGTGAGTGACTGAGAAGAGAAGCAGGCACTCACTGAGCTGGCGGGTCGGGTGAGGAAAGGGTTGTGGAATGCTGAGTTTCTAGCGCAGCTTGAAGAAAGAAAAGAGGAAGGGTATTTTGGGATCAGCTGTGAAGTTCTCCAACTGCAGGGCAACTCTTTCCCCACTTCCTCAATTAAGAAGGGTCCACCCAGCCTATTGTCCTGTTATCAGCCAAGCACACACACAGGAAGCCTGCCCAAGAGCAATTCCAAGGATCTACTCTCCATTCTCTTCTTACCGCATCCCATTCCAACCCTAACCACTGCAGCCAGGCAAAGGCTGACTGCAGAGTCTGTGCGCTGCTTACGCGCACATATGTACATGTTTATACGCAAACACAGGTACGCATGGCCACACAAATACATGCCCCAGAGGAGGCCCAAGAGCAAGTCTCATTACTTGGGGGTGGGCAACAGCATGTGTCTCCCCAAGAGGGCAGAAGCAGCAGCCCACTTGTGCAGCCCAGAAGGTCAGTGCACGCCCGTCTGAAGGGGGTCAGTTCCTGCCCTAAGCCAGGATCACCATCTTGGACATCACAATCTGAAAGCAGGTCCAAAAACATGATTGCTAAAACAAACATAAGTGAGATTAAATTTAAATTAAATAGAGAAGTAGAAATAGTGGAATGGAATGAAATTAAAAATAAATCCATCATTCAGAAGATCAAATCAAGAAATTCCCTGAACATAAAGAATGAAAATATAACCTGATAGAATGAGCCCAGAAAAAGTGAAGACCCAAAAAGGAGAGATTAAAATCCAAATATCCACAAGTCCTTTCTCCTAAAAAAGAGAATAAAGAATAAAAAAGCGGGCTTCCCTGGTGGCGCGGTGGTTGAGAGTCCGCCTGCCGATGCAGGGGACACGGGTTCGAGCCCCGGTCCGGGAGGATCCCACGTGCCGCAGAGCAGCTGGGCCCGTGAGCCATGGCCGCTGAGCCTGCGCGTCCGGAGCCTGTGCTCCGCGGCGGGAGAGGCCACGACGGTGAGAGGTCCACGTACCAAAAAAAATTAAAAAAAAAAAGAAGAAAAAAGGATGTAGACAAAGTGGTAAAATTGAAAGGGTATAAAGCAGAAATACCTGAGAAAAATATATACCTAAATACAAGCAGGCTGGTAAATTTCTCAATTTAAGAAGAAAACTCTAGGGATATGTGGAAGATTGGGTACAGAAGAAAAAGAATCACTGGCACAGGCTTCTCATCTGGGACTGTAGGCACTGAACTAACAGAAACAAAGGAATACTAGAGGGTCATTAAAAAAAAAGGAAGGGAGTGGAGGGAAAGGGAGGGGAGAGGGAGGAAGAGCTTTATGTACCATATGGAATGATCTCCAAGATCTATGACTGTGTACAGCAAGGTACAAGACTCTGTGTACGGTATGCTAACACCTGACTTTTAAAAGAATTACATGTATGCACTTTCATATTTACGCATAACATCTACCTCTAGAAAGTTTCTCCAGAAACTGGTAACACTGGTTGCTTCTGGGGAGGGAAACCTGCTGCCAGAGGAAGGGAAATGATGGGGCCTGGGCAAATGGGAGACTTTTCACCAGATAAAATTTTGTATCTTCTGAATTTTGTGCCATGTGAATGCACTGGCCACATCAAACACCAAAAAATTTTCAATCTCTCTCTCTCTCTCTCTCTCATATGCGCGCGCACACACACACTCAAAAATTTAAGTAAAAATGACAAGCCACAGAATGGGAGAAAATACAATACATATATCTGATGAGCACTTGTATCCAGAATATATCAAAAACTCTTAATAAGGATATATGTGGTATATACATACAGTGGAATGTTATTCGGCCTTAAAATAGAAAATTCTGCCGTTTGCAACAACATGGATGAACGTGGAGGACATTATGCGAAGTGAAATAAGCCAGTCACAAAAGGACAAGTACTGCATGATTCCACTTATCTGAAGAATCTAAAATAGTCCATGTCATAGAAGCAAAGCATACAAAGGTGATTGCCAGGGGATGGGGAAGGGGAAGATGGTTTGGGGGCGGGGGTATTAGTCAAAGGGTACGAAGTTTCAACTATGCAAAATGAGTAAGTCCTAGAGATCTAATGTATATAGCACAGGGTCCATAGTTAACAATACTGTATCGTATACAGTACTTTAAGTTTTGCTAAGAGGGTACATCTTATCACAAACTGTAACGATATTAGTAATAATAATATAAAGAAGGTAGGAGGAAACTTTTGGACGTGATGGATATGTTTATGGCACAGACTGTGGTGATGGTTTCAACAGATGTATACTTATCTCCAAACTCATCAAGTTGTATACATTAAACATATACAGCTTTCTGTATGTCAATCATACCTAAAGTGTTTTTTTTCACCTTACTGAAGAATATTTAAGTAATTCAGTATAGATATTACATTCAATATATAGATAGATACGTATATATCTCAGTAAGAAAAACAATCCAATAAAAATAGGCAAAAGGTGCTTCCCTGGTGGCGCAGTGGTTGAGAGTCCGCCTGCCGATGCAGGGGACACGGGTTCGTGCCCCGGTGCGGGAGGATCCCACATGTCGCGGAGCGGCTGGGCCCGTGAGCCATGGCTGCTGAGCCTGCGCATCCGGAGTCTGTGCTCCGCAACGGGAGAGGCCACAACAGTGAGAGGCCCACGTACCGCAAAAAAAAAAAAAAAGAAAAAAAAAATAGGCAAAAGATTTGAAGATACTTCACAAAAGATATACAAATGGGCAATTAGCATGCGAATATAGGTTCAACATCATTAGTAACCATGTAAAAGAAAATTAAAACCACAATGAGATACTACTACACATCCACTAGAACTGATCAAACAATACCAAGTCTTGGCAAAGATATGGAGCTACTAAAACTCTCGTATACTGCAACTCCACTATTAGGTATTTACCCAGAGGAATGAAAACATGTCAACTAAAGACATGTACATGAATGTTCACAGCAGCTTTATTTGTGTCTAAGAATTTGTCCATTCCATCTAAGTCATACAATTTACTGACAGAATTGTTTGCAGTACTCCTTTATAACCCTTCATTATTTCTGTAAGGTCAGTAATGTCTACCCTTTCATTTCTCATTTTAGTAATTCGAATCTTCTCTTTTCTTGGTCGATTCAGCTAAAGGTCTGTCAATTTTGATTTTTTCAAAGAACGAAATTTTGGTCCTATTAATTTTCTCTACTGTTTTTCTATCCTCTATTCCATTAATTTCCACTCTAATCTTTAGTTCCTTCCTTCTGCTTGCTTTAAGTTTAGTTTACTCTCCTTTGTTCAGTGTAGTAGCTTAATTTGTAATAGCCCAAAGCTGGGAACAACCTACATGTTCATTAATGAGTGAACAAACAAATAGTGATATATTCATTCAATTAATGAATGAATATACTCAATATTTTTTTAAAAAAGAACAAACTATGGATATAGCAACAATAAAAATGTTGAGTGAAAGAAACTAGACACAAAGAATACAGATTTTATGATTCCAATTATACAAAATTCTAGAAAATGCAAACTAACATAGTGACAGAAAGTAGATGAGTGATTGCCTAGGCCAATGGTGGAGCAAAGTATGGACTACAAAAGTGCATGAAAACTTTTGTAGGTGATGTTCTGTATCTGGATTGTGAGAGTGGTTTCAAATCAGGAACTCAAAACTCAGTAATTTCACTAAAACCTAGAAGGGGAAGTAAAAGCAAGCCCAAGGTCTCTCCTGGTTCTGGAGAAAGTTACAGATCCTAATTAAATCTTGACTATGGTAGAAAAATATAATTATAAACATTAGTCAAATAGAAACAGGAAATAGAAATTGGAAGAAAATAAAATTGAACAAAGCACACCCGGATCAACGTAACCAGAGTCAGGAAATGGAGAAAATGAGGGGAAAAAAAAAAAAAAGCATAATAGACAGAAAATAAAGACTAAAACTAAAATTCCACATAAAACATTAGCAAACTGAATCCAAGACTAAGTAGGACTTATCCTAAGTATAAATGTAAGTAATTTCAGTATTAAGAAATTAATTTAATTAAATGATAATTTCCATAGATGCTGAGAAGGCATTTTATTAAACCTGAATTCCATTCCTAAATTTTTTTAAATTAGTAAGCTATGAATAAAAAAAAAAAACTTTCTTGACAAGAAAACAACAGCAAACATATCTAATAAGAAAATACTCAAATACCCCTCAACAAGGAACAAGAATGCTCTCAATATTTTAAGAATTTCCATAGGTCTTGGCCAATGTAATAAAATGAAAAAAAAACATACATTTTTGAAAAGAAGCAGTGAGTTGCAAAATATATGATTCTCTGGATTTCTAAGTAGAAAATAACTGAAAAATTATTCAAAATGTGTTAGGAATTCAGTAAGGTGGCTAATGCATGATAACATTACAAAAATAAATAGCTTCCCTATATACTGGCAGTAGGAAACTGCAAACAAGAGTAACTTTTATTTTAGAACTTTATCTTTTAATCTTGGGGCAGAGGAAGAGAAACTGGAACCTGAAAAGTCCCGAAATGCAATGGTCTGTCCAAAGGGGATTTAGCTAGAAGCATCTAGAACGGTGCCAGGCACTTGATAAATATTTGACGAATAAATGAATGGAATATGAGCTTCCTGATTAGGTCTGGTTCCTCTTATCTACTTCCTTTGGGAGGGAATTCTGTTTTCTTGCCAGTTGAAACAGACCTTTCTTTTCAAGGTATATAGCTCACATATCAGAAAGATTCCTCTTTTCCTTTTTTAGCATCATGTTGAATGAGCCAAGAGTAATTTACTTACTCAAATAAAATGAAAATCCAATAAAGGAGAGGAAGTGAAAATATCCACCACAATCAAATCACAGTAATAATCAGATCAACAGTAATGTAAACATAACATGATTGTAAATGTTTATTGTGGCCTGTTTTTGTTAAAGCGATCCATAATCTGGCCTTGAACTGTAGAAAATAAGCCTAGAGCTGACTCAAGATTTTCTTTCCCACAATTTATGGATTCTTCCTGCAGAACTGGGTCTGTTTCTTCTTCCTTTTTCTGTTCAGTCTTATAAAAATCCTTAACTATACAACCTTGCTATATTCTAGGAAGCATTTTTCCTTTCTTTCATCTACTATGTTCTGAAATGTTAACACACCACACGATGCACCTATGCTTACCATCGGTACCTATCAAAAACAGGCAAGGAATCTTCGTAGTCATCTAAAATACGTTGTTCAGATCAGTTATGAGAATCAGTTATGAGAATCAGTTACGAGAAGAGCTTTGGGGGCCTACTATGCATAATCTCATTATGTTATCAGAACAACCTTATTAGGTAGGTACTACTAGAATTCCCATTTTATTGACAGGATAACAGAGGTTCAGGGCAGGTAAGTGACTGCCCAGCCAGTAAGTGACTGTATTAGGACTCCCTTGGCTGAGTCTGAAAGCTCCACTTTTTCCTACTCAGCTGTGTCTGCTTCAAACCTACAACATTAACCTCTCTGAGGTAGCAGTTCTAAATTACTTTACATAGTGTACCTCCTTGATTTGGAACCAGAGGGAGCAAATAAACTTTATTCCTCCTGCTGCTGGCAACATTGTTTCTCATGACGGACAGATCCTCTACCCATTTCCTGCAATATCATAAACCTATATAATACATGAAGTTTCCTTGACTCATGAATAAGTCAACAGCAAGACTTTTCTATCAGTTTCATCATAATTTAACCACAAAGAAAGTTTAAAATGGACAGTGTCGTAATTTTGTTGGCTTTAAATAAGTAGCCAACCTGCCAAGCTCAACACCTGAAAACATACTCACCCGTGTGATACCAAAACTGGTTTATGTAAAATGCAACCGCTGCTTCTACAACTTATGATCTTGGAACACTGCGATGTGTCTTTAATAAATGTTACCCTTTTCCACTCACATGTCCAAGAGAAGAATGCTTTGAGGAAAAACAAAAAACAGGGGCTACCTTCTTCTTCAGAGTCAAGTTGAAAGTGGAGAGGTGACCATTTTGCTCAAACCTCGGCACTTGAGATTTGCTTAGAAATCTGTAGATGCACATGTTAGCCCCAAATGTGGATCTCATTCAATCTAAAAGTCTGAACAGTCCAGTCTAAAATACTATATAAAAGACTACCTAGGTTACTCAAAAAGCTCCACAGGTACCTACAATAATGTGCCGAGCCTCCCAGTAGACCAGGGGAGGAGAATTTGGTTACATCGAAAGACTCAAGTCAACTGCACCGTCTTAGAAAGAGCCATCAGTCTATCCCTAACATAACCACCTCCTAACACCACGTCTTCCACGTCCACGTGTTTGAAAGTTGGCTGCCCCTCTCTCTAAGAAGCTGCAATGAAGCCTAGAACCCCTCACCAGGATAAGGATTGCCATGAAGAAAACTGGGAGGAAGAAGAACTGACGTCACTGGGCTGAAAACACCTCATTCTCTTTCATGGAGACAGGCAAGGTCCACGGCAGTCCTTTGGTCAGGGAGGGCAGAGGCAAGAGCATGAAATGAGGGTTGGACGAAGTCTGGCCAACTGGTGAAACAAGGGAAGGTCCTGCCCCTCTTCAGTGACTTGAACCAGGAAAGAAAAGAATTTCTTAATTCTTAACTCAGGGGAAAAACAGATAGTTCAAAATATTGACTGACCATCAGGAGAAAAGGGAAAAAGCTCACTCTGAGCCAGTATTCACCTGTATTTGATCAGAACAGATTAAAGACTACAGAAGAGCATTCTCTCTTCTAGCCCCTCAGTAGCAGTTTAGCTCTGTCCTCTTTAGGTTTTGAGTGGTTATGACTCAGTTTCCAGGCAGGGACAACATACACATCCTACCCCACAGGACTACAAGTGACAGCCCCATTTTTCTTGTTTGCCTATTTGAAATTTAATTGGAGTTAGGGGTTAGTCAACTTTTTCCTTTTTAATCAATATCAACTATTACTAACCAAATTAGGGAGCGAGGAGGAGGGCTCTTTCTCTCTAATTTGGTCAGAGTCTCCAAGGAAGGAAGACTACATTCTCAAAGGGTCAGAAAATTACCCTTTTGAGAGGCAATGGTGCACCCTTCCAAGGCTAGTGTACACATTCACACCTGTACTCTTACACACACACACTTACAAATGATAGCAAACTACACATGGCTTGTACTTTTTCTTTTTTTACTTCTATATCTTGCCATTATTTCATATCAGTATATACAGGGGCTGCCATATATATATATATATTTTTTTGCGGTACGTGGGCCTCTCACTGTTGTGGCCTCTCCCGTTGCAGAGCACAGGCTCCGGACGCGCAGGCTCAGCGGCCATGGCTCATGGGCCCAGCCACTGCGTGGCACGTGGAATCTTCCCGGACTGGGACACGAACCCGTGTCCCCTGCATCGGCAGGCGGACTCTCAAGCACTGCGCCACCAGGGAAGCCCTGCCATATTCTTTTTAACACTACATTTTTTAAATGACCCTAGTTATAAAACTAGCTCCCCACTGATAGATATTTAGGCTCCTTCTTACCTTTTCCATTAAAACTAATATTGCAACAAATACTCTTGTACATGTCATTTAGCTCATGTCCATTTACTGACTCAGTAAATATTTGGGTACCCACCCCATCCTAGGCTTTGTTCGTACACTGACATTACAGCAATAAGCAATCAGATAGAGCCCCTGCCCTCAAGGAGTTTATAGCACAGTGTAGGAGATATACATGTCTGATGGCACATTCCCCCTGAGTGAATCAGAAAATTCTTCTAAGGCAACTGATCTCAACCTTGGCTGCACGTTAGAATCACTTGGAAAAGCCTTTTTACAAAATACTGCTCCCTGGGCCATCCTAGATTCATTATATCCAAATTTCTTGAGGTGGGCCCTAGGCATCAGCATCCTCTAATAGGTCCTCAGATGATGTGAGTACTTAGCTAAACTCAATAACCTTGTTCTAAAACAGTGCTTCTCTATTTTTAATGCGCATACAATGACTTAGGGGTCACGTCAAAATGCATATTCTGATTCAGTAGGTCTGGAATTAGGCCTGAGATTCTGTATTTCCAACAAGCTCCCAGGTGATGCTAATGCCACTGGTCCATGGACCTCACCTTGAATAGCAAAGGTCTATGGCGATAGCAGGGGGCAGCTGGAAAGGCACACAGAGGACAAAAGCTCAGCAAAGGTGGGCAAGCAAGACTTCACATGACATGCCAGGCAGCTCATGAGTAAAATCCTTTGGCAGGGACATAACTTCCTAGGAGAGGATCACAGAGGTAAATAGGTACCTGATCACAGAAGGCCAGACTAAGGACTCAGACCATTACTGTGTAAGCAATGGAAAGGTCTCCAAAGGGAAGGTCTTGCCGCAGGTCTCCAAAGAGGGGAATGACACATACAATATTTTAGGAAGGTGAATTCTGGCTACAGTGTTCAGAATAAAATAGATTGGGGAGGAGGGACCTGACTGACTCAAAGCAGGAAAGCCAGTTAGATAATCATACATCTTGATTAGGATATTCACAACGACAATGGAAATGAAGACAGACATTAAAGGACAGTGATGTTTATATACAAAAGTGGGATATTTAAAAGGGGAGGTGAAGAAAGGCATGGTTTTTAAATACTCTCACCATGGAGTGATTATAAGGTGCTTAAAAACAAGAATCACAGAAATACTTGGAAAGATGGGTTTAAAGCTAGAAATCCTAAGCCCTGCCGCAGTAGTAAAGTCCATCCAGAGATGGTACATAAGGAACTAGCAAAGGCCAGGAACCATGGCTGGGTGGGCTCACAGTTAGAGCTCAGGAAAAAAAAAAAAAAAAAAAGAGGAGGGTCCAGAGAAGCAGGGGCAGACCAGGGGAGGGTCAAGAGAGGAGAGAACCAATTCATTCAGTGAATGAAGCATCTGCTATGTGCCAGGCACTGGGCTGGGGAATATAGCAGTGAACAGAGTAAGACCCTGAGAAAAAAGACAGGGAAAAAAGCATTGAGGGGAAGTTGGTTAATGATGTCAGTCAAGGAAAATGAGCACTGAACCAAAGGTCTGGAAACCTGGGTCCTAACCTCAGCTCTAGCTGGGTTACCCTGATCTGATAAATCACTTCTCTCCCTGGGCCACAGTTTCCTCCATTGTAAAAAGAGGGTCTTGGAGGGAGTGACCACCAAGCCCTCTGCAGCTCTAAAGGCCTGGGATGCTACAGCAGAAGAACAGCCGCTGCAGTTCTCCGTGAGCCGTGAGTGGTAGAGGCAGGACCTGGCCCATGGGGCTCGATGCTGAGGCAAGAGGAGGCAGATGGCAAGGCAGATGGAAGCGGTGCACAAAGACCGCTCATCCAAGGAGCCTGGCAGTGACGGGAGAGTGAGCAGGCAGAAGGCAGCAAGCCTTGGGAAACTTCTCTCACAAGGGAGACTGGTTACAGTGAGGAGTAAGAGGCTGAAAAAAACAAACTGAGATGAGGGAAGAAACACAGCCTAAGATACAGAAGGGGCTGGTTTCATTTCCCTTGGCCTGAAACTGTGCTTTGCATAAGAAATGCAACCTACAGTGTCTAATGCATGTAAGCACTGGAAAGAGTGGGAAGCAGGTTTGGAAAAGGATGCCAATTTGTATCAGTGGTGGTGGTGAAGAGAGTGGGCTCTAAAGTTGAACAAACCCAAGTTCAAATCCCAGCCCCACTCTCATCTAGCTCTGTGACCTTGAACAAGTTACTTCACCTTTCAAAGCCTACATTTCCCCAGCTGTCAAAGGGGAAGGAGACAGTAACTTGGGGAGTGCTTCAAGATGATGCAGTACAGCTCCCAACCAAAGGAAGTGCTCCCCAAAGGTTCACAAGGATCTTGTGAACACACGTTACTATTATCTCTGGGTAAAGGTGAGGATAACTGAGGGGACATATGCTGGACACCCTCGATGGGGAAGAAATCAGAACAAAAGGAAAAGAGAAGAGAAGCAACAGTTAGGGAAATGACAACAGTCCCAAGCGTATGTTAAACATGAAAGGCTGGGCATACAGGAGACCGTGTTAAGATGCTAGAATGTTGACAGGGGATGGAGTGTTCCAGGCAAGCCCCACAGTCAACCCAGACTGGAGAAGCAAGCCTTGGGGACCCCAACTCACTACAACACACCCTCAGGATGGTAGCAGTCCTGACCCAGAACACCAAGATGGGTAGGAGGTGATTTTAACAGGACCTGGAAACCAGTACCTCCAAAGGATATACTCAGGGCCAGCTTCACAAGGATCCTATACTCAGAAGGGTTCCATACTGGGTTTAATGCTCTGCTGTCACTATCATGAAATTCTTAATAATTTTTTTTAACAGGGGGATAAGAATTTTAACTTTGCACTGGGTCCCACAAATTACATGGCCAATCTTGGATTCAAATTCAAATTCTCACTCATATCCCAACATTGACCATTGTTACCTATAACAGGTAACCCAAGACCCCCTTCCAACGTGCTTCACTCAAAAATGTCTTTAACGCTAATAAATCACTCTGATTACCCCCCTGGCATTCTGCACATACCCCTGTCATCATGTTAAACAGCAATGACTCACTTGTATTTCTTTGTCTCCCTTCCTTGGGTAGCTAAAAGGTAAGGCCATCTGTTCATCTGTGTATCTCCTGAGCATGGCACAGAGAGGCTCATATAAATGTTTGAGAAATGAAAAAAAAAAGTCCAAGTGTCCTTCACAATTGCTGATGCAAGTCATGAAATAAACAAGATGTACTGGACCGGACAGTGCAGAAAATGCCTGCTATATCACATTTTTGCAGCACAGATGCTGATGCAGCAAGATGATAGTAAGCCCAGTTCCTGAGAACATACCTCTGCTCGAATTAAATAGCCCAAAAGAAGGTCTAGCTTTCCATTTCTGCAATAAAACAACTACTCCACAACCATTTTTATTCTAATTACAGTAAGACATCTTTCGCCTGGCATGTCTGAGACCTGACCTGTCCCAGGCTAATGTTATTTCCAAAATGTAGATATCTTAACTCCCAAGGAACATGATGCCTCACACAGCACATAGTACAGAGAAGTCACTCAAACACATGTACAAAATTCATGTTAGCACTTCAAGTATTAACACGGTTTATCGATTCTAGTTAGAAATTAGATTTAAAAGTATATACACCCTCAAAGGGTAAAGAACAGTCTTTTCAGCAAGTAATACTGGGAAAATTGGATATCCACACACAAAAGAATGAAATTGGACCCTCATCTTACACCATATACAAAAATTAACTCAAAATGGATTAAAGACCTAAACCTAAGACCCAAAACTATAAAACTTCTAGAAGAAAGCATAGGGCGAAAAGCTTCATGACACTGGACTTGGCAGTGATTTCTTGGATATGACACTAAAAACACAGGCAACGAAAGCAAAAACAGACAAATGGGACTATATCAAACTTAAAAACTTTTGTGCAAAGGACACAATCAAGAGAGTTAAAAGGTAAACTATGGAATGGGACAAAACATTTGCAAATCCTATATCTGATAAGGGGTTAATATCCAGAATATAAAAAGAACTCCTACAACTCAACAATAAAAAAATCAAATAATCTGATTTTAAAATGAGCAAAGGACTTGAACAGACATTTCTCCAAAGACGGTACACAAATAGCCAACAAGCACATGAAAAGATGCTCAGCATCCCTAATCATCAGAGAAACACAAATCAAAACCACAACGAGATACAACCTCATACCCATTAGGATGGCCACTATCAAAAGAACAGAAAATAGCAAGCGTTGGTGAGGAGGCAGAGGAATCGGAATCCTTGGGCGCTGTTGATGCGACTGTAAAATGGTGCAGTCACTACAGAAAACAGTATGGAAGTTCCTCAAAAATTTAAAAACAGAATTACCATATGGTCCAGTTTTTATATATAAACATTTGGATTTATATGTCCAAAAAAACTGAAAACAGGATCTCGGAGAGATATTTGCACATCCATGTCCACTGCAGCATTAGTCACAATAGCCAAGAGGTAGAAGCAACCTAATGTCCATCAATAGATAACTGATTAAAAAAAAAATGGTATATACATAAAACGGAATACTTTTCAGTTTTAAAAGAGGATATCCTGGGGGGCTTCCCTGGTGGCGCAGTGGTTGAGAATCTGTCTGCCAATGCAGGGGACATGGGTTCAGTCCCAGGTCCAGGAAGATCCCACGTGCTGCAGAGCAACAAAGCCCACGCGCCACAACTACTGAGCCTGCACTTGAGAGCCCACGAGCCACAACTATTGAAGCCTGTGCGTCTGCAGCCTGTGCTCTGCAACAAGAGAGGCCGCGACAGTGAGAGGCCCGCACACCGCGATGAAGAGTGGCCCCCGCTCGCCACAACTAGAGAAAGCCCACGCGCAGCAACAAAGACCCAACACAGCCAAAAATAAATAAATTAATTTTAAAAAATTAGGCTAAGTGCAAGGAGCCAGACACAAAAGGCCACATATTCTATGATCCCATTTTTATGAAATACCCAGAATAGGCAAATTCATAGAGAGCAAAAGCAGATTAGTGACCGCCAGGGGCTGAGAGTGGGGAAAATGGAGCGTCTGCTACTGAGTATCAAGTGTCTTCTGGGGCTGACAAAAGCCCTCTGGAATTACATAATGGCGGCAGTCGTACAATCTTGTGAATATACTAAAAATCACTACATTGTATGTTTTTAAAAGGTGGATTTTATGGTATGTGCGTATGGTATTGCTTAAAGTAGTGTGAGTAAGATTCCTACTGTTTGCAAACAAGACTCCTGACCAGTACACCCCTGAATCCAGGAGGTCAAAGCCCCTGTGAAACTGCCTCCCCTCACCCTCCACACCTGCAAACTGACACTGCCAAGCTTTGGCACAGGCTGGGTCTTCTGCTCTAGTTACTCCTCCTGCCTTGTCCATTTGGGAAATATCTACTTTTTCACTCTCCGGCTCAAATATCATCTCCTTTGGAAAAGCCACCACCCCCCTGAGCACAGTCACTCCTTGCCCCATTCCCTACATGTTATTTCCATAATAACCGTGCAGATGTCATGGGTGTCCACCTATCCCCTCTCACTGGCCAGTTCAGTGCCCACTGGCCCGACTTCCACGCCAGCACCCGCACTTCTTGGCCCGACTGCTCCCCTGGCTGCTCAAGCACTTTCCACCCATGGGGCAGGCTGGAAGGTGCTTGGGAATTAATGCCCAAACACCCCATCCATGGGGCGCTCAACCAAGGACTGACAAGGGCTGCTGTTTGAAGACCCCAGGTCGCTCACTGGGGTGGGGATGACCGAGGTATGTGTTCTGTACAGGCTCCCAGAGGTCCCAGTTATTGCTTCTAAGGCAATAACAACACCTAGCATTTTCATAGTACTTACTGTGTGCCAGACACTATTCTAAACACTCATTTAAGGGACTTCCCTGGTGGTCCAGGGGCTAAGACTCCGTGCTCCCAATGCAGGGGGCCCAGGTTCAATCCCTGGTCAAGCAACTAGATCCCGCATGCCACAACTGAAAGATCCCACATGTGGCAATGAAGATCCCATGTGCCACAACTAAGACCCAGCACAGCCAAATCAATAAATAAACATTAAAAAAAAACAACAAAAAAAAACCCCCACTCATTTAATCTTCAGAACACCACTGCGAAATAATCCAAAATTTAACTAGGGAGACACTGAGGCATTACCAGGTTAAGAAACTTACCCAAGGCCTCAGAACTAGTAAATATATCTAGCATTTTTCAGATTCTATTGCAACAATCTGGATATACGTTTCTCTTCTGCACCGGACAATGACCCTCTCAAGAGAGTACTTTTTTTTATCTTTCTCAACTTCCCCAGCATCCAGCACAGAGCCAGGCATGCAGCAGACATTCAAGAGATTCAAGTTTTGGAAAGTGCCTGCACTCTGCCGCCCAAACATGCCATGTGCTTTTCTCGCCTCTGTGCCTTTTCTCAAACAGGACCCCTGAAACACCTTTTCTGCATGTACCTCTTGCCCTTGTCTCCTCCTACCCCCAACACACACACACACACACACACACACACACACACACACACACACACA
>NW_020837951.1:21405249-21568526 GCF_003676395.1 Aethalodelphis obliquidens
AGAGGTCCAGTCAGGATAGCTCTAATTCCTCCTACAGGGCTGGGGACCACTGCCCGCTCCTCTGACCCCTCCTCTCTTACTGTTAAGTGTCCTTAAGAAGGACCGTGCAGGACCAGGTGTCTTGACATTCTTCTGCTGTGAGCTTCTCTTCCACAAACCAGCCAAGGACTGTGCACTCCTGTGTCCTCAGTGAGGACCTTGTCTTCTCAGGCTGGTTCCAGGGTACCACACTTATTCCTGCTGTTTCCCCTGGCTCTGAATGGGTAGGAACTGCCCCAGAGGTTAGGAGAGGAGCTGGCCTTCATCCCAACTGTTTTTCTTCACCCAGGCTCTCTTGAGTCTTTCACGGACACAGGTTCTTTGACATCTGAGGACCTAATGTTAGGTCAGGCCAGGAGGGAGGCACATGTGTCCTTCCATACCTCCATGGGCCACCTGTTCCTCTCATCCCCAGAAATCTCCCAACTACTTTCCAGCTTCAAATCAAAACCTAGCCTCTCAAGGAAATGGCTATATGGGGATGAATATCTCCCCACTCTTCTCACTGAAAGCATCTGCATCCCTGCTGAGGCCCCACTGAGACAAGATGGTACACCACAGAGGAAAATGGGCTGGATGTGTTATGTTCCTATATTAACACTAGCTTTTTACAAAATATGGCTGGGAAAGTTTCTTTATATCAGAAGCCTAAAAAACAGGGTTTCTGTTATAGAAGATAACAGAAGATAACAATAAATTGTTAAGTTGCAGCGTACCCTTCCCCCACATCTATAACACAGAAACACAGGTTTCTGTGTTATAGAAGTGGGGGAAGGGTACGCTGCAACTTACCCCTTTAATTCAGTGAATACCTATTGATTGGTTATGTACAAAGACCAGCGCCAAGTGCTGAAGGGGAGATAAAGATAAAAAGAAGATTGTTCCTTCTTCCTGGGAAGCCAAGTCTCATAACCTTATTGATGGGGGAGATGCAGCTCACCTTGCGATATCTGATGACTTATGGTGTAAGCTCCATTTGCTCTATTGCCATCAATTTCAATTTATCGTGCCTTCAGTGGGGGCTGTGGTCCAGTTGGGGAGATGCTGAGGATTAGAAAAGAACCATTGGGTGCTTTATTTTTATATATTTATTTATATGTATTAGTTCCTTGCATTTCCTTGAAGTTTGTAGCATAAGGTTGCGACCTTTGTTTAGATTTGGTGCAGATAAAATTTTCTTTTACTTTTTTTTTTGGTTCATTTTAATGGGTTTTAGAGGCATTTTAACACATTTGCACTTCTGTTACCTCCTTCCTCTCATTGATTTTAATAGTTTGCCTACGTTAATGGTTTTAATCTTTTGTTCTACATATTACACCCCCAGGTTATTTACTCTTTAACTTTCTTGTCAATATTCTTTTTGACATTTAGACATTTTAAGTTTTCATGTAATCAATTCTATTGATTCTTTTATAGTTTCTGCCTCTGGTCATGCCAAGAAAAGCCTTCCCCACCCTGAAAATCAGATCAATAATTTTTATTCTCTACTATTTTCAAATGCTTCTTAATAGTTTTGCTTTTCACATTGAAGGTTAGACCCATTTGGAATTTGTTTAGATGAGTGTATAAGGCTAAACTTACATGGGAATTTTTTCCCCCCAGATGATAAGCCAGTTTCCCCATCACCTTTGGAATGACTGTCCAGGCCACACACTATATTCTCATCTATTTATTTGGGTCTCTTTCTCGATTGTCTAGCTTCTTCCATTGCTTTGCCTGTCCTGTGCTTGTACCTTTCTATTTCAGTTATTGTAAATTTATAATATATTTAATATTTTGTAGGACAAGTCCTGCTTCATTGCTTTTTTCCTGACTCTTCAAAGTTTTCTCAGATGGTAGCCTCCATAATTTCCTTTGTCACTTGCTTCCAGTAGAGAATGGATACTGTTGACACCTAGGGGTAGTAATGAGTATGTCCCCTCATCTCACATACTCAGGGTGAAAGAACTCCAGCCTAGACACGACCCATTTCTTGCCTTGGGTCTGATTTGGTTTAAATCAGTAATGAAGCCGATGGAAAGGAGAGCAGGTCTGCCGTAGACAGCAGTTTGGGGGATGGGAAACAGCACTTTGGAAAATATGGTTGGAAGTTAAGGTTATTTAAACTCAAAAATGTGGCGAAGAACCAGCCTGATGAAGTCCAGGCTTTCACATTCGAGAGAAAAGGCAGACAGTTTTTAGGGTGGGGAAGGCCTTGAGCAGGCAGAGCAGAAAGCAGTCCAGAAGTCACGTGTTGATGGAATCAACTGCATGGTAGTGGCACATTTAGAATGGCAAGAATGATGCTGGGACTGAAAAGGGGCAGCGTGGTACAGAACAAGCAGGCGATGGCCTTCCTGCCCCTGCTGTGGGCCCGCCTTCTCCAAGCTGGGCGAGCACTTTGTTCTGCTGTTCCTGGGGTGGGTGAGAAACCTGGTGGTTTTAAAAGGTTAGCCAAGAGGGCTGCCCTGGTGGCACAGTGGTTGGGAGTCCGCCTGCCGATGCAGGGGACACGGGTTCGTGCCCCGGTCCGAGAAGATCCCACATGCCGCGGAGCGGCTGGGCCCGTGAGCCATGGCCGCTGAGCCTGCGCGTCTGGAGCCTGTGCTCCGCCAACGGGAGAGGCCAGAACAGTGAGAGGCCCACATACCGTAAAAAAATAAATAAATAAAATAAATAAATAAATAAAATAAAAGGTTAGCCAACAGATTAGAGGACCTAGAATTATTAATCTCAGAGAAGAGCAAACAGAGGAATAATTTGAGCTTAAGGAGAGTTCTCACACAGAAAAGAGTAAACAGTTTATCTCCCTCTGGGCTGAAACAGGAAATTTGTGATAAAAACCACTTACTTTACTGTGATGACAAAACATCATGAATGAAAGGGCATTTCATTGATAGCCTGAAGGGCTGAGTGCAGAGATACAGTAAGTCCCCTACATATGAACCTTCAAGTTGTGAGCTTTCAAGGATGAGAACGTGCATTCGCATGTCCAATCATGTAAGTTAGTTCACGTGTCTGGCGTACATTGTCACATGCGTGCATCCTCTACGAGTGGTTGTGCTTTTGCGTACTTTACAGAACTGTGTAGAGTACAGTAGTACGGTATCTTTATTTCAAGCCCAGGATGACCAGGAGCAAGTGTAAAAGCCGCGGTGATGTAGCTGGTACTGCTAAGAAGCGCCAGGAATTGGAGGCCCAGAGAAAGGGTGAAGAGAGACAAGAGGAAGAAGAAGTAACTGAAGAACCGAAGAGATTCACGACACAGGAAATGGCAAGGGGATTTCTTTTATGTGAGGAGGCACTGTTAGTTTTTGAGGCACAGCACCTGCACGTAGAATGGTACACGAAGGTTGCAACAGCCGTTCAGGATGCAATCCAGTGCTACCACGTCATCTACGATGAAAAAAAAGAGCTACTACCCAGATATCACTGGATCGTTTTTTCAAGAGGGTAGATAGAATTGAATCCAGCAAGGAACCAGAACCTGTGCCATCAGCGTCACACATGAGTGACACTGCAGCTCGCCCTCCGTCTCCTGTTGCTGACGATCCTTCAGCTCTACCATCTCCCACCCCCTCTCCCTCCTCCAGTCAGTAACTCTTCTTGCCTGTTCACTCGATGCCAGCCCCTGGATGCCAGCGGTTGTAGTGTACTGCTGTACTTTTCAGGATACTGTACTGTAAGATTAAAAATGTTTTCTTTATTTTTGGTTTGTTTGTTTTTTATGTATTATTTGTGTGAAAAGTATTATAAACCTATTACAGTACAGTACTATATAGCCGATTGTGTTAGTTGGGTACCTAGGCTAACTTTGTTGGACTTACGAACAAATTGGACTTACAGACTCACTCTTGGAACGGAACTTGTTTGTATGCAGGGGACTTACTGTACTCAAATGCTCACATTTCCCTGGGAAACCTGGTGGGGGCTTTTTAAACTGCATTTTCCCGTCTCCCCATTACCGCTGCAGGGAGCTGGTCGTGTCTTCCTCAGGGGTGTCAGTTATGGAATCTCTTACTGGACACCTCTTGGAAACAGCATAGACCTTCAACACCATAGTGTGGGGGTCTTAACTGTAGGTGGGGGATTGTTCCCTAACAAACCCACGGATTTATGGAAAACATAATTTGTGTGGCGTATCTGGGTGACTTTGAAGAAATTCTAGACTTAGCACTGTTTAATAAGAGCTATAGGGGACTCTCACTCGTCCACCTGGTCTTAGATGCCTGGGTTTCCCCGGTGTTCACCCTAGGCCCTCATCTCTTCTCAGATGCATTTATACCTTCCCCCGTGGGCAGCCGTCGCCTCTTCTATTGATGACTGACTCCATATCACCATCACAGTTTGCTCCTAAGCTCTAGACCCGCATTTCTAACTGCCTGCTGGACGAGTTCACAAGCACTTCAAACTTAACAGGTCTAGAAGTGAGCTGCATCTGAACCTTCCCTGCAGACCTTGATGAGTGACGTCACCACTGACTCAGTAGCCAAAACCGAAGCCCAGATTCCTTCCCCTTCCTTATCTTCCACCATCTTCTGTTCCGTCTCTGCCCTGCGTGTCTCCCCCACCTGCCCCCTCTTCTCCCTTCCGAGTGCCGTCACTCGCTTCAGACCTCAGGTACTTCTTGCCTAGATTTTGGAGAACCTGTGCTTTTGCTCTTTTCCAATTCATCCTCCAACAGGCAGTCCAAATTGTATTTCTAAAATACACACCTGCTAGGAATC
Source organism: Aethalodelphis obliquidens (assembly GCF_003676395.1). Classification (NCBI taxonomy): domain Eukaryota; kingdom Metazoa; phylum Chordata; class Mammalia; order Artiodactyla; family Delphinidae; genus Aethalodelphis; species Aethalodelphis obliquidens. The sequence continues at coordinate 21,409,995 of NW_020837951.1, forward strand.
GTTAGATGGCTTCTCATTATTTCTAGGACCTCAGATCTGGCCTATACTCACATGTGTCACTTTATTGCCCACTTCTACCCAGCTGGGACTCAACCTTTCGGACACACTGGACTCCTGCAGTTCTGTCTCTGCCCTCACTCTCTCTTACCTCCTGCCCCTGCGTATGTCTGTTTCTGTATTGGATAGGCTCACCCCCCTGCCCTTGGTGTTCTTCCTCTGCACTCCCACCACCCTCTTGTGGAACTGTATCGTAGTTCCAAGCACTGCCTGTTTATAAGACTTTCTCCACTATTAGACTGAGCTCCTGGAAAGCAGAAACCATGTCTTCCATAGCTGTTTCTCCCAGCCTCACATAGAGGTGCATAGAGGTGGCTAATAAATATTTGTTGAAAGGCAGTGTATGAATAACATATTCAGTAGAGCTTTAAAAATTATCTAGGAAGGTCTAAGTTTTTATTTATTATAATTTGAGTTGAGAATTTCCACCCCAAAGCTATTTTCTAATTGGGTAAATAGAGTCTTGAGTGTCTATTTTGGCCTCTTAGTACTAATTTCACTGTGGCAGGATTCAGAGGAATTTCAGGGGAGGGGGTGTTCATATTTTATTCTTTCTCTTTCTTCCTCCCTCCCTTTATAAATCTCGTCCACTTGATAGCACTGTGGAGAAGATTAAATGAGATGAGGCATACATAGGACACATCTATATATGTGTTGTGTGCCCAACACATGTAAGCTGTGTTACTCACAAGGCAGAGTGGCAGCTGGTACATTTATACCATGAATATAACTCCCAGTTAGATGCTAGAACGCTGGTGTCAGCCGATCAACCAACATTCTCCTCCCTGTGGAATACCTATTTGGGAAATCTGGTTGCTGGGGAGAGCAAGATAAGGACAGACAGCTGTGTGATTATAAAGGCTCTAGAAGTCTAGGGAATTCCCCGGTGGTCCAGCGGTTAGGACTCTGTGCTTTCACTGCCGAGGGCACAGGTTCGATCCCTGGTGGGGGAACTAAGATCCCACGAGCTGCGCGGCGCAGCCAAAAAATATATAATAATAATAATAATAATAAATAAACTGTTCCTAAAGGATCTAGAAGTCTGATAAGCTGGTCTCCCCACCAAATAAGAACCTATTTACCAAGTTAATTGAAAGGCCCACAGCATCCACCATCTGTCAGGGCTGGGGCATCATTTTTTTTTTTAATTGTAATAAAATATATACAACATAAAATGTACCATTTTAATTATTTTTTCAGGACACAATTTATTGGCATTAAGTGCATTCACAATGTTGTAAACCATCACCATTATCTATTCCTAAAATGTTTTTATCACCCGAGGCAGAAACTCTGTTGACCATTAAGCAATAACTCCCCATTTCCTACACACCCCCTCAACCCTTGGCAACCTCTAATCTATTTCTGTCTCTATGGATTTACCTGTTCCAGATATTTCATGTAAGTGGAATCACGCAATAGTTGTCCTTCTGTGTCTGGCTTATTTCATTTAGCCTAATGTGTTCAAGATTCATCCATGTCGGAGCATGTGTCTGAATTTGCTCATCTCTTCTTACATGAAAACTTTCCTCTTGATGCCCCATGAGGACCACTTTTTTCATGCTTCTGCTCGTTCTGATCATACCCCCTTTCTTCTTTTCAACATGTTTTCAGAGCCTCCCCTTCCGGAAGTAGACTTTTTCACTGTGCACGGAGGGCCTTTACCACGCCTGAGACTGAGGAAAGCCAAGGAGAAAAATGGACCCATCAGGTCAGTAGTGGCCTCTTTTCCATGGCTGCCCAGTGATCTCCATGGAGTGTTTTGAAAACTTTGGTTTGAGTGAGGAGGAGACTTCTCTTTAGGTGGCTTCACTGGAGTAGTTGAGTCAGTGCAGTCAGTACCTCATTTTTTGTTTCCTTGGGTACAGACTGGGCCTTTAATTCCAGCTAGCACCCTCCCTAATGAATAGAGAGACTTGTAAAGGACCAGAGACAAGCATTTGGGCAGCTGAGCTCGAGAAATTAAATCCGTTCCATTGGTCATTAGATGAGCACTGGTTGGGTGCCCGTGACATGTCAGGCTATCACTTTGCACTCACGCCTCCAGGTACATCCTTTAGTGATGGTGGATCAGGAACATCATTTCATTTACAAAAAATATATATATTTTTTCCTTTATTTAAGGATGATCTTGGGGGGTGTGTAGTGCTTTCTTATTTATTTATTTTTTTATTGAAGTAGAGTTGATTTACAATGTTGTTACAATCTCTGCAGTACAGCAGAGTGACTCAGTTATACACGTACAGACCTTTTTTTTAAATATTCTTTTCCATTATGGTTTACCACAGGATATTGAATATAGTTCCCTGAGCTGTACATTAGGACCTTGTTATTTATCCATTCTAAAGTAACAGTTTGCATCTACCAATCCCAAACTCCCAGTCCATCCCTCTCCCTCCCCCACTCCCATGTGTGTAGTGATTGCTGGAAGAGTCATTTGGATCATTCTTTTAATTCATTCATGTATTGAGATGTGAGCAAGACACTGCATTGTTAACAACTGCTTCTGGGACTCCAGGTGGTATTAGGATGGAAGGAATTTACCTCAGTTGCTGGACTACCTTGTGTGCAATTAAGCTTTTTATTTACAAAGGTCATGGCAGGATTAGGAAAGCAGAATTATTCCCTTTTCAGAGAGGAAAATTGAGGTTTGCCTGGAGAGATGAGTAACTTAGCGACAGTAGCAAATCAAGGAGATGGCAACAACCTGTTTCTTTGACCGAACTTACACTGCCTGTGTCTCTCCTGACCCTTCAGTCTAATGACCCTGCTGTACCATCAAGGTAAAATTCGTGAGGTATCACAAAACTATAAAAAAGAAAGTCGGGCTTCCCTGGTGGCGCAGTGGTTGAGAGTCCGCCTGCCGATGCAGGGGACACGGGTTCGTGCCCCGGTCCGGGAAGATCCCACATGCCGCGTAGCGGCTGGGCCCGTGAGCCATGGCCGCTGAGCCTGCGCGTCCGGAGCCTGTTGCTCCGCAACGGGAGAGGCCACAACAGTGAGAGGCCCGCGTACCGCAAAAAAAAAAAAAAAAAAAAGAAAGCCTATCGATATTATGTGTCCATTTGTAATGAAACTTGAGCTTTTTAATCTATTAGTTTGAGTTCAGTAAGTGCTCAAAAGTCTTTCCAGGCATGGATATGGCCTAAGTTGTTCTATTTCTTGATTCCTGACAAGTTACTGGAAGGCATTGTAATTCTGTTGCTATAAGGAGAGCAGAAGTTGTGATCTCACTGCCTGAGAGAATTTGCAAGACGTACGTGATATTTAGGCCAGATGATTATGTAAGGCAGAAAGAAAAGCCAAATGACAGTCTATCCTTGTGGCTCTGTGCCGGCCAGTGCCTCCAAAACAGGAAGTGGAGATCTATGAGTCATTCAAGGGAGGGTGGTGGTGAAAAAGAGGGGAGAAGTCCTTCCAGAGCAGTCATGCTCTAAACAGCCACAACTGCTTCCCCAACATCATCGGGGCTAATTACCAGCAGGCAATTGGGGGGTTTTTTGGCCCGACTGCCTGGTTTGAGCTGGGGGTAGCAGCACCGCCAGCGTGTGACAGGCCGGAGTCTGCCTTGTACGTTGTCAGGGGACAGTGGCTTGGGCACAAGGCGAGCAGGGGCTCTGGGGCCACACTCCCTTCCTTAGCTTGGTGGTCTCGGGTGGATGATACAGGCTGTGGCTGGGCTCTCTTAATGCTAGTGTCTCCCACACTTGCCAGCTTACAAGTGTACCTGGGGTGCTTTATCAGCTGTATGAATTCTCAGACTCCACTGGAGATTTTGATTCAGTAGATCTGGGATGGGGGCTGGGAATTTGTACAATTATCAGGCAACTCAGGTGATTATGATCATGCTAATTGGGGATACCGCTTTATGCGTCATGAATGGTGCCTCTACTGGGCAACGTTCAGAACCAAAAGAGTTCAGGTGAGCCTTGAACTTGCACTTGCATATCACCACCTACATGGAAAGGTGAGAGGGACTTGAAGATGTGCTTACGGACAGCATGGAGTCTGCTGCCTATTTACTTTCTTACCTGCGGCCATGATTCATAGGGATGTCTTCAAGTCCCCAGGAAAGTTTGTTGTTATAAGTGTTCCGTTGTCGGCAGTGGAGGCTTAGTAAATGTTTACTGGTGATGGCAGTGACAAGTCATTGCCCTGCAGACTTTACTTTGTCCCTTTTGTAGAAAGCCCTATGCTGAAAGTGAACCCAGAAACTTTGTGGAAATCAGGGGCCTGAGGACACCTAGGAATTTGGGGAGCCTGGTTGGTGGATAGTTTCCAAATCCAACACCTGCTGTTGGGGAGGACTCCCTTTTCTTAACCTAGTAACTCATGAGCTCTTAGGAAGCAGGAGATGGGGCATTAGGAATGCGGAGCAGGAAGCGTATACTTATTGGTAAAATAGAATTATGTGTGCTAATGAGTTTTGGAAATTACCCTAATCGTATTTGGTGCTGATGCATGTTTTTCTTCTTTACTGAAATTTCAACTCAAGAAACATTAGTGAGGAATCAGTCACAGCCAAAGAGCTGTGCAAGGATTTGCAAGGATACAAGAGTAAATCATTCAATAAAGACGCAGACGTAGAGAATGGACTTGAGGACACGGGGAGGGGGAAGGGTAAGCTGGGACAAAGAGAGTGGCATGGACATATATACACTACCAAATGTAAAATAGATAGCTAGTGGGAAGCAGCCGCATAGCACAGGGAGATCAGCTCGGTGCTTTGTGTCCACCTAGAGGGGTGGGATAGGGAGGGTGGGAGGGAGGGAGACGCAAGAGGGAGGAGATATGGGAACATATGTATATGTATAGCTGATTCACTTTGTTATAAAGCAGAAACTAACACACCATTGTAAAGCCATTATACTCCAACAAAGATGTTAAAAAAAAAAGCACCCCTATGAACTTAAAAAAAAAAAAGAGTAAATCATTCAAATCCCTGCTATCAAGCCTGATAGAAAAAGCAGACATCCCAACACCTACTATACTAGAGGCAGGACATGAGTCCCAAATAGATGGGAATAAAAAGAAAGGCGTGATTCATTCTCAGAGTGTTTTTTTTTTTTTTAACATCTTTATTGGAGTATAATTGCTTTACAATGGTGTGTTAGTTTCTGCTTTATAACAAAGTGAAACAGTTATACATATACATATGTTCCCATGTCTCTTCCCTGTTGCATCTCCCTCCCTCCCGCCCTCCCTATCCCACCCCTCTATGTGGTCACAAAGCACTGAGCTGATCTCCCTGTGCTATGCGGCTGCTTCCCGCTAGCAATCTATTTTACGTTTGGTAGTGTATATATGTCCATGCCACTCTCTCACTTTGTCACAGCTTACCCTTCCCCCTCCCCATATCCTCAAGTCCATGCTCTAGTAGGTCTCTCAGAGTGTTTTTGTTCTTACACTTCCTTTCACTGACAGATTTTGTATTTGGTGGGATAAATAATACTAAAACACATGACAAAAATGACACCTGGTTGCTAGTTTGTTTCTTTGTCCACATCTAGGGAACATATGAGATTTTCCCTTTCCGGCTCTTTCAGGATATTGTTAGACTAGATGAACTCATGATGATCTGTACTCCATGCTTCTCATTCATTTCACAGGAACTTTGGTATCAGTAGCGAACTGGAGGGAATGTAAATCACGTGAGTTCCGTTTTAGGTACCCCATGTGATTGCGTGGAGCCTTTTTGCAGATTTAGTGCATTAACTCTTGTAGGCATTTGGCCTCCATGTGACTGCTAAACCCTTTCCACAGCTGGGCTTTATTTGCCTATTTGAAAATCACTGATTAGATCAACTTTAAGACACATATACTCAGGTAGTTATACGTGCAGCAACTTCTCCCAGCTAAAGAGGATTTACCGGATAGCCATCTGCAGCCAGAACTTGGAGAGATCCCTCACCCAGTGTCATCTGGCATTAACACTGCTGGTTCCAACTGGAGTTCCATGACGGTGGGAGCTGTCAGACCGTAAATCCCACACGGGCAAGGACTTTTATCCAGTGTTGCATCTCCAGTGTCTAGAAAAGTGTTGATCTCATAGCAGGTGCTCAACAAATACGAATAAATGAATGAACGAATCCCCCAAGCAAGGATCTGATAGACATTTTCTTTTCTCTTCCAGTTCATATCAGGTGTTAGTGCTTCCCCTGGCCCTCCAAAGCACATTTGTTTGTGATTCTGAAGAGGCTACCTCATTCTTTAGCAATGCTTCTGGTGCTGATGGATATGTGACGGCAGAACTGCTGGCCAAGGATGTTCCCGATGATGCCATGGAGATATCTATCGGAGACAGGCTGTACTATGGGAAATATTATAATGCACCCTTGAAAATAGGGAATGATTACTGCATTATATTACGAATCACAAGTGAATGGAATAAGGTATATTTCTTTAAAAACTCTTGTGAATTCTATATTTTCCTCTTCATGTGAAAGTTAAATATTTGCACATTTTTCCCAATATTTGAGATGAACACTGCTTGTAAGAACAATAAGAACGTGTTGAATCTTTTCACTTTATAAAGGATGAGCAGGTGAAACCTTTTTGGAGGTTGATGTTCTGAACTTGCTGGGGGACCTGTTTGGACTGAACTAGTTGGGGTTCTTCTTTAAGAAGCTTCAAGAATGCCCTCATCCTATTGCACTGCTGAAGCCCGAGTTGGAGAGGAACATCTAGATCTTTCTGTCACTTCCCCATACTCCTGCCAGACTGCTGCCTCTCCTCATTCTCCAGGAAGCCAGCAGGAGGGGCAGATTAAGTTCAGCACTATTTTCTGGCTCTATTTTCTGCTTCCGTTATTTCCTTGGCTATTGCGTAAGCCTCACTCTCCTCTCTCCGTCCTTAGAAAGGCTATGTTTTTCCAGTGCTGGTTCTTTCTTGAGACATACAACGACATATTCATTACAGAATGAATAGATGAGGACTTCCCTGGCAGTCCAGTGGTTAAGACTCCGTGCTTCCAATGCAGGGGGGCGTGGGTTTGATCCCTGGTCAGGGAACTGAGATCCCATCTACCATGCAGTGTGGCCAAAAAAAAAAAAAGAATAGATAAATATAATGAGCTAGACATAGCAAGAGCTGGATGGGTCAGTCAAGGGTGGAAGATCTAGAAGAAACATTGTGATGGTTGCCCTAGGAGGACTCAAGGTTTGGTATCAATTCATATTGGTTGGTAATGGAAACTAGAAAAAATAATATTAATAGAAACATCTCTTGACTGATGAATTTGAGCCATCTTGCGTGTAAGGTTCATCACATATTTAAAACTGAAACACGCAATTAAATTCTGTATAGGACACAAGTTACATGTGCCATTATCATGCTTGATATAAAACTAAGAATATGTCCAAGTAGCAAAAAGTTCTGGTGGTGTTTTGTGGCAATTACGTAGGGATTAAGAATTGGAAGACTAAAGTCCAGAATATATTGCCCTGAATTTGTTCCAAAGGTGTTTATGACTTAGACAAGGCCTCCTTGCTGGAAAATTACCCGGAGATCCTGACTTGGTGTTTCTAGCCATAGACAACACGGGCAGTACCATATGTGTGCAACTTAGAGATTGCTCAGAGAGCTGCTGTCTCAGATTGAGACTTTGGTCTGGGAGGGTGTATTAGTTATCTTGGGCTGCCATTTCAAAATACCATAGACTGCGTGGCTTAAACAACAGACATTTATTTCTCATAGTTCTGGAGACGGGAAAGTCCAAGATTAAGGTGCAGGCTACTTTGGTTCCCCGGGGAAGACCCTTTTCCTGGCTTGCAGACAGCTGCCTTCTTGCTGTGTCCTCATGTGGTGGGGACTGAGTGAGCTCTGATCAGTCTTCCTCATCTTATGGACCCTGATCCCATCATGTGGGCCCTACCCTCATGACCTCATCTAAACCTAATTGCATTCCAAAGGCCCTACCTCCAAATAACATCACATTGAGGGTTAGGGCTTCAATATGGATCAATATCAATTTGGGGCACAAAGGGAATGAAGTGGGAGATTATGATAAGAATTCTAGTTTATAGGGAACTTTCCTGTGATGTCATTGATGCCTCTTTTTCATACAGCTAAGCGGAACACGTGCTTGTTCTTTGAAATAATTTATATTTGGACTCACATATTTGAATTGCTATTACTTCCCCTGTGGGTTTCAAATATATTAGTGTTGCAGACATATTAAAATCAGTAGTGATTTATTTATTTATTTTTCTTTTTAAAACAGCTTTACTGAGATGCGATTCATATAATTCTAAAGTGTACAATTCAATGGTTTTTAATATATTTACAAGATGGTGGTAATGCAACAATCACCATCTAATACTCAGACATTTAGCAGTGATAATTTTTAATATTTATTTTTAATTGTGGTAAAATACACATAAAATTTACCATCTTAACAATTTTTAAACTAACAATTTGGTAGTGTCGAGTACACTTACACTGTTAAGAAACCAATCTTCAGAACTTTTCATCTTGCAAGACTGAAACTCTGTACCCATTAAACAACTCCCCATTCCTCCTCTTCTTCCCCAACTCCTGGCAACTACCCTTTTACTTTCTGTCTCTATGAATTTGACTAGTTACCTTGTATAAGTAGACTCATACAGTATTTATCTTTTTGTGATTGTCTTATTTCATTTAGCATAATGTCTTCAAGGGTCACTCATGCTGTAGCATGTTTCAGAATTTCCTTTCTTTTTAAGGCTGAATAATATTCCATTGTACGTATGGATAAACATTTTGTTTATCCATGATCTGTAGATGGACACTTGGGTTGCTTCCATCTTTTGGCAATTGCAAATAATGCTCCTGTGGCCATGGGTGTTCCAATATCTCTTTGAGTCTCTGCTTTCACTTCTTTTGGGTATACACCCTCAAGTGGAATTGTTGGATCGTTTGGTAATTTTATTAATTCTTTTTGAAGATCCCCATACAGTTTTCCATAGCCACTGCACCATTTTACACTCCCACCGACAGTGTACAAGCATTCCATTTTCTCCACATCCTCCCCAACACTTGCTGTTTTCTGTTTTAATGATGGCCTTCCTAATGGATGTCTGGTGGCTTCACATTGTGGTTTTGGTTTGCATTTCCATAATGATTTATGATGTTGAGCTTGTTTTCAGATACTTTTGACAATTTGTATATCTTCTTTGGAGAAATGGTTATTCAAGTCCTTTGCCCATCTTTGAAGTGATTTATTTCTTTGTTGTTGAGTTTTAGGCGCTTGCTATATATTCTGGATACGTGATTTACCAATATTTTCTCCCATTATGTGAGTTGCCTTTTTACTCTGTTGATAGTGTCCTTTGATGCACAAAAGTTCTTCATTTTGATGAAATCCAATTTGCCTATTTTTTCTTTTGTCGCCTATGCTTTTGGTGTCATATCTAAGAAATCATTGCCAAATGTAATTTCCCAAAGCTTTTCCTTTGTGTTTTCTTCTAAGAGTTTTAAGTCTTATATTTAGGCTTGATCCATTTTGAGTTAATTTTTGTATATGGTGTTAGGTAATGGTCCTACTTCATTCTTTTGCATGTGGTTATCCAGTTTTCCCAGCACGATTTTTTTGAAGATTTCCTTTGCCCATTGAATGGTCTAGGTACTCTTGTCAAAAGTCATTTGAGGGGGGCTTCCCTGGTGGCACAGTGGTTGAGAATCCGCCTGCCGATGCAGGGGACGCGGGTTCGTGCCCCCGTCCGGGAAGATCCCACATGCCGCGGAGCGGCTGGGCCCGTGAGCCGTGGCCGCTGAGCCTGCGCGTCCGGAGCCTGTGCTCCGCAACGGGAGAGGCCACAGTGGTGCGAGGCCTGCGTACCGAAAAAAAAAAAAAAAAAAAGGTCATTTGAGGGAATTCCCTGGCGGTCCAGTAATTAGGACTCCACGCTTCCACTGCAGGGGGCATGGGTTCGATCCCTGGTCGGGGAACTAAGATCCTGCATGCTGTGAGGCACAGCCAAAAAAAAAAGTCATTTGATATATATGCAAGAGTTTATTTCCGGGCTCTCTATACTATTCCATTGGTTTGTATGTCTGTCTTTAGACCAGTACCACACTTTTTTTTATTATTATTACTTTTTATTGCAGTATAGTTGATTTACAATGTTGTGTTAGTTTCTGCTGTACAGCAAAGTGAATCAGTTACACATATACATATATCCACTCCTTTTTAGGTTCCTTTCCCATGTAGGTCATTACAGAGTATTGAGTAGAGTTCCCTGTGCTATATACTAGATTCTTAGTACCACACCATTTTGATTACTGTAGCTTTGTAAATCAGGAAGTGTGAGTTTTCCAGTTCCCCTTTTTGTTTTTCCTTCTGTATATCTGTCCCAATAAACATCATTACCATGTTCCCAGTTGTCAAGACAGAAATCTAGGAATAATTCTTGTCTCCTCCCTTTTTTCTTATCTTCTTGTGCAGTCCATCATTAAATTGTGTCAATTCTATCACATTAATGCCATTTAAGATCATCCTTTCCTCTCTTTCATTAACACTGCTTAGCTTTTGACATCTCTTGTCTGAACATCAATTTTCTAACTCATTTTCTTGTCTCTTATTCTACCTATCTCCTTGCTCCATACTACTGCCATCATGTATTTCATAAAATGCACATCTGATCAAGGCACTCCATTTTAATGAACTCCCTTCTTCACCTTGCCATTTCAATTTCTCTCTTTTAATACACTCAGTTCCCTAGTAACTGCCTTGCTGTCTGAGGTCCTTTTTCTTCCTCAGTGTCTTGAACTATACCCTTCACTGGTTACTCTTGCATATTATCTTTTATTTTAATTAATTAATTATTTAATTAACATCTTTTTTGGAGTATAATTGCTTTACAATGGTGTGTTAGTTTCTGGTTTATAACAAAGTGAATCAGTTTTACATATACATATATCCCCATATCTCCTCCTTCTTGTGTATCCCTCCCACCCTCCCTATTCCACCCCTCTAGGTGGTCACAAAGCACCAAGCTAATCTCCCTGTGCTATGTGGCTGCTTCCCACTAGCTCTGTTTTACATTTGGTAGTGTATATATGACCATGCCACTCTCTCACTTTGTCCCAGTTTACCGTTCCCCCTCCCCGTGTCCTCAAGTCCATTCTCTATGTCTGCGTCTATTTTCATGTCCTGTACCTAGGTTCTTCAGAACCTTTTTTTTTTTTTTAGATTCCATATATATGTGTTAGCATACAGTATTTGTTTTTCTCTTTCTGACTTACTTCACTCTGTATGACAGCTCCATCCACCTCACTACAAATAACTCAATTTCGTTGCTTTTTATGGCTGAGTAATATTCCATTGTATATATGTGCCACATCTTCGTTATCCATTCATCTGTCAATGGACACTTAGGTTGTTTCCATGTCCTGGCTATTGTAAATAGAGCTGCAATGAACATTGTGGTACCTGACTCTTTTTGAATTATGGTATTTTCAGGGTATATGCCCAGTAGTGGGATTGCTAGGTCATATATGGTAGTTCTATTTTTAGTTTTTTAAGGAAACTCCATACTGTTCTCTATAGTGGCTGTATCAATTTACATTCCCATCAACAGTGCAAGAGGGTTCCCTTTTCTCCACACCCTCTCCAGCATTTATTGTTTGTAGATTTTTTGATGATGGCCATTCTGACCAGTGTGAGGTGATACCTCATTGTAGTTTTAATTTGCATTTCTCTAATGATTAGTGATGTTGAGCATCCTTTCATGAGTTTGTTGGCAATCTGTATATCTTCTTTGGAGAAATGTCTATTTAGGTCTTCTGCCCATTTTTGGATTGGGTTGTTTGTTTTTTGATATTGAGTTGCATGAGCTTCTTGTAAATTTTGGAGATTAATCCTTTGTCAGTTGTTTCATTTGCAAATATTTTCTCCCATTCTGAGGGTTGTCTTTTTGTCTTATTTATGTTTTCTTTTGCTGTGCAAAAGCTTTTAAGTTTCATTAGGTCCCATTTGTTTATTTTTGTTTTTATTTTCATTTCTCTAGGAGGTGGGTCAAAAAGGATCTTGCTGTGATTTATGTCATAGAGTGTTCTGCCTATGTTTTCCTCTAAGAGTCTTATAGTGTTTGACCTTACATTTAGGTCTTTAATACACTTTGAGTTTATTTTTGTGTATGGTATTAGGAAGTGTTCTAATTTCATTCTTTTACATGTAACTGTCCAGTTTTCCCAGCACCACTTACTGAAGAGGCTGTCTTTTCTCCACTGTATATTCTTGCCTCCTTTATCAAAGATAAGGTGACCATATGTGCGTGGGTTTATCTCTGGGCTTTCTATCCTGTTCCATTGATCTGTCTTTCTGTTTTTGTGCCAGTACCATACTGTCTTGATTACTGTAACTTTGTAGTATGGTCTAAAGTCAGGGAGCCTGATTCTTCCAGCTCCGTTTTTCTTTCTCAAGATTGCTTTCCTATTAGGGTTTTTTTTGTGTTTCCATACAAATTGTGAAATTTTTTGTTCTAGTTCTGTGAAAAATGCCATTGGTAGTTTGATAGGGATTGCACTGACTCTGTAGATTGCTTTGGGTAGTATAGTCATTTTCACAATGTTGATTCTTCCAATCCAAGAACATGGTATATCTCTCCATCTGTTTGTATCATCTTTAATTTCTTTCATCATTGTCTTATAGTTTTCTGCATACAGGTCTTTTGTCCCCTTAGGGATGTTTATTCCTAGGTATTTTATTCTTTTTGTTGCAGTGGTAAATGGGAGCGTTTCCTTAATTTCTCCTTCAGATTTTTCATCATTAGTGTATAGGAATTGCATGTTATCTTTTATTAAATGCACTTGATGCACTAAGCATCAAGGCAAAATTTAGTCACGTTCAAAACCTTGTGGACATTTTAAGCTTTTCCCAGAATTTATCAGTGTAAATATAGTTTTTCAATTTTTAATAAAATAAACCCAGAATGACTAAGCTTGTCACTTGAAAGAGAATTACTTAATGAAGTTGAAGGAATCTTTCTTTAACCTCTACTATTTGGTTTCCTCTGGGGAATTTTTTGCTGACTTGTATCATAAATCAGTGGTAATCCTAGCATTCCTAACAGACAAATATGCCTATAATATCAGCAGGGGAGAAGAAGAGAAGGTATTTCATGCCAATGAGTTTGTGGGTTGCTTCTACCACGGATGAGCTTTCATACATGTTCCTTTAGCTTTCTTCCTGGTTCTTGGCTATGTTTTGGGTAACTGAGTTTGCCTGGGAAATATCATCTAGAGAAGTGAAGTATTTGTATATACCAGGCCGTCTCATAGCCTTGCACATAACATGCATTACTACTTCTTGCTGAACCTGGATGTGACCCCAGAATCCTTTTCAACATACTGTAGTTCTCCAGGCAGTCAGTGCCAGTTGCTGAGAGCTGACAAGGGGCATGGAACTTACCACCATCCCTGCTCTTTCCTCATAGCATCTGCTTCCTGAGATACATTGGAAAGCTTTAGGGTCATCCATTCCTAAGATCACTTCTGTCTCTGCTGCCCACGCCAGTCCTTTTGAACACTTGGTGATCATAAGGCTAAATTGTAAGATGTTAGAGCTAGAAGAGATTTTAAAGATCGTTTGGTCCAAAATAAGAGATAAAACCCTGCAACTTGGAGGGCTAAAGTGTGTTATTTAAACTGAAATCACATGCCACCCAATTATATGTGTTGCTGTGTTTTCCTTTATAGGTGAGAAGAAGCTCCTGTGCAGTTTGGGCTCAGGTAAAAGGTAAAACCATTTTCTGCCTAAGACTGTTCTCCTTATTTCTCCTCTGTCCACTCTGCAGCATCAAGTGTATGTTAATGAGATTTCTTTTTAAATTGTCACAGGTGACAAAAACACATCTCAGACTAGCCTACAAAAAACCCTAGCTGAAAAGGATGAGGGGTGGGAACTTATGGAATTAGAACCAGAGTGGCATCACCAGGCCTCCAGAAACTGGGACTTGGGACTCAACACCAGAAGTAGGACTGTCCCTTTCTATCTGTCTCTATCTCCTCTCTAAGTGTGAGTTGGCCTCATTTTCTTCTACTATAAGCTACGTGGTGGTGGTGGTTGGGGGGGAACCAGCTGCCCCAGCTTAGCCACTTCAGTGGGAACAGACAGTTTTTCAATTCAGGGAGTCTCTTCTCCTAGCTAAGTGACTCTCCATTGGATGAATCACTATTAAGAGGAGATAGGGTAGTATGATTAGCCTACCTTGGGTTTGGGGCTTACTGGTATGGCTGGTTGGGGGCAGATCGATGTGATCAGCAACCTCACCAGGGTTGCATCGAGAGGGGGACATGATCCCCATCAGGAAGAGGCACGGAAAACCATGCTGGCAGACCAAAACAAAGAGCCACCAGGAGTCCACTACTCTCAACCATTCGGCTGCTTAGCACGTGCACACACACACACATACACTGTTTAGAAAAGCACCCTCCATTAAGAAAGTGAAATTATCCTCCATACAACCAAAACTGGAACCCAAGGAGAAGACAGCTCAAAGGTGGGTCTCTTACTGAATCCAGCTCCAAGACCAGGGTTCCTGGGGGTGATCCGTCTCTCTTGATCCAATTAATCTAACTGTGCTTCTCATGATCTGTTAGCAATCTATGATTAATGGCAAACTTAACCATTCTCAAACCACAGTATATAATATGAAAGGGAAAGGTGGATAATCACAATCAGTACGTTCATTTAGAAAGGAAGAAAAGATAAAGAACCGTGCAGTGGCCAGGGGGCCCATAACAAGGACCACATCCTGCTGGACAGGAAAGGCAAGCACCTCCTGCCCTGGCAGCAGAACGGGTCACTTGGTCAGTTAGTTTGGCTGCCTCGGGCTCTGCCTGATGGGAGAGCAGCCTTGTCCCTTTCCTCCAGAGCCTTCCCTAAGAGAGGCAGAGAGAAGGAGCCCCACTGAGTGCCTACAACTGAAACCGTCTGCTTCATGGGGGCAGTTATCTGGGTGGCGGAGTTGCCTCAGGGGTTGAGCAATCGCAGGTCCTTGTTTGCCAGGCTGGGATTCCCCTGGCAGTACATTTCTTTAAACCAGCCGGCAGCCAGCCACTGGATTTGATTCATAAGAATTCCATTAGTTTGTAGCTAATACCAGAAATCTTGTCAAGTTTATGACCTTTTGAGTCTGGAACTTTTCCTTGTGGTTCACGAATCCTAGCAACAGCCTGAGGAATTCTGCTCTTAGCCCAGAGTATCGGTTTAACTCCTTACATCCTGTCCCTCACCTCAGAGCATCATAAAACAATAGGCTGGGGTGCTTCCCAGGAGGGTCCAGTGGATGGTGCCTTACAATTGGGGGGTTTGTTACCCTGTGTGTAGAGGGCACCTAGCAGGAAATGTTTGGGAGGAACCTGGAGAAATAAGCTTCCTTCGTTTTCTGCTTATCCCCTAATCTCATTTCCCATGTCTTTATCTCTACTCACACCAAATTCAACAAGGGTAGGGGGCATGGATTTTCAACTGGGCAAGGCACATTACCTGACTGTCAGCCAGCCTGGATTGAAGATTGCCAGGCCGCAAGGGCCTCTCTCTCTTTTTTCAATTTTCTTGAGAAAATAATTTACATATAACGTCGTGTGAGTTTAAGGTGTACAATGTGATGATTTGATTCACGTACTTATTGCAAAATGATTACCGCAGTAAGGTTAGTTAATACCTCCATTACCTCACATAATCACCATATATATATGTAATTTATGTATATAGGTGTATGTATATATTTATATATATAATTTGTGTATATGTATGTGTGAATATTTAAGATCTACTCTCCTAATATCTTTCAAGTGTGCAGTACAGTACTGTTAACTACAGTCAACATGCTGTACATTAGAATATGTCCCAGAACTTAATTATCTTACAACTGGAAGTTTGTACCCTTTGACCATCATCTCCCCATTTCCCCCACCCCCAGCCCCTGGCAACCACCGTTCTATTCTCTATTTCTATGAATTCAGCTTTTTTAGATTCCATGTATAAGTGAGATCATTCTGTATTTGTCTTTCTCTGTCTGACTTATTTCACTTAACATCATAAGTGAGGGCCTCTTTTTTCTTTTTTTGCATTTTCTCGCTATATATTTTTAACATCTTTATTGAAGTATAATTGCTTTACAGTGGTGTGTTAGTTTCAGCTGTATAACAAAGTGAATCAGCTATACATATACATATATCCCCATATCTCCCCCCTCTTGCGTCTCCCTCCCACCCTCCCTATCCCACCCCTCTAGGTGGTTACAAAGCACCAAGCTGATCTCCCTGTGCTATGCGGCTGCTTCCCGCTAGCTATCTACTTTACATCTGGTAGTGTATATATGTCCATGAGTGAGGACCTCTCTTAACAAAGATGTGCGCTCTTACATTTCTGCGTGCAGATAGACTAAGCCCCCTTTCCTAGAATTGAATGATGGCCACAAAAAACAATCATGCATTCCGACATCTGGAAATTTTTCTGCCAATCCATTCCCTGCAGCTTTAAGGGCGGGATGGAGTTCCTACAGGAAAAGAGGTGCTTTTACCAGAAGAATGGAGATGTGCAAGCATCATGGACAGGCACAGATACAATAGCTTCCAGAATCCACTGCTTTCAGCAGCTGTTCAGTGTGATTAACAGACTCAAACTGGGTAGAAGTAATGGCCAAAGAGCTGGCTACAGTCATTCTACTGTGATTAAGTTAACAGGAAGGATTTTGCTTTGGAAATATCTAAGTGGCTTTTGGCCGCGCGTTTTTCCCCTCATGTTGAAAGAGAGTCTGAACCTTTGAATTCAAGCTACTGGAAAGAGCTGAGATAATAGAAAGCCCAGTTATGTTGAAATTATGAAGGCAGCTCGAGCGGGTATACATCTACATACAGAATGGGTTGTGCGCTCACCTGGCAGTCTCCTTTTGCCAAAATTTTGGAGCCTGCCATTTCAGAAAGTAATTTGGAGAGAACTAGAATCCAAATAAGTCCTCAAATTGTTTCAGTTTCACTCATGCCAAGCAACAGCCCCATTCTTGCCTTTGCCCTCTGATGAATTATGCTACCTACCTTTCGCACATTGCCCCTAAAAGAGCTTTGTGATGACTCTCAGGGAGCCAGCAGTCGGTTTGATGGGAAGTGCAGAGGCCTGGGCTTCTTTGCCCGAGTCCTGCTACTAATCAGCTGAGTGTCTTAGAAATTATATTTAACTTGGCTGGTTCTCTGTTGCCTTCCTCCAAAATCTCTGCGATCCCTTCCAGCCACAAAGTACTATGATACTGTGCTTTCTTGAGTCACAGAGCAAGGTCATTTGATATACGTGAGATGATGATAAACTGTCATCAGGGAACATCCGCTAGTCATAGGCCTGAAAGCTCTGAGTCATTAGTGACTACTCCTCTTTCCCATTTAGCCCACATTTTGCACTTGGGCAGACCTCTCTGATTGTCATTTCTGTGTTCACTCCCTGAGCAGAGGCCTTTGGATGGCTGGCCAAGCCTCTTTCTCCTCTCCCATCAGTGTTCAGGTTTCCCTCTTCACTCGAGCCTACACTACCCCCTGACATGTTCCCTCCACAGTTCTCCAGTATTTCTTTTTCTTCTTTCCAAGGCCTCAGTTGGACACCAATGTACCCTTCTGATTGCATCTCTCATTCTTCTCCATTCAAGGCGATGTGGCAGCTCTTCTCTGGATATGGCCCTTGCTTTCTCTCCTTAATGTCTTGCTCATACGATTATGTACTTACTTCCACCTGGATTGCCCTATAACCTTCCTGTAATTTCTGTTTATTACAACCCCACCTGTTCTTCAAGATTAAAATCAATGCCATCTCCTCCTTGACACTTTTTAAAATTTCCTCAACAGGGCAGGATCTCTCTCCCTCCCTCTCTTTAGCCATTCTGCCACACTTTTGAGTCACTGGCATACTTGTTTTTTCTTACTAGATTTCATACGCTTGAGAGAGAGCATTTGAAGGCTGGAGCAGTGCCTGGCACACAGTAGGTCTCAGTCAGAATTTATTGAATTGAGTTGAATGATTACTGGGGAACCAACAGCACAGTCTGGTGAGAAAAGAAGCATAGTGGGTGCAATACTTATCAAATAAGCCAGAGAAGATTAACATCAATGTATAAGCTTAGTGTGTACATTATCTATGAATATGCTATGTGCATGCATGTATACACATATACACTCACACTCATTTTATTTTATTTTTTTAACATTTTTATTGGAGTATAATTGCTTTACAATGTTGTGTTAGTTTCTGCTATATAACAAAGTGAATCAGCTATATGTGTACATATATCCCCATATCCCCTCCCTCTTGCGTCTCCCTCCCACCCTCCCTATCCCACCCCTCTAGGTGGTCACAAAGCACTGAGCTGATCTCCCTGTGTGATGCAGCTGCTTCCCACTAGCTAGCTATTTTACATTTGGTAGTGTATATATGTCCATGCTACTCTCTCACTTCGTCCCAGCTTACCCTTCCCCCTCCCCGTGTCCTCAAGTCCATTCTCTATGTCTGCATCTTTATTCCTGTCCTGCACCTAGGTTCTTCAGAACCTTTTTTTTTTTTTTAGATTCCATATATATGTGTTAGCATATGGTATTTGTTTTTCTCTTTCTGACTTACTTCACTCTGTATGACAGACTCTAGGTCCATCCACCTCACTACAAATAACTCAATTTCATTTCTTTTTATGGCTGAGTAATATTCCATTGTATATATGTGCCACATCTTCTTTATCCATTCATCTGTCGATGGACACTTAGGTTGCTTCCACGTCCTGGCTATTGTAAACAGACCTGTAATGAACATTGTGGTACATGACTCTTTTTGAATTATGGTTTTCTCAAGGTATATGCCCAGTAGTGGGATTGCTGGGTCATATGGTATTTCTATTTTTAGTTTTTTAAGGAACCTCCATACTGTTCTCCATAGTGGCTGTATCAATTTACATTCCCACTGACAGTGCAGGAGGGTTCCCTTTTCTCCACACCCTCTCCAGCATTTATTGTTTGTAGATTTTTTTTTTTTTTAGCGGCATGCAGGCCTCTCACTGTTGTGGCCTCTCCCGTTGTGGAGCACAGGCTCTAGACGCGCAGGCTCAGCGGCCACGGCTCACGGACCTAGCTGCTCTGCGGCATGTGGGATCTTCCCAGACTGGGGCACAAACCCGTGTCCCCTGCATCAGCAGGCGGACTCTCAACCACTGTGCCACCAGGGAAGCCTTGTTTGTAGATTTTTTGATGATGGCCATTCTGACTGGTGTGAGGTGATACCTCATTGTAGTTTTGACTTGCATTTCTCTAATGATTAGTGATGTTGAGCATCCTTTCATGTGTTTGTTGGCAATCTGTATATCTTCTTTGGAGAAATGTCTATTTAGACCTTCTGCCAATTTTTGGATTGGGTTGTTTGTTTTTTTGATATTGAACTGCATGAGCTGCTTGTATATTTTGGAGATTAATCCTTTGTCAGTTGCTTCGTTTGCAAATATTTTCTGCCATTCAGAGGGTTGTCTTTTCATCTTGTTTATGGTTTCCTTTGCTGTGCAAAAACCTTTAAGTTTCATTAGGTCCCATTTGTTTATTTTTGTTTTTATTTCCATTTCTCTAGGAGGTGGGTCAAAAAGGATCTTGCTGTGATTTATGTCAAAGAGTGTTCTTCCTGTGTTTTCCTCTAAGAGTTTTATAGTGTCTGGCCTTACATTTAGGTCTTTAATCCATTTTGAGTTTATTTTTGTATATGATGTTAGGAAGTCACACTCATTTTAAACCTTCATAATAGTGGTAGGAGGAATTCTAATATGGCCTCACAAATTCCTGGTCCTTGGGGTACACCCACTTTCTCTCAGTTATTCATTCAAAGGCCATTCTAGTTGTTGCTGTGAAAGGATTTGAAGATGTAATTAAAGTCCCAAAGAGGGAGATTATCTGGATGGACCTGACCTAATCACATTAGCCCTTAAATCTGTGTCTAGAAGTCAAAGACAGGGGAAATTGGAGATTCCAAGGGAGAGATGGATTTGACATAAGGGTTTCTCCTGCTGGCTTTGAAGATGGAGGGGACCATGTGGCAGGGATGCGGGCAGGCTGTAGGAGCTGAGCGGCCCCTGGCTGATGGCCAGTAAGAATATGAGGACCTCAGTCCTACAACTGCAAGGAACTGAATTTAGCCCACAACGTGCATGAGCTTGGAAGCAGATTCTTCCCCACAGCCTCCAGAGGGAAATGCAGCCCTCTCAACATCTTTATTTCAGCCTTGTAAGACCCTGAGCTGAGGACCCAGTCACAGTGTGCCTGAACTTCTGACCCATGGAACTATGAGCTAATAAATGGCTGCTACTGCTAAGTTTATGGTAATTTGTTAAGCTGCAATAGAGAATGAATTCAATAATGTTGTTGACTCATCAGGCTTTATTTATCTCTAAATTAGTTTTCTGCTTTGATCTCCTTTGCCATCTCCTACTCCACAGGGAATTCAAGCAAGGGAACCCTAGAATAGCAGAGAGAAATTTAACACACTAAATAGAAGTCACAGTGCTAATTATTTGTGCCTTTTGGAGAACAGAATTGTTGCTTTCAGGAAATGACCCATGAAAAAATGTCCACAGCCATAGGAAGTCCTCAAGCTGTCACGAAGTCTGAGAGTAGGAATAGGGCCTTTCTAACTGGCTCTTCAACACCTGTGATATTTCCATTAGTGAAAAGGTTCAAGATAAGCCCAGGGAATCCCTATCACTCTTCCTGAGCACTATACCTCTTCGGGGAGCCACCCTACAGAGACTGGTGGAGTTTAAGCCTCATGGATTTACTCGCTTTAAGAATGAATCACTGGGGTGGGATAGGGAGGGTGGGAGGGAGGGAGACGCAAGAGGGAAGAGACATGGGAACATATGTATATGTATAACTGATTCACTTTGTTATAAAGCAGAAACTAACACACCATTGTAAAGCAATTATACTCCAATAAAGATGTTAAAAAAAAAAAGAATGAATCACTGAGAATCTGGGATATAACACATGGCTCACTCACTTGGGTTTCTAAAAGAATATTCTACAAGTAATTGAGAAGAAAAATAAGTATGGTTTCATGGCATGTGACCATGGAAGGGAAGGTAACCAGAGGATGGCAAAACTCTGAAAAATGTAATTCACATTGGCCAGTTATACATTTTCTCAGTAAGGAATTAATGTGGGAAGTCCCTAAAGAAGCATGTGGTTATACCATGATTGGATTGACTCATGTTCACAGAGTACATATATAACGTAGAAAAAAAGACATATAACCAGGAACTGTTCTACCAGCAAGAATTGTGCCTGGAGCTACAACCCAAGTCATGTTATACAGAATGAATAAAGATGATTTCCCAGTACATACCTCGAGAGTAAGGAATAGTTGGGCTTCCTGCTAAGGGTGAAAGATGTCCTCTTTGATATTTGAAAACTAGAGAAGAGCTAACTGCTCTCCATACATTAAAGTCTTCTGCCATGGATGAAGCACTAAATTCTAGCAGGCTCATACAATTTGCAAATGAGATGGATAAACCACTGCAAGTGATCTTTGAGGAATCTTGACGAAGAAGTGAAAAGTGGGAAGACAGAGGATGAGCAAAGGGCATGGAACTTTGTGAAAGGGAGGTAGATTTTGCAAAGTGTGCATGATGATAACTTGAAGTCAAGGCCAGGCACGGTCTTTAAGAGATGGCTCTGTGTCCACCTGGGAGAAGAAGCCGTAGTTCCCAGCAGTCAGTATGGGAGCTATGAGCAGATTGGATGAAACTGCTCTTCTTTCTTCTGGCACAGAGTCACTAAATGGTCAGGGAACTGTGGCAAGCACAATGGATTTTGACTTCAGCCAATACTCAACAATGCCCGGTGGACAGTGTGGGGAAATGAGGGCTGGGTGTGAGCTTACTGTGAGCAGTAAGCTCACAGTACTGTGAGCTTACTGTGCTGTTTTAATATCTAGTAATTCAAGTCACTCCTTTAATTTTTTTTCTTTATTAATTTCTAATTTAACCAGAACTCCTCCTCCCGTTTTATAATATGGCTTCTTAAAAATGTCAAGGCTTTTTTCTTCTGAATACCAAAAGTAGCCAAACAATACATGCCATGTTTTTCTAGAAAGTCTCTCTCTTTTTTTTTTAAAGAATCAATTTTATTTATTTTTGGTTGCGTTGGGTCTTCGTTGCTGCACACGGGCTTTCTGTAGTTGTGGCGAGTGGGGGCTACTCTTTGTTGCAGCACGCAGGCTTCTCACTGTGGTGGCTTCTCTTGTTGCGGAGCACGGGCTCTAGGCGCGCGGGCTTCAGTAGTTGTTGCACACAAGCTCAGTAGTTGTGGCTCACGGGCTCTAGAGGGCAGGCTCAGTAGTTGTGGCACACGGGCTTAGTTGCTTCGTGGCATGTGGGATCTTCCCGGACCAGGGATCGAACCCGTGTCCCTTGCATTGGCAGGCGGATTCTTAACCACTGAGCCACCAGGGAAGTCCCTCTAGAAAGTCTCTTGACAACATTTTCTGAGGTAATGATTTGCCAGGCTCTTTAGCAAGAGATACGTTCCATGGCTGCTTTTGCTGGTGCCAGCTCTCCTGTAGAGTCTCCAGTAGAATCAAATTGCTCTCAACCTGGTTGTAGAGATCTGAGCAGTGCCGATCAGTAGAGCTCTCTGCAGTGATGGAAAGATTTTAAAGCTGTGTTGTCCAGTATGGTAGCCACTCACCACTTGTGGCTACTGGGCACTTGAAATATGCACTTAAAATAGTATGACTGAGAAACTGAATTTTAAATCTAATTTAATTTAAAGTAATTTAGATTTAGATAGCCACATTGTGGCTAGCGGCTACTGTATTAGACAGCACAGAATCGATGATGAAAAAGTTAAGTAGCTTGAATGGTTCTCAAATGTGCTACATTTACTGCCAGGGAAATAAGTCATCTATATTTTGAGGGTCTCAAGTCCAGGGGCTATTTTTCCTCTTAAGCCCCTCTCCCCTTACGGTAACAGATGTTTGCTTTTGCTGTTTTCAGCTCTTCAGTGGCAGTGTTGGATTACCCAGGGGGAGCAGTAAGCATATGCCTGGTGCATTGGTAAAAGGAGGGTACAGACACATGAAATACAGTTGGCCCTCCATATCCGCGGGTTCCACATTCATGGATTCAACCAACCGTGGATTGAAAATATTCAGAAAAAATAATTCCAAAAAGTTCCAAAAAGCAAAATTTGAATTTGCTGCACACTGGCAACTATTTACCTAGCATTTATTGAATATGTTGTATTTACAGCTATATACATAGCATTTATGTTGTATTAGGTATTATAAATAATCTAGAGATGATTTAAAGTATACAGTAGGTTATAAGCAAATACGACACCTTTTTATATCAGGGACTCGAGCATCTGAGGATTTTGGTATCCAAGGGGGGCCCTGGAACCAGTCCCCCATGGATACTGAGGGATGACTGTAATTTGATATTCCAACCATGACAACTGCAACAAATCATCTGGAAAAATTTGGAATTGATTGCACTCCCTTAAACTTATTCCATGACTTGGTGGTATTTTTATTTTTAATTCTATACATGCGAAGTCAGCCCCCCAAGATCTTCTCAATGTCTGGTGGCACCATTGTACAGATTTTTGTTCTTCCAAAGAGGAATTTGAGCAACCACAGCCCAAGGCCCCATAATCATCAGCCTGTGGAGGAAAGATCTGGGCCAGCACCGCTGACTTCTGGGGGAGAACATGACCCACTCTGCTGCAGAAAGAGCTGGATTCAGATCTGCACTAGGAAAGCATGGTGCTGTGGTCAAAAGCAGACTCTGAAGCCAGGCAGCTTGGGTTTGCATCCTGGCTCTGTCATTTACTAGCTGGGTGACCTTGGGCAAGTTTCTTAACCACTCCATGTCTGGATTCGTCATCTATAAAATGCAAATAATAACAGTACCCAGTGTAATAATCCCTGGTGCTATTATTATGGTACCCAGTGGGCGGTTAGGAGAGGTTTTAGAACAGTGTCTGGCACATAGTAAGTGGTAAGTAAGTGTTTGCAAGTTAAAATGAGATCTTTAGTTTAGAACATGATGCCCTGACTTAGTCACTTGGCCCAAATGTACAACTCAAATGTGCGCGTTTTTCAGTTGACAGCCAGGGATCTCCCTGGAGTTGACATGCGATGCACCTCTGAATAGAACATACGAATGTCTTTCAAAGAGCTTTTACATCAATTTTCTTATTTTATCTTCATGGCAACCTGCTGAACAGAGCAGGGAGGTACTACCCTTGCTTCCTGTAGAGGAAATGACAGATGGCTCTACCCAACAGAGAGGATTTGTTTGCTATGTTTGTTTTTCTTTTAAAGGTTTATTTATTTTATTAATATTTTTATTATTATTTTTTTGGCTGCATCGGGTCTTAGTTGCAGCACGCGAGATCTTTGTTGAGGCATGAGGGATCTTTCGTCGTGGCATGCGGGCTCTTCATTGTGGTGCTCAGGCTTCTCTCTATTTGTGGCAGCAGGTTTTCTCTTTTCTAGCTGTGGCGCGCAGGCTCCAGAGCACATGGGCTCTGTAGTTTGCGGCATGCAGGCTCTAGTGGAGGCGAGCAACCTTAGTAGTTGTGGCGCGCGGACTTAGTTGCCCCGCAGCATGTGGGGTCTTAGTTCCCTGACCAGGGATCAAACCCGCGTCCCCCAGTGGCAGATTCTTTACCACTGGAGCACCAGGGAAGTCCCTGTTTGCTATATTTGATCACTGGAGCTACCATTTTTGGAGCAAAAGTCCAAATGACGTCAGAATGACATCTTCCTCGACGCAAAGGAAAACTGCCGGTAAAAATCGATCAAGTGTAATTGACTTGAGAGAAGACCAACACACACAACACAGGGTGCTGTACGTGTGTGCCCAAAAAATCAACTTTTATCCCTTGTAACTTGAATGTGGCCCAGTTTTACGCTTCCTTTTCAAAAATGTCGTGGAACGGTTTTTCCTGATGCCCTGGTCTCAGGGCCAACTGAGGGGGCACAGAAGAACTCTGGGCATTCTTGGGATGGTTTGTTAAATGGGGCCAACCTCTGGTTAAAAGAGAGCGAGGTCAGGTGGGTGTGCACCTCTGTGGAGGGCCGTGATTCTGTGCTCTGTGGGTTCAGCGTGTGGTTTTGTCCCGCAGATTCATCGCTCACGCTGCAGCAGATGGTAGGCGTTGGGCTAGGCTCCCTGGCTGTTGTGATTGTCCTCGCATTCCTCTCCTTCTCAGCAGTGTGGTATGTGCGACTGTCACTTTTGAGGAATGAGTGGAATGGAGGGAGGGTGGGGCTGGAGTCAGGAAGAACAGCTGGGATCGAGGAGGGTCAGAGGGGGAGTGCGGGAGGTTGTCCCAGGCTCAGCAGGTGAAAGGCACGGGTAACTCTGCACCTCAGGAGGGAGGGGCATGCCCTCCAGTCCCAGGAAGAGAGCAGGGTCAGTGATGGCGCCCTGACCACTCACGGAGCGGTGGCTCATCTCCTGTACCACTTCCCATGCACGCAGGGGTGCACCGCAGGAGAACCTAAGTGTCAGTGAACTCTCTTTTCCTCCGCCATGTCTAGATTGCCAATGCTGCGTGAAGAGGATGCGCTGCTGCTGGGGCAGATGTTATGACAGCTTCTCAGGTGTCTGCACAGAGGCCCTGTGTGTGCATGGGCCTGCAATCCCATTCCTGGATTCAAGACGGTGACTATCTCTTTGGAATCCCCCAAAAGGAGGACACTCGGGAATTGTTGATGTCTTCCCTGCTACACGACTAGTTCTGTGTCTCTGAACTTGAGAACCTTGATGTACAATGTAATATTGACCACAGGCTACAGGTCACACGGACTGGCCTGTGTTCTCCTCTGAGTGATGCCTGAGAGTCAGCTCCTCTAGGCACTGAATGCAAGAGACTGTCTGCCTCTTCCTTTGTAGCATCTCTGTCATTAATTCAGAATCCATTCTTTTACAATAAGTAATGAGATAGACTGAAGTGTGGGCTAGAATTTGACTTTATGAAGGAGGTCATTGCAAAGGCTAGAGATCATTGACATAGGCAAATACGGTAAACACTTCAGAAGCCCTTTTCCGACAGTTGGTTGACACACTAATTAGAAAGTATGCTAGCCTGGCCACTCCAGTAAGTTCCCTGCAATATCTGTTAGGCAGTGTTGCTTTGATACAGTTCCTTTTGTCTTATATGTATTCAAAAGCCATAAGCCTTCATTCCAGTAAAAATATTCTGTTAAGTTAGACAGTTCTCTTCCACATGAATGTTTAGAACAGCCTTGGCAATTTTTTTTTTCACTGAACGTTTCCTAAAAATGCTCCATGCCTCCTTTTAGACTTGGGGGTGGAGTGGTAACAATGGGTTGCAACATTATGAAGCCCACGGCCAGAGTCCTGTGTTTATAGGGGAGGGGAACAATGCAGGCGACACGATCGTCCCTTTTATCTACAACGTCAGTAGCTATGAGTGTTACTTTATCATGAACCATGTCCCGGAACTACTGTCAATATGCTGAATTTACAGGTGGAGTGGATTCGATTTGACTTTTAAAGCCTGAATCAGTGTTCTTGAACTTTCCTCCCTAACCAACAATGTAACTCCAAGGCTCAGCAAGGAATGAAGGGAGAAGAAGGATGGAGGCTTGTGGCTTCTCTAAGTGATGGTGGTGTCCTCCTATGCCTTCTCCCTCCCTCTCCAGGCCTAGAGACTAGAAATCATGGGGAGGGGTGGGGGGGACAGTGATATTGCCCAACTCGGGGTGAAGCATATATGAACGTGGTCCTAGTATTGGGCAACACCACAGTCCTGAGGAAAAGGGGCAGCCTTTCCCACATGGTGGGCTGGTGTGTTCTCCACCGGCTCACTGGGCACCAGTGAGGGACACATCTGAGCAGCCTGGGCTTGTAGGTGGATGAGGAGACATGAGCAATGATAGGAACAGGTGGCAACTCTCTATGAAGCTGCTTCCCCAGGGGGATCTGACCCAAAGCATATCCTCTCAACTGGGAAGAGTCAGAGAGAGGGAAGTGATACCCTGATGCTTGAGTTTTCAAGGCCAGCTGTCAGCCCTGGCCCCAGCCAGTACTGGGCAGTATTAGGAATAATTGTCCTTTGTCCTCTGAGGTGTCGTCTCAGACTACAACTTAGGATCAACATGTAGAACACTTCCTGCTCTCATTCAGGTGAACTGTAGAGTAGAACTCTCAATAGACTAATACAAATAGCTTCTGACTTTTATTTTTTATGTGCGACAATTCAAACTCATACAGTTTTCACAGCTCTTGAATTAAATTTGGAATCTTTACAAATTATTTGGTTAGTATTAGGTAGGGTCTCTGATGAGTAAGGATTTTCCTCCAAGCCTCCTCTAACCAAAGAGAGAATCTGAGTTTCTCCCCCTTATTACTATTTTTTACCAGCTCTGTAAATACCATATGTTTCTGTAGTCCCCCTAATTTCAAGTTCTAGAATTAACTGTCAAAGAAGCTACCTTTGTCTACATGGGAACTTAGCATAATTGTCATCGAAAGGAAGAAGTCCTATTTGCTTGGTGTCAAAAGTTTCTCGTTAAGAAAACTGACTAAATATGAAGTAAAATGTACTTCTGGGTACAGTGCAGAAATGTAAAAGCAGTTCATGAAAGAATACTGAAATAACAAAAACATAGATTTTGTCCCTTCCTCTAAATGTTCCAAACGATAGCACAGAGTTGCTCAGTGTTAATACTTAACAGAAGTAGGTGCTGAGCATTTGCAAGAAGGATGCGCCATTTTCCTGCAGTTCTTTTCTGATCATTTTCTCATGCACATGAAGGCAGCCTTAGGTTCTCTGAATTCGCCTGGTAGCTTAACCACAATACGGTCCCTTTTTTTCCCAAGTGGATTCCTGGTTAAGGCGGGGAGAGCATCTCAGGAGACTGATAGTGGGTCTTCCTAGAAGCATGCAGGGTCCTTCTGTTGAAGGACTGATCAGGTAGCATTCAGAGTTGGGTTATGAGTGCCACTAAATAAAGCTGGATCCTCAGATAGTGATGGAAGAAGGATCTTTTCCTTAGTAACTGTCTTGGGGACAGTGTGTAGAGGTGAGTGCCAGGATCCAGTCTTGAGCTCCCTTCTAGACTAGGAATCAAAACGGAGGGTTGCCCAGATATGGAGCAGAGTGTTCCCTGGCTGAATTTTTTTTTTTTTTTTTTGGTGCCCATAGTTTTTATTTATCTCCACCATAGTTTTTGTTTATACATGTTCTTTCATTCCATCCTCACAGCAGTTCTGTGTGGTGGGAAGGTTAGGAGTTATCATTTTCCCATTTTAGAGTGGAGAGATGGGTTCAGACAGAGATGTAACTTCAATTGTGGGGCCAGATATTCTGCCTGCAAGTCCAGTTCTCATTCCTGGGACTTGACAGGACATTTGGGTTCCTGGGAGAGCTAGGCCTTTATATTTCTGAACTATATATATATATATATAGGCATTGCTTTTACTATTATAGCACCTGTGTCTTTTTATACTCATCTTTTCACTGTGATATACCTTCTCCCATCACTTCTAGAAGGAGCCACAAGCAACCAAAATAGATGGAGGTTAACTAGGGGAAATAGGTAATAGTCCATCCATGACCCCAGACCTAAAATTGCAGCTGGGCCCTTAAGATTAAGACCAGAACAAAAGTCATTACCTTGAAATTCCATAGTGGATTGGAATAAAGTTAGTATTTAAATTGATCTTAAAGGAGGTAAAAAAGAATTCTCAAGGCTCCCTTTTTTGGCTAATCTCATATCCCGATTTCCTAACCCTTTAATTTTTCCATTCCCTTCATCAGAGAGAAAACCAGTGGGTAGTAGACGTCAATCAAATGGTGTTTTAAGGACCATTTGCCTCCCACAGCCATCGTTGGTTAAACTCAAGTGCCTGATTTTGGAGAGGAAAGTGCGTGTGGATTTTTCTGTGTCCGTTTGTGGGCAGGTGATGCAGTGGGGCAGGTCAGTTTAAAAAAGTGTACGTCCATTGTTTCAGAAAGAGAGAGAATGACTGAGTCATTCTGGTGCCGTGTGTGTGTATCCATACCCATACTTTTTGGGCATAACTCAAGGTTACCAAAATGGGGTCAAACTAGGCATGTGGTTTGTAACATGCATTGGACACATTTTTCATGTCAATCATGATGGCATTAAAAGTTGGTACCATAATTTATTTAACTAATACTCTGTTGAGTATTGTGCATTTAGAGTATTTCCAGATGTTTACTATTCTTACATATGTCTGTATAATTGTATGCAGTTATCACTTACGCTAAATTCCTAGACTTGAAGTTGTTGGAATGAAAACGATATACATTGTAGATTTACTACATATTGTCAGAGGAATCTCAGAAAGTTTATACCAGTTTATGTTCTCACCAGCAGGAAGCCTCAACATACCTGGGCATCGTTGATATTCTTAATCTTGATTAATCTGGTAGGTGAAAAATGACCTTTCAATGTTTTGTTTGCATTTCTCTGACTAATTTGCATGTTGACTGGTCATTTGTAATTCTGTTGTGGTGACATGCTTTTTTTCTCAGTAGTTGGCTTGTCTTATATTGATTTGAAAAAGTTCTTTGTATTATAGTAATTTTCACTTTTAGCTGTCACACGTGTTGTAAACAAATTTTCTACTTTATTATTTCCCTTTTGACCTGTTTGTGTCATGCACTGCCACACAAAAACTTTAAATTTGTGTAGTCAAATGTATCAGTCTTTTTCATTATGTATTTTGCCTTTGGTACCATGCTTAGAAGGACTTTCCAATCTCAAGGTAATAACTATAATTCAGCAGTTAAAAAAAATTTAAATCTTTAATCCATCTGAAACATTTTAGTATAAGGAATGAGGTCGGGAGGGGTCTTTTTTTATTCTTGCTAAATGGTTTAGCCAGTTCTATGAATATTCCTTGACTGTTATTTTTTTCCCCTCGTGATTTGACTCGTATACTGAATCATATACTAGAGTCTATTTCTGAACTTTCTCTTTTGTTCTGCTGATTTATTTCTGTGCCAGTACCACCTGCTATAAGTTTAAAATAGGGGGTTTTTTTTAGTACCAACTAAAAGTAAGTTACCACCCTTTTCCTGTTAATTCTCAGAGTATTCTCAGGTTTTATTATATATTTATTCATGTATACATATTTATTATACGTAAACTAAAGAATTATTTGGTCAAGTTCCCCCCAAAATCTTCATATTTTTCTTGGGGATGTATTAAATAAAGAGTGCTCTTATCCCAGAACACAATATGTGTCTCCATTTAATGTTGGTGTGTGTTCCTGTCTAGCGTGTTCTAATTTTCAACTTACAAGGTTATTCATTCTTATTCTTGGTTGTGTGTGTCTAGATATTTTACATCTCGTTATCCTGAACTCTTACATCACTACCTCTGATCCTGCCCCTGAAAGTGCATCCCACAGTCCCTTACTGCTGGCGTTGTTAGCGTTCTCTTGCCCTGGCAATCTGCCTTTTTTGGGAAAAGTCACATCAAGATGGCTCCTCCAGCTCAGTTACTTTCCTGGGTATCTACTTGACTCACGGAAACTCACAGACCCTTGCCATGCAAATGAGGGATTGCCCCACCATCACAGATCCCTCCAGCCACAGACTTTAGTTTTCTTACCCATTAGACCTTTTGGCCTCCATCAGTGGAAGTGTAGCTTCTACTACATTCCAATGTGGTTCCCACTTTTTTGTCCTGATGCTGGCCTGACAGTCTCAGCTTCTTGACCCCTGGGTTTCTTATCCTTGGAGTCAGGTACCAGGCCTCTGTGTCCTCTGAAGTTTTAGGGGACACAAAGTCTCTGAGTGGACGTCCCCTTGAAGCTCCTCTTTCCTGACTTGCACTGAGGAAGGTCCCCTTACCTCCTACCATCATGGTGGGGGATAGAAAATGCAGGGAATGACAACAGCTTTCCCTAAAGAACTACTTTCTTTTGACCTTTTCAGTTTTAAACCCCTTTATATCTTGGGTATTGGGCTAAGGATCACAAGACCATTTGGAAATCCTTATTTTAGAATATGGGAGTGTTTGCAACCTATTATTTTCAATTATTTGGAGCTTTAGTTGAAACAAAAAGGGTCCAATTTGAGGCCAAATGATAGGAAAATACAGTTCACAGAAAAAGAAATGCAAATGGCTCCCAAACGTAAGAAAAGATGCTCAACCTTACTTTTAAGAAAAGTGCAAGTTAGTGAGGTATCATTTCTCACCCGTCAATGAGAAAGCCAGAGATTTAACAACACAGTCTCTTTTGAGGCTCTGGGGAAATAGGAACTCAGACGTTGTTAGTGAGAGTACAGAACGGTACAACCTTTATGGAAGGAAATCTGGCAATATTTACATTGCTGTTGTCTTTAACCCAGCAATCCACCTCTGGGACCTATCCTATGGATTCACCTGCACATGTTCCAAATGACACATGAACAGGGTTATTCATTATGACGTGGCTTATGATAACAAAAGCTTAGAAACAACCCAAATGCCTCTCAGGAGGAAAGTAGTTACATGAACTATGATACTTCTGTGTACACAATGGAATACCCTGAGTTGTAAAAAAGGAATGAGGAAGGACTCTATGCATTGAAATGGGGAGATCTTTAAGCTGTATTGTTTTAATGAGGAAAACAAGATGGAGAATAGTGTATATCATACGCTATCTTTTGTGTAAGAAAGAGAGGGAATGAGAATATTTATTCAATTTTAAATAAAGAAACACAGGAATGATAGCAATGAGTTGATGTAAATGGTTACAAATGGAGCAAGGAAGAATGGGGTGGAGGTGGACAGGGTGAGAGTGAGCCTTTTAAGTGTTTATCTTATTTTGTTTTATTTTTAAACATGTAAGTATATTACTATTCAAAAACATAAAAATAAAATTTCATAAGGAAAAGAAAGTGTTCCATTTAATATCCTATTTCACATGTGTCAAATAAAAATATGATGGGTACTGCTTAGTTTCCTTCTAAACCCAAGACACTTAGATTTGGATAAGTTTGGTTTAATTTTCCATCACAAAATTGGTGGGGCATCCAGTGCTGTCTTTTAAGATTTCTGAAAATTCCATGAGGGGGTAAAGGTGGATGTGTTACATTCCCATGATCAACTCTAGGGCCTACTTTCTGCTTCCTATGAATTAATTTAGTGGATGGATCATCTCATCCTCCTACGTGGGGTCCCTGTTCCCGCCTGCATCGACTCACCTGTGGAACTCAGCTCCTTTTCATGATTTCCACCCAAAGTTTCACTAAGGACTTGGGGCATTTAGATAACGTGAATGGAGAGTTTATTAGTTTCCTACTGATGCTGTAACAAGTTGCCACACACTTGGTAGCTTTCAACCACACAAATTTATCATTTTACAGTTCTGGAAGTCAGAAGTCTGCCGTGAGTCTCACTGGGCTAAAGTCAAAGTGTTGGCTGAGTTGTGTTCCTTCTGGAAGCTCGAGGGAGAATCCATTTGTTTGCCGTTTCTAGCTTTTAGAGGCTGCCTATATTCCTTGACTGTGGCCTTTCCTCCATCTTCAAAGCCAACAGTGTGGCATCTTTGAATCTCTCTCTGACTCTGACTCTCCTGTCCACCCCTGCCCCCACTTCATTTATAGGAGATTACAGTGGGCCTCCTTGGATAATCCAGGATAATCTCCCATCTCAAGATCCTTAACTTAATCACATCTACAAAGTTCCTTTTACCATGGAAGATAACTTATCCACAGGCTCTGGGATTAATACGTGGACATTTTTGGTGGCCATTTTTCTGCCTATAACGAGAGAGTATTATATTTTAGATATGCAAATAATTAAAAGTGGATGTTAGTTATCTTTGTTCTTCGAAGTTTCCTTCCTTTCCCATCCCTTCCCATCTTCATTCTTTATCAAATCCCCTAAATTCCTGAAATGCAGAACAACTCATCTACGTCTTTCTTTTTTTTTAACCAAAGTAATTTTTTAAACAAGAGTAGTTTCCTCCTTAAAAATTCTGTTGCCAGCTGTTAACTTAAACTTTATATTTTTAAAAAACTTCTGAAAATTTCCCAAAGTTTCTGAATGTTGAATGTATTCTTCCTTGTTTCACAGTGCTGATTCAGATTTCTTACAATTTTTTTGTGAATCTTTGGTAATGTGATTTTGGGGGACAACTAGAAACTAGAAGATGAAGTATTTGAGAGAGAATTATAGCAAAGGCTATATATGCTTTTTTTTATTTTTTTATTGCTGTGTAACAACTTACCACAAACGTAATGGCTTAAACTAGTACACATTTATTATCCTCCAGTTTTTATGGGTCAGGAACCCAGGTTTGGTTAGTTGGTTTCTCTGCTCAGGGTATCACAAGTCTGCAAGGAAGGTGTTGGCTAGGTTGCATTTTCATCAAGAAGCTCGACTGGGGAAGATTCCCCTTCCATGCTTATTCATATTGTTGACAGAATCCATTTCCTTGTGGTCGTATGGCTGAAGGTCCCAACTTTTTGCTGGCTGTCAGCTGGAAGCTGTCCTCAGGTCCTAGATGCCAGTCATAGCTCCTAGAGGGCCATTTGTAGTTGTTTGCCAGGTGGGCTTCCTACACAGACGGCCCAACTCATCAAGTCAGCAAGGACAATCTCTGAATACAGGGAGGGCCCAGTTCCTCTTTTTTTTAATTTTTTTTGCCGTACGCGGGCCTCTCACCTCTGTGGCCTCTCCCGTTGCAGAGCACAGGCTCCGGACGCGCAGGCTTAGTGGCCATGGCTCACAGGCCCAGCCGCTCCGCGGCATGTGGGATCTTCCCGGACCGGGGCACGAACCCGTGCCCCCTGCATTGGCAGGCGGACTCAACCACTGCACCACCAGGGAAGCCCCCAGTTCCTCTTTTAAAGGGCTTTCATCTAAGTCAGGCGCGCATAGGATAATCTACCTTTAACTAACAAAAAATAAACTAATTTGCAACCTTAATTACATCTGCAAAAGCCCTTCACTTTTTCCATATTCTGTTGGTTAGAACTAAGTCACACTCAAGGGGAAAAAATTATACAGGCTGTGGACACCAAGTGGCAGAGATTATGAGGGTCATCTCATAGAATTTTGCCTACCGTAAGTTACTAAAGAAAAAATCAATTATAGACTTTAAATTCTACCACAATTTTTCCTAGGTTCTTCTGACAGGGCTACTTAACTTTATAGCAAAAGCCTAGGAATACTTCTATTTTCTCTATGGAGAGGTACCAAGGCTGCCAGGGGTGGAAGTGACCAATGGCCAGAGGTTTCAGGAAGGTAACCGCGTCTGGAAGACTGCCGTCTCCCCTTGGACTGGATGCGTTCCCTTGAGTGAGGCACAGAGATTTGGGGAAGGAAAAGAACACCATTTCCCTGGGTCCATGGGCATGTGTCCCATCTCCTAGCCTTTGGGTTAGCAGGATTCAGGATTTGTGAACTTGGCCTGCAAAAGTCTATTCCCGCCGAACTCTAGTGAGCCTAGTGTATGGCCTGTAGGGTGAGTTGTCCTATGGTCCCTATAAAGGGCCATCCTGAGTCTTGGTGGGCTGGGCTGGGCAGGGTAAGGCAATATTGACCAGGTTCAAGGCTTCCAGAGGGTGGTGAGAGCTCCAGGGACCAGCGCTGGAGAGCACAAAGGTCCTTCCCAGTCCCGAGACCCTCCATAACCAAGGACTTGGCAGTAGCTGTGTGCAGCCGAGAATGGCTGAGACTGAGCGTAAAGCGCGTACGGTTCTTGCCACAAGTTGTGATTCCTTCTGTCCAAGGCGCCTTCCAGTGAAGAGTGAACCTTAGAACCTGAAAGAGGGCTCAGCTCCAAGAACCAGAGGGAACTTGGGTTGTCTTGGGATGATCACTGTGAATTGAGATCTCACAGGGATGGACACCAGATGATGCAGACACTGATGTTTTGCTGTGCTGGGATGGTCAGGGACAACCATGAGGGGCAAAGAGGGGCAGAGCCCAGGAAAGGGGAATCATTAGCACAAGACCTAGGAAGGGGCAGCAGATGGGCAGCGCATCTCTTGCACCGAACAAGGAAGACAGTGTCTTGGTCCTGGTCGGAGAGTATAAATGTCCATACTGCGTGTGGCCCTGTGAGGGAGGTGGTGCACGGGGCTGCCAGACTCAAGGACTCCAGCCTGTCTGCAGCTTGCTGCCAAGGGCACAAAACAGCTGAGTCTGACTTGACTGCCTGTGGTCAGCATTCATGAGCATTTTTACTGGATTTCTTGTAGAAAATTAACACATAGCTCTCTGGTCTGGATTTGTGCATCTGGAACAGCTCACTGGATTAGATGGAGGCTGAAGGAACTCCACAAGGGTAAAAGGACGAGCCCCCATACCGACCTCGTGAGACTGCATCTCAGTGTCCAGCTGTAACACACCCCTGGTGTCAGCCCCTTTCCTCCACTTCCCCTCCTCTCTGCAGCCACTCCTCGGACTTCCTCTCCCTCAACCTGCAGGCTGCTGCTGCAGACCCCTGCAGACCTCTGTAAAGAGATCACTCAGATGGGGCTGGAGCTAGAACAGAGCTGGAACCTACACTGGAGATACAGCTGGGAGGGCACATGAGTTTCACTGTGAGCCAGGCATGGAAAGACCAAGGCTTGTCGCTGGATGAGATAGAAGAAACAGAGACCTACTTCTGGACGGCAGGAGGCTGTCTGCTTTCCTGGAGGGACACACAGTGCCGAACAGACTTGGGGAGTTGCCTGTGTGTCTCGGAGGGCTACCTATGTGCATTGGAGGGATACTTGTGTTTATTCTACACTTGACCTGGGACTGTGGTCTGTATTGATTGCATTGCACTCATAGCTTTCCAAGGTTGGCTGGCCAACACATCATCCTCAGCCTCTGCCTGCAAGTGCGTTGCCAACTGGCCCTTTATTGTCCACCCAGCTGTTGTCAGCTTCATCACCCAGGTCATTGCCCTTGATTCCTGGGCCTTCACCAGTTTCCCAAGAATAAATTGTTTGGACTACTTCTAGTCTGCTGCTGTGTATTAGCCTGCATTTTTGGAAACTCTGATAAAGTTTCCAAACTGACTTACCTTTTTTTGCTATATGACTCCTGCTTTGCATAACTGTTTGCTTCATCAGCCACCACGCTGCATTCTGGTAAACTGAAAGAAAAAGAAATTGTTAGAACTGAGCAACAGGGAAAACAACTTATTTTGAACCGATGCTTTCTGAGTGGAATGAGAGCCTGAGACTTGAGCCTGAAGGAGAGGCTGCCCAGCTATGCTGAACTTTGAAGCATTTCAACTGAGAAGCTCCGAAATTCTCTGATCTTAGTGAATTCCTATCTAATTCTGAAGAGATTCCCCAGGAACCCCACTCTGAGGGTGGTGATAGGCCACTAGAATCATTTAAATCTGTGTTTATAAGATTTATAAGTATTTATAAGTATTCAGTATAAACTGAATACTTACAGTGAAAAGAAAGCTTTAAAAAAAAAAATCCATAGCACACAGGGATGAGATATGACACCCAGTGAAAGAAATCATAGCTTAAGTTACCCTGAGTTATACTGTGTTTTGGAAATGCTCTGAACTCAATACTTATGCCACATACTCTAAGACCAAAGTACTCAGATCTTTTTATTATTATTCTTCTCAGGAGTAAGCTTGCTGAATCACCACAGGCTTTTTGGTTTTTTAACTACCAGTTTGCTGAATGTCGCTGTCCATTTGGCTTGGAGTTGCTCTAGGTCCACCCTAGAGCCCACCTTTTGAGCCTGTCACTTGGTAAAGTGAATTATTGGTGGTCCTTCCTGCTACGTATAGAGCTTGATAGCGATTTCAAATTAGTGGGGAATGACTGATTATTAGGGAAGTGTGGGAATCAATGTCTAACCATTTGGGGAACCATTGTTTGCAATAAATATGATGAACAACGAAGGGAAGCCTCTTGCACTGTTGGTTGGAATGTAAATTGATGCAGCCACTATGGAGAACAGTATGGAAGTTCCTTAAAAAACTAAAAATAGAACTACCATATGACTCAGCAATCCCACTACTGGGCATATACCCTGAGAAAACCATAATTCAAAAAGACACATGCACCCCAGTATTCACTGCAGCACTATTAACAATTGCCAGAACATGAAATCAACCTAAATGTCTATCAACAGAGGAATGGATAAAGAAGATGTGGTACATATATACAATGGAATATTCCTCAGCCATAAAAAGGAACGAAATTGGGTTATTTGTAGAGACGTGGATGGGCCTAGAGATTGTCATATTTAGTGAAGTAAGTCAGAAAGATAAAAACAAATATCGTATATTATCACATATATGTGGAATCTAGAAAAATGGTATAAGTGACCTTATTTGCAAAGCAGAAATAGAGACACAGACGTAGAGGACAAACATATGAATACTAAGGGGGAAAGGGGCAGGTGGGATGAATTGGGAGAATGGGATTGACATATATAAACTATTGATGCTATGTATAAAATAGATAACTAATGAGAACCTACTGTATAGCTCATAGAATTCTACTCAGTGCTCTGTGGTAACCTAAATGGGAAGGAAATCCAACAAAGAGGGGATATATGTACACGTATAGCTGATTCACTTTGCTGTACAGTAGAAATTAACACAACATTGTAAAGCAACCATACTCCAATAAAAATTAGTTTAAAAAAAGAATAAAAGCTGTTTAAAATCAATTAAAAAATGAGTTAATAGGCTTACTGTACAATAGTCTTACACATCAATAACAAAAACTGTAAGATCCTCTTGCAAGGGGAAAAGAATGATCAGATAATTCACAAGTTCTGCTGTTATTTTTCTCTGGAAGTCACACCTATATTTGAATTTTTCTTGCACCAGCAAAAATGAAGCAAGAAACGAAGAACATAACATGGGAGTAGGAAGCCAGGTGGACATCAGACAGCTGATCAAAATGTTCACTGTCCAAAGGCTAGGTGTGATTTCCATCCTAGCTCACACAGCCTGTGTCTTCGACCTTTCTATTCCCACATAACACTTTTTTCTTTTCTTGCCTAATACTACTCTTCCCTAATTGATAGCTTCCAATGGATCATATCTGTCTGAGGTGTGTTTCTTAAACCCTAAGGAGGATTTGATGTGTGTCCTCTATCTGGAGTATAGCCAGGAAACTTCCCAGCACTCTTTCAAAGAAATGAGACTGGAAGTGTGAAATCTAGTCCCGTCCTGTTAGTTTAGCATTCATTGTGAGCAGACTGGACTCTTGCCCAGCTGAAAGAAGCTGACGTCATCTGCTTTCATTTGACCCTGAATTTCCCCTCTGATTGAGACATCAGTCCAACCTTCATTTCACAACACCCAGCAAATATTTTACTGAATGCCTTCAGTGATGGAGTTTCTACACCACAAGCAGAATGACAAGCATAAAGACAAGAGGGAAGGGGTGCAAAGAAGTAGAAGAGGGAAGGGGGTAGCAAAGGTTACCCAGGTGGAGTTTGAGCTGGACCTTGAAGGATTAGGAGGGGTTTATCAGGCAGAGAAGACTAGAAGGGAAATTCCAGTAATGGAAGGGGGGAGGGGTATAAAAATATGAACAAAGGCAGGAAATTTCATGAAGAGACATTAAAGATCACAAGAGAGGGATGGACCAACATAAGAGAGACATTACCAAAGTAAAAATGAAGGAGTTGATGGTGCATTGGATTGGCTGGGTGCTGGAGGGATGCAGGGAGGTACATATAGGAAGGGGAAGATATGCTTATTAAGCCTTTGAAAATAACATTTAGAAAGAACATCTGCTACACAATTTGTGACTCTAATGAGACTTCTTTCCCCCAAACATACTAGATATTCATTTAAATATACTTCTTCAAAGTAGTTGCTTTGAAAAACTAAATACACACTTATTCCAGTGGTGCTATTAGTGTTTGAAAAATCTTTAGAAATCCCCTTTGGGAATTGCCTTCAGAATTTGTTTATGAGCTACCAAAGAATATCAAGCAGTTTTATTACCTCACAGTTTTCTGTCTCTGTTTCTCTACATACGGTGAAAACATTATATATGCATATAAAACATGTATCATTAAAACTGAACCAGTTGGACATTTCTTTAATTTTTTTTATTGTAGTATAGTAGATTTGCAATGTTGTGTTAATTTCTACTGTACAGCAAAGTGATTCAGTTACATATACATTCTTTTTTTAAAAAAAATTAATTTGTTTTATTTATTTTTGGCTGTGTTGGGTCTCCGTTGCTGCGCGGGGGCTTTCTCTAGTTGCCGCGAGGAGGGGCTACTCTTCGTTGCGGTGCGCGGGCTTCTCATTGCAGTGGCTTCTATTGTTGTGGAGCACGGGCTCTAGGTGCACGGGCTTCAGTAGTTGTGGCTGGCGGGCTCTAGAGCACAGGCTCAGTAGTTGTAGCGCACAGGCTTAGTTGCTCTGCGGCATGTGGGATCTTCCCGGACCAGGGCTCGAACCCGTGTCCCCTGCATTGGCAGGCGGATTCTTAACCACTGCTCCACCAGGGAAGCCCTATACATTCTTTTTTA
Source organism: Aethalodelphis obliquidens (assembly GCF_003676395.1). Lineage (NCBI taxonomy): Eukaryota > Metazoa > Chordata > Mammalia > Artiodactyla > Delphinidae > Aethalodelphis > Aethalodelphis obliquidens. Next base: position 21,449,524 of record NW_020837951.1, read on the forward strand.
ATATTCTTTTCCATTAAGGTTCATCACAGGATATTGAATATAGTTCCCTGTGCTATACAGTAGGACCTAGTTGTTTACCATTGTATATATAAAATATTTTGCATCTGCTAACCCCAACTTCCCACTCCATCCCTCCTCCACCCTCCCTCCCCCTTGGCAACCACAAATCTCTTCTCTATGGACATTTCTTTTACAAGCTAGAACATGTGGGGGGACTTCCCTGGAGGTCTAGGGGGCATGGGTTCAATCTCTGGTCGGGATCCGGCATGCCACTTGGCATGGCCAAAAACAAAAACACTAGAACATGTGGCAAATGGCTTTTACCTATTTCCAAAAATTGAATACAATCTGAAAAACATTTCACTTATGGACTCAGAACACCCCCAAAAAATGTGCTTCAGGCTCTGACGGCAATCTTCAAAGGGGGATTCCAGCAGTATTGAGCCTCCACAGAATTGAAGTCATGTGGACCTCCACAAGTGACCTCCACAGGTGACTGTTGCCACAGGGACCTTGTCCCACGATTAGATACATTCTGGGGAATTTCTGTCATCGTGGCTGGACAAGTTGTCGTATGACAGTTTATGGTCCATGTTGGCTTTCTATGCAGTCACTCATGATCAGAGACCCCCTTCCCCAAGTCCCCCGTGAAGACCTTGCCAAACCTGGGAAGAGAAGGGGGTTTCCTAAAACCATCGGACACTAAGACCACCTAACGGCAGAGTCTGAGGAGGACCGGACTTCAGCTCACTGTCCATTCTGGCTTCGTTTCACAAAAGCAGAGCCCTTTTGCAGAGGGAGGAAAGCCTTTCTGGTGACTGGAATGGGGAAATAGGCTGCGGTGTTCCTCTAGGCACTGAATCCACTCTGGGGCAGACAGGACATGTCCCATCCACAACCACATTCCAGGGCAATGTTCTGGATCCAGAAAGAATGCAAAGCTTAGAGACAGCTGAACAGTATTCCTGGAAGGTACACACTGCAAACAGGCAGTTGTGATTCCTCAATAAATTGCCCAAAGGGTATGAGTGTGTGTGTATTGTACATGTGTGCATATTTATATTGCCTGTTGTGTGTGCACACATGTGTTATTGTGTGATGCATGTGTGTATGGTATGTTCAAGTGGGGTGTGTATGGTACATGTGTGCATACGTGTGTTGTGTGTGCACACGTGTATATTGTGTGGTGCATGTTCATGTGGTGTGTGTGTATGGTACATGGCTGCATGTGTGTGTTGTCTGTTGTATGTGCACATGTCTGTATTGTGTGGTGTATGTGTGTATGATATGTTCACGTGGTGTGTGTGTGTGTGTGTGTGTGTGTGTGAAGGGCACTGGGACGATCCTGGCAGGAGTGAGTGATAGGAACTGCCATTGGTCATCCCTCTCCCTACATCTTCAGAGTCTGTGGGAACAGGTCAGTAGAGAAAGGAGAAAAATTCTATCAGCTGAAGAACCGATACTTCTTCCCGTGGGAGGAATAATGATGTTTTCTCAATGACTACACAACTCTTTTCATACCAGAGTAGCAGCAAGTTGTCTGGCATTTGTATTGCACATATTTTCCCACATTTGTCCTTTGTCTTTCAACTTTACTTATAGGGCTCTTGTCAGTTTTTGCCATTGGAAAGTTTTCATTGTTACATAGTTGAGGTTATTAATCTTTTGTTTGTGATCACCGGCTGTCATGACATGCTCAGATAGACTTTCCACCCACGATTATAAAAATATTTGTCTAGTCTCTCTCCTAGTTCTTATGTAATTTTGGTTTTTACTTTAAAACATTTGCTGTATTTGGAATTTATTTTGTGTAATGAATGAAACAAGAACCCACATTTTATTTAAAACATTTCACACCAACCTGTATTTTTCTTTCACACTATTCACTGCAGTTAAAATAGCACAATTATTTATGTGATTATCTTTTCCCAATCACCACTGATTTGAGATAGCACATATTTTTCATACAATACTTTGAAATATGCTTGTTTCTGCAAATATCATGTTGGGATTTTGACCAGAAAAGGGATTTTCTAGATTATTTTGGAAGAATTTATATTAGAATATTTCTGTGCACTCACAGGGGATGCCTTTTCACTTAGTCATATATTATCTTCTATTTCTTGGTAATTTTATCTTTTTTTCACATAATTCAAATTTATTTGTATAATTTTATGTTTTGTACTTTTAAAATGGATTAAATTTGGGTTATATTTCTTATACATTATAAGACTTGATTTTTGAATATTAATATATCATCAAAACCTTCTCAACTCTCTTTTACTCTTTTAATTTTCAGTAATTTTCTGCTGAATCTTAGGCTTTCTATTATCTGCAAATGATGATAATTTTGTCTTCTTCATTCCAATAGTTAAACCTCTTATTTTGTTCTTTTGTCTAATTGCAATGTTTATCACATAAAAGCAATGTCACATTATAGAAATTATAAGTGCTTAATCGCTAAACTTGATGTTGGCTTTTGGTATAAGATATGTTTTGATAATAAGGAAATTATTCACCTAATCCCATTTTACAAAGAACATTTATCAAGAATGGACATTACATTTTATGAATGTTTTATTGAAATCTATCATGGGATTATATACTTTTCCCCCTTTGGTCAACATTAATATAAATTTTCAAACATTTAGCCACCTTTGCATTCTTGTAATACACAGTCATAGTCATGGTAAATTGTTATTTAAATCTGCCCCCAGATTCTATTTGTTAATATTGGGTTGGCCAAAAAATGCCTTTGGTTTTTAAGTAAAAATAAAAGACACATTTTTCATTTTCAGCAAGAACTTTATTGAACAATGTGTTCACCATTTAGTTCCACTACCTTCTGCCATTTTTCAGGCAACTTCATAAATCCATCTTCCCAAAACTTTTTATCTTTTTGAGCAAAGAACTCTTCCACGTGTCTTTTACAGTCTTCCATGGAATTGAAATTTTTTCCATTAAGAGAATTTTGTAAAGACCAAAATAAACGGAAATCTGAAGGTGCAATGTCTGGTGAATACAGCGGGTGAATCAGAACTTCCCAGCCAAGCTGTAACAGTTTTTGCCTGGTCATCAAAGAAACATGGGGTCTTGCATTATCCTGATGGAAGATTATGTGTTTTCTGTTGACTAATTCCGATGCTTTTCACTGAGTAGCTGCTTTCAGTTGTGAGCAGTACTTGTTGGAATTAATCATTTGGTTTTCCGGAAGGAGCTCATAATAGAGGACTCCCTTCCAGTCCCACCATATTCACAACATCACCTTCTTTGCATCAAGACCAGCCTTTGGTGTGGTTGGTGGCGGTTTATTTCACTTGCCCCACAATGTCTTCCTTTCCACATTATTGTACAGTATCCACTTTTCTTGGCCCGTCACAATTTGTTTTAAAACGGAACGTTTTTGTTACGTTTCAGTAGAGAATCGCATGTGGAAATAAGGTCAAGAAGGTTTGTTTTGCTTAGCTTATGTGGCACCCAAACATCAAAGCGATGAACATAACCAAGCTGGAGCAAATGGTTTTCAGCGCTTGATTTGGATATTTTGAGTGTGTCGGCTGTCTCCCGCGTGGTATAATGTTGATTGTTCTCAATTAATGTCTCAATTTGATTGCTATCAACTTCAACTGGTCTACCCTACCATGGAGCATCATCCAGTGAGAAATCTCCAGCACAAAACTTCGCAAACCACTTTGACATGTTCCATCAGTCACAGCACCTTCTCCATACACTGCACAAGTCTTTTTTTGCGTTTTGGTTGTGTTTTTACCTTTCTTGAAATAATAAAGCATAATATGCCAAGAATGTTGCTTGTTTTCTTCCATCTTCAATATTAAAATGGCTACACAAAAGTTCACCAATTTCGATAAGTCTTTTTTTAAATGCACGCTGATATGACAGCTGTCACATGCAATCTAACAAAATTGTTTTGAATGCAGTTAAAGACAACTAACTGCTGTTAGACCATTTTACAGAAAAAACTGAATGAACCTTTTAGTCAACCCAATACTTTATTTGAGAACTTAAAAAAAATCAATTTTGATATCTCTGGTTTTCTCTCCTGCGTTACCTATTCAAAGCAGCAGTACATTGGTATTTGTTAATTGGCAAGAATTCCTTCTTTCTCTGGCCGAGGACATTTAAAATATGCTACTTCAGCTATGTAGATAGATAGTAATTGTGCATCTCTTCCCATCTAGTTTTCCAAATGTGTCAGCATAGGATTATTCAATGTTCCCTGGGATTGTGAAGTAGTCCTTGCCTCTAGACACTGCCCCAATCTGATAGGAAATGATGACAGAGAAAAAATGATGTGCTTGGCAGGCAAGTATCTCTTGCAACACTGGGTGTCTTAGCAATCAATAATGGGCCAATGGGCCCCAGTGGGAGTGTTTCTTATTCTTCCAGCAGCTAATCCATGCCCTCAGGACCCATGCTGGTGGGAACCTTCAGAACTGACTCCACTTACAGTCAGTAACACCAGACTGTGGTCACGAGCTAGAAACTGCTGTCAGGTGATGCAAATCAGTTTGTTCCAAACGGCATTATAAAGGCTGCGTTCCTCAGGGTGTATAGTGTTGAGGCCTTTCCCAGCTACAGCCTACTTAAAGTATTAATACTTTTCCTTGCTTTGGGTTCATTTTCTTTCCTGCTTGTGTTGGTGTAGGGTTTGGGGTTAACATGTACTTCTGCCATCATTTTTTTTTAAAAATAAATGTATTTATTTTATGTTTGGCTCCATTGGGTCTTCTTTGCTGCGCGCAGGCTTTTCTCTGGTTGCTGCGAGCGGGGGCTATTCTTCGTTGCGGCGCGTGGGCTTCTCATTGTGGTGGCTTCTCTTGTTGCGGAGCACGGGCTCTAGGCGTGCGGGCTTCAATAGTTGTGGCACACGGGCTGTAGGCGCGCAGGCTCAGTAGTTGTGGCGCACGGGCTTTGTTGCTCCGTGGCATGTGGGATCTTCCTGGGCCAGGGCTCGAACCTGTGTTCCTTGCATTAGCAGGCAGATTCTTAACCACTGAACCACCAGGGAAGCCCCCGTATGGCTTTTTTAGCAGATGAAAAATATATTTTTTAAATCAAATAGAATTTTTAGCAATGAAACACATAAATATTTTTAGAAAAACCTTTCTTAGTAGATGGGTTAAACAGAATATTAAATACAGCTGAAGAGAAAATCAGCAAACCAAGAAGGCAAATCTAAAGCGCAGACAGAAAAAGTTGTGTAAAATATAAAGAGGGATTGAGATATGGAGGTGGAATGTGAAGGTCTGAAATACACATAATCAGAATTTCAGAAGAGAGAATAAAGAGAATGGAGGATAAGCAATATTTGAAAAATTTGATATTTAGGTGTTTATAAAGTCCTGGGTATAACTGAATCACTTTGCTGTACACCTGAAACTAACATAAAGTTGTAAGTCTACTATACTCCAATATAAAATGAAAATTAATTTAAAAAAATAATAAAATGAAGTAAGGATGAGGGTCCCCGTATTTGGGAGTGTGAAAAACTATTAGAAAGGCCAGGAATTGATGGAGGAATCTGGGGCAGATGGAAAGACTGTGAAAATAGTACTGAAATAATGAATGTCCCAAAGGGCAGTACCTGATGGCACTGAAGATGGGGCATTCGAGGTTCAAAGGAGTTTGAATTATGGAAATGGTGGTGGCAGCAGAGATTAAGGAGAAAGCAAGCATGAGCTGATATGCTGATGGGAGATGGTATGTCTCCAAGGGAATCTGGAAAATTTTAAAATAAACCAATAGTTTATACTCAGTGTATTTTTAGTTTTTCACTGGATATAGGGCACTAGGGTAACCAAGAGACAGGAGCAGGACTTCAGAATGAGAGTAGTCACAGCTGAGGAATCAGAGTGAAGATTCAGAATATTGCATGTCTAAATGAAACCACATGGCTTTTTTTTTCTGAAATCACCCTATTTATTAATTTACCTGAGTTATTTCTCATATCACACCATGAGCCCCGAGGCAGAGCCCAGTCGCTGCTCCATCTACTCACGTGATAGCACCTGACTGCGCTTGGCCCCAAATCCCAGAATACCCAAGGGACTGGAGTCTTGGGATTAGTTTAGTAAATATTTCCTAGAAATACTTTAAAAATTTTCCATTAAAAGGACAGGGAGGGGGTTTCCCTGGTGGCGCAGTGGTTAAGAATCGCCTGCCAATGCAGGGGACACTGGTTTGAGCCCTGGTCTGGGAAGATCCTGCATGCCACAGAGCAACTAAGCCCGTGTGCCACAACTACTGAGCCTGAGCTCTAGAGCCTCTGTGTCACAACTACTGAGCCCGTGTGCCTAGAGCCCGTGCTCCACAACAATAGAAGTCACTGCAATGAGAAGCCCGCGCACCGCAACAAAGAGTAGCCCCCACTCACCGCAACTAGAGAAAGCCCGTGCACAGCCACAAAGACCCAACGCAGCCAAGAATAAAAATAAAATAAATAAATTTATTAAAAAAAAAAAAAAAAAAAAGGACAGGCAGGGACTTCCCTGGTGGCGCAGTGGTTAAGAATCTGCCTGCCAATTCTGGGGACACGGGTTCGATCCCTGGTCTGGGAAGATCCCACATGCCGCAGAGCAACTAAGCCCACAGCCACAACTACTGAAGCCCGTGCACCACAACTACTGAGCCTGCGCTCTACAGCCCATGAGCCACAACTACTGAGACGACGTGCCTAGAGCCCGTGCCCCACAACAAGAGAAGAACCGCAATGAAAAACCCGCGCACCGCAAGGAAGAATAGCCCCCACTCGCAGCAACTAGAGAAAGCCCACACGCAGCAACCAAGACCAAATGCAACCAATAAATAAATGAATAAAATAAAATAAAATAAACGGCAGGCAGCTGGCAACTCCAGCCCCCTGCCCTGTCTACCCCAGTGGCCCCACCACGTGTCTTTTATTAAAGCCAAAACATTGCAGCTGTGTCTCTATGAGCTTTACATAACAGATAGTGACAGGGGTATTTCTCTGGGTCTCTTAGTTTATAAATAGGATAAGGCTAGAGGGATGATCACCATCTATTAAATGCTTATCTTGTGCTAGGCGTGGAGTTATGCACTTTGTGAACAACGTATGCTGTGGGTATCTAAGTTATCATCGTCATAATTATCATTATCCCTACTTTAAAGATGATAAAACTGAGTTTTAGAAGCAGTTAAATCATTATCCAAGGTCACTTACCAGTACCTAGCAGAGTTGGAATTCTAACCCAGATCTTTGTACTGCAAACTTTTAAGCTTGGGGACTTCCCTAGCAGTCCAGTGGTTAAGACTCGGCGCTTCCACTGCAGGGGGCATGGGTTCCATCCCTGGTCAGGGGACTAAGATCCTGCATGCCTCAGGTGCGGCCAAAATTAAAAAAAAAAAAAAAAATCTTAAGCTTGGAAATTCTTTGTGTGCACACAATTACATAAAAGCAAAAATCTCTCATTATTAGAAGATTCTCTGGGTGAGAAACTCAATTTCCTGTTCTCTAGTTAAGAGATCACAAAAAGACTGACCCCCGGAAATAAAATTCAAACACTAGCAAACATTTCTTTTTGCTTCTCAGCTGTCAGGGTGACACCTTAGTGTTCTATTTTTTCAAATTTCAATATGACTCATTTTGTTTCCCAGTAAATATGATTTTAGTTTTGGAAACTGATTTTAAGGTGGATGTGAATGTGTGTTTTTTCTAGGTGCTTGTGTTTCAAAACAATTTGTTGTACAGTTAATTTTTAAATGCCTTTTGGCAGCCGTTTTAAACAACATTCTAGCCGCTGAGTGAGTTGAAAAATAAATGAGTTTGCTTCCTAGGAAACTACAAAATGAATGACTCCTTTCTTGTTCTTGGTAATTAAATTCTCACATTCAACTCCATATCAGAAGTAGCTTCTCTTTCATTTCCTGTGATATTTAAACCCTTTTTTATTTCCTGCACAGTGACCAAAACGCCCCATTATGCAAACACTCTGATTCCTGCGCATGTTAAACCCCCCTTGGAAAATACCCCCATTCAAGGTATCAATAGCATTTTCTTTGAAGGACAGTCTAAGTAAACTGGATTGCAGAGACTATATTCTGTCCCATGACACAGTCTTGGTCATCTGTCTCTAATATTTCTTCACACTAGACCTTGCCAAAGCTCACATGTCCCAGTTTCAGAAAACAACATTACATTGTCAGCTGATTCCAAGGCCCCAGATTAGTGGTTCACAAGCTTTACTGCACATTGGAGTTATCTGGGAAGCTTTAAAAAATACTGACACAAGTCTCACGTGACTCTGATTTAATCGGTCTGGAGTGCCACCTGGGCATTGAGATTTTTTTTTTAAGGGCCTCAGGTAACTCTACTGTGCAGCTGAGTTTGGAAACCACTGCCCAGAGCCCCAGGGTGCAGGTTTAGCCACAATCCTGTTTGAAACAGAATAAAAGGGAACAAGCAAATGTTAGGTAAAACCATTCCTACTACCTTGGTTATCAGGAAGCAGAGTCCCTGTGATGCCTCCTTCCATCAGCTTCCTCCCCCAGTGTTGGTCCTCAGAATCATACTTAACTTTATCATTGTTTTCACCAATAGGGAGAATATAGCTGATTTTATTTTATTGTATTTATGTATTCAGTCAGTCGGTCAGTCTTTTAATGTAGGGCTTAATGTTGAATTGAGACCGCGGCAAACCTTAATGGCAATATACATTATACAGAGCCTGAAACTAAGTAACACCATTTTCTGATAATCACATTATTTTAGTTCTTTTGGGAAGAAGTTTAGGGATGTTTATAACTCTTTGGTAGATGTGGATCCTCAGTCATCCGTTAGGCTCCTTCCGCTGATTCCTTTATTCTGGGCCACAAATGTGCAAATCTTCCCTGGGCTTTAAAACATTTTCCTTTTTCCTGCTTTCCACTCAACCCACCGTACCACCTTCTTCCATCCTCCCACTGCTAAATTCTTCAAGAGTAATATCTATACTTTCCATTCTTTCCTGGACACCACCATAGCTAACTTCAATCTCCGTATCTCCATGGAAACTGCACTCACAAAGGTGATCAATGGTTTTGGGACCAAAATCCAAATCCAGTAGCTTCTCACTCTTCATTTTGCCTAATCTGTTATTTAACACCATTTAAAATTCTCTGAAGCAATGGTAATAAAAACAATATGTACTCGACATAATAATCTATACATAGATCCGAGAAGCATAATTGAGTCCAGAAATAACCTTGAGTACGCGTGAGTAATTAACATAGGACAAAGGTGGCCTTTAAATTAAGTGGGGGGCTTCCCTGGTGGTGCAGTGGTTAAGAATCCACCTGCCAAAGGAGGGGACACGGGTTCGAGCGCTGGTCCGGGAAGATCCCACATGCCGCAGAGCAGAGCCCGTGCTCCACAACTACTGAGCCTGCACTCTAGAGCCTGCAAGCCACAACTACTGAAGCCCGCGAGCCACAACTACTGAAGCCTGCGCACCTATAGCCCGTGCTCCACAACAAGAGAAGCCACTGCAGTGAGAAGCCCGTGCACAACAACGAAGAGTAGCCCCTGCTCACCGCAACTAGAGAAAGCCCACGCACAGCAATGGAGACCCAATGCAGCCAAAAATAAATAAATAAATATATTAAAAATTAATTAATTAATTAAGTGGGAAAAGCACCCATCTATTTAATTACTGGCTGTGCATCATGAGGAAAATGAAATTGGACTTCTTCCTGACATATCACATATGGTAAGTATATCTCTGATGGATGTAAGCTTTAAATGTGAAAAAAAGAAGAAGATTTGAAGACTGTATACATGAATTTAGAAAAGGGGAGAATTCTTAAGCAAATCAGAAAGCCCAGAATTTATAAAAGAAAACACAGATGTGCTTGGGTACATTAAAAATTTTGTTTCATATACTGAAAAACACCAAAACCAAAGTCAAAATCAAAGTCACAAATGACAGGTTGGAAAAAAATATTAGTAATACATATAATAGAGATGTAATGCCCTAATATACAAAGAGCTCCTACAAATTAATAGAAAAATACCCAAGAAGACAAATTTTAAGTGGGTAAGGACATGAACAGGAAATTTATAGAAAAACAAATGCAAATGACCAATAAATGTGGAAGGCAGAGTAATACAAATTAAGGCAATTATGAGATATCATTTTTCACTTAGATTGGCAAAACATTAAAGCACCAATGATATGGTAGGAACGTGAGTTGCTGCAGTCTTTAGGAATGGAATCCAGCTTTATCCATTACAAGTAAAAACATATTTATCTTTGGCTTTGAAATCTCACATTTGGGAATCCACCTCCAAGAAATAAGGACACTGGTATGTAAGTATTTATATGTGTACAAGGATCTTTGCTGCAGCTTCAATTGTGCTAAATGTCAGAGGGGAGAGGCATGGGGTCTGTCAGTTAGACTTGGGGGGCTGAGCCCTGAAACAAATCTTACAGACAACATACTCTTCATAATTGATCTTCATCTTATTATTTATTATTCAGTTCCTCCTTTCCTTGCTTCTTTTCTGTTATTGCAGGTTTGATTTGTCACTTGGTAGAAATACTTAAAAATTTTTTTAAGTGAAAGTTTCCAGCAATTTTTATTTTATACTTGCTGATGTCATGTTATTTGATACATAAAAGATAACAGCTACTAAATATTAATTATAAATTATGTACCTTTTTACAATTTGATTCTTTTTTTTGAATTCTACTTTATCTAAAATAATAACTACTTTTTATTATATTTTTGTCATGTTTTCCTGGTGGCGCAGTGGTTAAGAATCCGCCTGCCAATGCAGGGGATACGGATTCGATCCCAGGTCCGGGAAGATCCCACCTGCCGCGGAGCAACTAAGCCCGTGCACCACAACTACTGAGCCTGCGCTCTAGAGCCCATGCTCCGCAACAAGAGAAGCCACCGCAATGAGAAGCCCACTCACCGCAACGAAGAGTAGCTCCCGCTCGCCGCAACTAGAGAAAGCCCGCGCGCAGCAACGAAGACCCAACACAGCCAAAGATAAACAAATAAAATAAATTAATTAAAAAAAAACAACAACTATAGTCTCCACTTGCATTTAGTTGGCATTTGCGTCCGATTTCTTCGTCCATCTTTTTACTATTCTGTGTCACATTTAGGTTTTGGGTGTCATAGATCACATTTTAAATTCTGCTTATGGTTTCCGCTAAGATTTTTGGAAGCAGTCATTAAGCTACAATTCCCTGTTTGTCAACGATGGGGTTTAAGGAGGGAAATGTGCTTTTCTTATTGAATATGAGGAATTTAGAAAACATCTGCTGCTCCTTGTTCTTGCCAGAGCACTTGAAACACTGTAAATCTGGGTGGATCCTGAATGTAGCAGTGGACCTTGTTTTTATACAAGCGGGTGTTCTGTATTAACCTATGAGATGGAAGGAGGCAGGAAATTAGGATATTTGGCCTCATGATCTCTCATTCCAGGGGGAACCATCTCTACTGCTGTCAATCTCATCTCTCACTGCCAGCTGTGGTTCTGTCAAAGGAAGCAGGATGGGGGTTAGGAGCATGAGGTCTGGGGTCTCTCCACCAAGGTTTGCATCCTGAGTTCATCACTTACTTGGGTGATTAACTTAACACATTTAGCTTCCTAATCTGGAAAAAAAAAAAAAAAAAAGGCTGGCAACAGCAGAATTCTGAATTCCATGGGGTGGTTTTGAGGATAAAATTACATAATTCATAATGCTGGCACATACTAAATGCTCATGAAATGTTAGCTGCTATTATTATTTTTATCATCATCATCTGTAAAAGGGGATTGATAAGGGGATTGATGACCTTTAAAGATCATTTCTACCAGAGCTCGACAAAGTGGCATAATAATGGTTGCTCTCTTCACCTAGAATTTTCTGCTCAGAGTTTTCCCACGGACCAAACACATGCTGGCCTGTAATGGGATACTCACAGATCTATTAATGAAGAGTAAATTTACTATCACGGAGCAGTAACTGAGACTTTCTTCAGGTGACTCATTTCTCTAACATAACTTAAGGGGCAAGTCCTTACTACCTTCAGAAAGAAAGTGTTCCACTCAGAGCCCTCTTTTCCTTAAACTCTCTTTAGCTCTTCTTCCCACTTCCTCTGCAGTCCCCACTGTTCTTAGCTCCCACTTCAGTTTTCTTGGAAAGCTCAACCTCGTTGCAGGGGAGATAGAAGCCGTAGACTCCGGGATCTTCAAACATCACCTGGATGCTAGCGCCAGCATCCTCTGCTCACACTTTGTCAGTTTCAAAGGGAGGAGGGGGTCTAGCCTATCAGTGCAGTAGATGGTGAGTTCTCCTCTTCTGGGTTACTTTTCCCTCCAATGACAGCTATGGCCGATTCAGTCTCACACGTTCGCTCAGCATCAAGCATATTTCATCATCCAGCTCAGGGGGTGAGAAAATTTTTAATAAAACAATCATATATTGAATTGTTACATATACTAGGATCTGAGCTCATTCCTTCTTTTCTACGTATTTCTGTTAAATCTTGTATGTACCACTCTGATTTTATTCCTGTGGTTTTATAATATATTTTAGTAGACAACAGAGCTAGTTTCCCCTTCGGTGCTTTAATTTTTCAAAATTGTTTAGCGATTTGTGGCAGAATTTCATGTTGACTTCTCCTATCCCCATCCAAATCCTCTATCGCCTCTTTGTTAGAGGCTGGAGAAGTGAACACTCAAGGTCTCCACCCCCAACCTCCTTTGTTGCCCCAGTTTGACAGAGGATACAGTTCTAGCCAATTAGGCTGAAGTGAGGTCTACGAGGGGAGTTTCTGGGAAAGCTTTTATTTTACAGCAGAAAGGAGGGCTGTTGCCTCTCCTTTCTGCCTCTTCCTGTCTTGAAAGCAGATATGTGGCAGCCATCTTGAACTTAAGAATCATTTTGTCAAGTTAAAAAAAAAAAAGTAAAGCCAGGGGAATTTATACAGCTCTATAATAGGGCTATATTATAAAATGTCCTTTCTCTAGAGCTGTGGGGGAAATTAGGCAAATATTGGCTCAGCTCCTGAGAGTGAGTTTCATTAATTCATCCATGTAATAAGGCCTGGTTGAGTCTTTCCTGTTTGACGTATGTGAGCATAAAAAGTGAGCTTATCGCCAAAGGTTGATGGGTGTACAGATAAGGAGCGAGAAATCAACCTGGATGATGGTTTTCACTTGACACAATGACGTTCAAGTCTGGGCAGTAGACCCCTGCCTCCTGTGGGCTCTTTACAAGAGTGATTTCCCAGCAAACTGCTTGCATTTCCTGGGCTTGGATGTCTACCGGATCCCTACCCACTGAGATGACCTTTCCTATCTCAAATTGCCTTGCGTAGAGAACATTCTTTTCCAGTAAGTCCGGATGTCTTACTGGGGAGCAGGTGGCTGCAGGAACTGTGCTTGAAGCCAGTTCTGCTACCACAGGGGTCTGAGATAGGCCAAGGGGATGATGATGACATGGACACATGTGTGCTTTGAAATCAGGAGGGAAGAGGCCACTTTAGGCTGGGGGATTGGAGACGATTTCAGAACCAAAGGGGCATGTGACCTCTCCTTCTTGGAATTATGGCTAAAGTCCCACAGACCTTAAGCAATTCATCCGAAGTAGAAACAAAAACTTCTGCGGGGAAAGTGGAAATTGGATGGTGTTTGTTCTTTGTACCACAGATATCCTAGGACTTCCTGAAGTGGGCGGCTGGTAGGACCAGTGGTTGGTTCAAAGTGATTGCTAAGTTGCTTCCAAGCCAAGACCTTTAGTGATCTTCAGTGGAGCCTGGTGTCCTGGGGAAGTCCAAATCACATACTTCTCCTCTTTGTCACCAGGATCCTGACCTCCCTTCAGAGGTTTTCTGAGGGCACCCAAGACCAGTACCCACTGAGGTCTGGAGGGACAGCCTGATCTTTTAAGCTTGGGATGTAGAGGCCTGAACTTGCTCCTGGGCTAGAAAGCTCTGGTCCTAGACAGAATAATTCATTTAGGTATTCGTCTTTGTTTCCTTTGTACCTTACTCAGCATTCCAGCAGGTGACCAAGTCTTTGTGCTCCCTTGCCGCAGGGCCTAAAGAAGAAGCAGTCTGCAGGCCACCTCCCTTCCTGACTTTCTCCTTTGTCCTGAAGGATTGAGCATACAATGCTAGGAAGAGCGGCTTGAAGGATACAGTTCCTGGCTGTGAAAGAGCAAAGATTTTTCCCCAAGGGAAGAGATGGATGTCTGCAGTTTTTGTAAGTAATGGGCTCTGTGGCCCATCCTCCGTAGAACCCCAGGAAGATGACATTTCCATGTTAAGTATAGGAAGGTCTTCCGGACTCTGGCTACCGAGGCTCTTGGCCCTGGCAAAGATTTCCATGGGGCAACTGGGTCACCCAACTTTAACAATCTGTGTAAGCTTGGTCTACAGGCAACTTGGTGGAAACCATGTAGAGAAGGGGTTGCACCATAGGTCAAAGTTGGCCCGCCATGTTCTTGTATGACCTATAAGCTAACAACATTTTTTATATTTTTAAATATTTGAAATCTATCAAAAGAAGAAGAATATTATGACATATAAAAATGATATGAAATTCAAATTTCAGTGTCCATAATTAAAGTCTTATTGGAACACAACAAAGCTCATTCATTTACCTATTGTCTATGGCTCTTTTCAATCAACAATGGCAAAGTTGAGTAGTTGTGACACAGTCCTGTCTGGCCTGCAAAACCTGAAATATTTACTCTCTGGTCCTTTACAGAAAAAGTTGCTGGCCCCTGAGGCACACCTATGCCCAGAGATGCTCCTGAATGTTTTGCTTCACATCACGACTCCTGGTCATTAGCTCTGGGAGTGGGGATGGGACTGGGAGGTGGGGAGGGAAGAGAACCTTCTCAATCTCTGAAATTTAATTTCCCGACAGGGGAATACAATAGGGCTCAGTGTCACCCCTACAGTAATTTTATGTAAAGTAGATAAACAGTATTATCTTTCTTGCACATTCAGGTTTATGTTACAAATTCATTCTTATCTCATAGGCCTTCCTGGCTTTTGTTTCACAGATCCTGTTTCGGAAGTAACACTCATAGGTCTCTTCCATCTCTGCACATCCAAATCCTACCATCAGATTGTAACTTAAATGTTCACCTTCCTCTCCATCCCTGGAAGTCTAACTTTGTTTATTCAGCTTGCAGGTCCACCTAATAACATTTTTCAGAACAAACATACTTTCAAATATCCTGATTGCTTTTCCTCAGACAGCTGGACCATTTCTCCCAAATTAAAGTTTTGTTGTGATTTCTCCATCCTGTAAATCCTCATTGGACTCTGATACACATGATCACATTCTGGTAATTTGTGTACATTTCTTGTGAGTTTCCTGAGTTCAGGGACTGAGTCTAAGCCTGCTAAGCCATCCTGGAAAAGAATTGGCTCAACCAAGTTCAAATTCTGGTTCCAAAGCTAGCTGTGTGACCACGAACATATCATTAACGTCTACGGGCCTCCGTTTCATCATCTGAAAACTTCCATTAATGCTCTCTGTGCCTAGAGATGTAAGAACTAAATGAGATAGTGCTTTGAAAGTGCTTTTTAGGAATCAGTTGCCCCAGTACCCTTTGCAGTCCAACCCAGAGCCTAGAGCACAGGAGGCCCCCAAAATTGCTGAAATTGTTTGTGGCAGTCACACTGGGAGCAAGATGAGACCCTGGCTTTGGAAACGAGCACTTTGCCCCAGCATTTCCTCTTTCTCCTGAGGGTTGTGACTAGTCCTGAGAAGCAGCAGCATTCCCTCTGACCCCCCACCTTGGTCCTCACAGTTGCATCACCACCACGTGATCATAGCTGGGGTGGAACCACCCAAGAGGAGAGGAGGGGAGAGTTTGAACTGGACCAGGTGGGATCGTAAATGCCAGGGTAAGAAGGAGGCCTGGAGGGGCTCCCAGCAGAGGCGGATGAGCAGAGCTGACAAATGCTTCAGCAGATGCTACGGGCAGATGTGCAGCCACCCCTCAGCCCTTTCTGAATGCTCCAGCCTCAGGCAACCAGTCACCAGGGCCACAGCTGATAAGGTGACTTTACCAGAGGAGATGTAACAATTCCCTCTCTGCTCCTGCTTGGCCCTGGCTTTCGTGTAATCTCCTTAGGAATGGAGCCAACTCTCCTGGAGAGGCCAAAGAAATCTCAGGATGTACATCCTTCAGAGACAGGATAATTCATGATTCAAAACCCTCCATATTCATTTATTTTAAATAACTGAGATAGTGTATGTACTTCCTCCTGCGAAACATGCTCCGTGCATTTAAAACTGAGCCTCCCTAAAACCGAGATCCTCTGCTGAGTTTATGAGAACCTCTCTATCCAAAAAGTTATTACCTTTCTTGTCCAACACCTGTTCCCCTCAAGATTGAGGAGTATCAAAAAAAGGGTGGGGGGCTTCCCTGGTGGCGCAGTGGTTGAGAGTCCGCCTGCCGATGCAGGGGACATGGGTTCGTGCCCCGGTCCGGGAGGATCCCACGTGCCGCAGAGCAGCTGGGCCCGTGAGCCATGGCCGCTGAGCCTGCGTGTCTGGAGCCTGTGCTCCACGACGGGAGAGGCCACAACAGTGAGAGGCCCGTGTACTGCAAAAAAAAAAAAAAAAGGTGGGGGGGAATTGAAACAGAGCAGGACCCCTCAGGGCCCTCCTGGGTCCAAAAGTCTTTCTGTGTCCCCTGTTTCTTATTTGTAGGAAAAAGGCTTTCAGCCTCCTAGACCGTCCCTGAGTTCCAAAGGGCAGATTCAAACAGCTACTAATTAGAGGAGTGAGGGAATGCAGAAACAAAGGAAAGGCAGTCAAGAAACAATAGTGCAATTGCTGGGTCATATGGTAGCTCTATTTGTAGTTTTTTAAGGAACCTCCGTACTGTTCTCCCTAGTGGCTGTATCAATTTACATTCTCACCAGCAGTGCAAGAGGGTTCCCTTTTCTCCACACCCTCTTCAGCATTTATTGTTTGTAGATTTTTTGATGATGGCCATGCTGACTGGTGTGAGGTGATACCTCATTGTGGTTTTGATTTGCATTTCTCTAATAATTAGCGGTGTTGAGCATCCTTTCATGTGTTTGTTGACACTATTTACAATAGCCAGGACATGGAAGCAACCTAAGTGTCCATCAACAGATGAATGGATAAAGATGTGGCAATGGAATATTACTCAGCCATAAAAAGAAACGAAATTGAGTTATTTGTAGTGAGGTGGATGGACCTCGAGTCTGTCATACAGAGTGAAGTAAGTCAGAAGGAGAAAAACAAATACTGTATGCTAACACATATATATGGAATCTTCAAAAAAAAAAAAGTTCTGATGAACCTAGGGGCAGGACAGGAATAAAGACACAGACGTAGAGAATGGACTTGAGGACATGGGGAAGGGGAAGGGTAAGCTGGGACGAAGTGAGAGTGTGGCATTGACATATGTACACTACCAAATGTAAAATAGATAGCTAGTGGGAAGCAGCTGCATCGCATGGGGAGATCAGCTCAGTGCTTTGTGACCATCTAGAAGGGTGAGATAGGGAGGGTAGGAGGGAGACGCAAGAGGGAGGGGATGTGGGGATATATGTATACATATAGCTGATTCACTTTGTTATACAGCAGAAACTAACACACCATGTAAAGCAATTATACTCCAATAAAGATGTTATTTAAAAACAAAACAGAAAACAATAGTGCAGCATGAAGCAGGGTCCCAGTTTCTCCTCAAGGGGTCTATATACTAACAATCTGATACAAATCTCTGAGTTCTTCTGTAAGAACTAAGGCCCCCACCCAAGTGAAGGATGGTAACTTTAGGCTGAGCACAAGCACGTGGACACCAGACTGGCTGGAACCAGAAGGCTGATGATTGAGATTATTGGAACACCACTCTTACCTCCCCACCAACCAATCAGAGGAAGGTCACACACATTCTGCAGACCTCCCCCCAAATTTTGCCTATAAAAACTCTTCCCCCAAAACTATTGGAGAGTTCAGGCTTTTTTTTAGCATGAGCCACCGGTTTTCCTTGCTTGGCACCTGCAATAAATTTTTCTCTGATCCAGACTCTGACTTTAGGTTTGCTTGGCCTTACTGTGCGCCGGGCACCTGAACTTGTATTCGACAACACACTTCCTTTGATCACCTCCTTTGTAGGCTTAGATGGTCCACTTCTGTGAGCCCACTCCATTGAGGGATGTCCCCTCTGTCAGACGGGGTGGGAATCCAAGTTTGGGAGACAGGAATCCTGCTTTCTGGCTTCTTCTCTAATCCATCTTTTCCACTCTTTACTGTCTCTTTACACAATTCGAGCCTCTCACAGAGGGGCTTTGTCTGCCTGTAGGACAGCTGTGAGAGAGTCCCTGAGGGGGTGGTTGACAGTAACCAGACTAGCCCTGCACCAATTACTTGTCTAAGGCCACACTCGGAAGTCCTTTTGATGGGAAGACAGGCCAGTCCTGGGAGGAGACTTCCACCTGCTGTTTTCTGCTCCCCCATAGTCACGGCCAGGGATCTCCCTGCTTCTAAGTCTGTTTGACAGACTGTGTGTCTGGATCTTCTCTCCAGACTCTCACGGCTGGGGCACAACCACTCTTGGAGGCTCTGTGTCCTGGCTCTGTCCTTTGCCTTCTGAGGGGCCATAATATGTGGTTATCCTGTCTATTGCATCTTAAATTTCTCTTCTCTGGGAGACTCCCATCAACATGAAAACATGCTCTTTTCTTTCATGGCCCCAAACAAAGGAAAAGCCCTGAAACAACCCTCCGTAGACCCCATGCTCCCCCTTTAGCTGCAACTCACTTTCTCTTCTCTCTATTATGGCAAAGCTTCTCGAGAATATTGATTACCCTTGCTGTCTCCACCTCCTGACCTCCGTTCCACCTGCAGCCCGCAGCGATCTGGTTTCTAGCTGAGGCATCTATTAGCACTGCTCTTGTGAAGCTGGCTTATTCAGTCCTCAGTTGATTTGATCTCTGTTGACTCCTTTGGTCTCCTTGAAACATGCTTTCCTTTGACCTCTGTGACATCTCACAGTCCTGGATTTTTCTCTTATGTCTCTGACCATTTTTTCTTAGTCTCCTTTATCAACAACGACTCCATCCAGTTTCTTTGGTTGGAGTTCCTCAGGGTTATGTCTTAGACCCACTTCTCATCCTAAACTCATTTCTCAAGAAATTGCATCCACTTCTTTGGCTTTAAATACCACGAGAGAGCTCAC
Source organism: Aethalodelphis obliquidens (assembly GCF_003676395.1). NCBI lineage: Eukaryota > Metazoa > Chordata > Mammalia > Artiodactyla > Delphinidae > Aethalodelphis > Aethalodelphis obliquidens. The sequence continues at coordinate 21,468,723 of NW_020837951.1, forward strand.
GTCTTACAGCAGAACTGCCCCGCTGCAGTATCTGAGGTGTTGGCTTTGATGTGGAAGGTCAGGTTGGGTCAGCAGAGGCCCAGAGAAGAGAGAGAAACTGGGGTTTCAATCCATAGAACCACTGAAGAAGCAACCCAAGTGAAATATCTTTCCTCATCTGAGAAAGTCACTCACTGGGGGCAGTCAAGTTGGGCTAGACTGTGATGGGGCCGGTGGGCCTGGGGACCCTTGATTGGCCTGGGGCCTCTCAGTCAGATGGGTTAACCTTAGCTCTTAAAGATATATTATCTGTATGATTCCATTTCTATGAAATATCCAGAATTGGCAAATCCTATTCTGTAGAGACAGAAAGCAAATTGGTGGCTGCCAGGGTGTAGGGGGAGGGGAGACAGGGAGTGACGGCATAATGGGTATGAGATTTCCTTTTGGGGTGATAAAAGCGTTCTGTCACTAGACAATGGTGATGGTTGCACAACAGTATGAACGTACTAAATGTCACTAACAGTAGAAAAGATATATATTTTGGATTGACCCCAGAAGAAGAACCACTTGAGCTGAACCAAACCACCTAGACCAGGGATGAATTCAAGCGCAGCTGTGACAAGTAGGTGAGGAACTGTACACTGGAACTGATTCTTCCCACCAAAACGATTGAAAACGACAACTTGCCCTAAGATAGCGTACAGAATGTGCTATTCTATAAGACAGCTAGGGGATTTCTAACCATATTAATTCACAGTGAACCACAGGTGTGTAGTGTGACATTAGGATACAGGTCTAAAGTTGAAAGATACAATTTTTTTTTCCAAGTCTATATTTCCGTGACTATATGCTGAAGTCAGATCTGATGGTTCAGTGGAGCATTCTGGTAGCCTGATCTGAGGTTGGGGAAGGAAGCTGGTTTGAACTATTTAAGGCCTTAAGAGCTGGCAGGACTCTGTAACCATTTGGAGAAGTCTAGAATTATACCCTTGACAAGTGAAGTGAGTGAACACTGTCCTGTCCTGTTCCTTTACTGATACTGTCTTACTGTATTTCTCACAACAACCCTATGAAGGAAAACAGTGGACCCAAGATTTGAACCAAATATATCTACCTCCAGAATCTATTAAATCCTTCTGAGCCTGTGAGCCTATTGGAGTCCCCTGAGTCAGAAAATGAGGAATTGGCTGGGGGAGGGAGCTGCTGGTATCCCAGTGGTTCTGTCTAAGATTGCTGAGCCAGCTTCCATCATGGCATAGCTCTTACTGTGCCTACAGGCTGTGTAGACCGGGAGACATGGCCTACACACTCAGCTTGGCTGTGACCTTGACTTTTATCTACTCTGCTAACAAAATTTGAGAGAACTGTCACTGCTCAGTGAAACTTCTAGAGTTTGCTTGCTTGTCAATTTCCCCCTCATACTTGCCATCCCCTCTTCATTTCCTGACTTGTAAACAGTCAGGAGGAGAGCAGGTGACTGCCGGGTATTCTAACCAGATAACTCTGCCGTGCTCAGCACATCCTGTTATTGTGAATCTCAAGTCCTGCTTTGGCATCTACTAGTTTCTCTCCTTTTTCTAGCCTGCAGTTAGGGGAGTGATTGGATTTATAGAGACTGACATTAATATTTTTCACTGGGGGAATCAACATGGTGTACTTGGAAGATCGTGAGCCTTGGGACTGGTGTTGGATTCAAATTCCAGTTCTAATACTAAACCTCAGTTTCCCACTTTACCTGGAAATAAATAAAAATATTAAACTCAGAATCCTTTCTATTTATTTATTTTTAAAATTTCTTTTATGGAAGTATAGTTGATTTACAATGCTGGGTTAATTTTTTCTGGACAGCAAAGTGATTCAGTTATACATATTATATATATATTCTTTTTCATATTCTTTTCCATTATGGTTTATCAGAGGATATTGAATATAGTTCCCTGTGGTATACAATAGGATCTTGTTGTTTGTCCATTCTATATATAATAGTTTGCATCCGCTAATCCCAAACTCCCAGTCCTTCCCCCACCTCTCTCCCACTTGGCAACCACAAGTCTGTTCTCTGTGTCTGTGAGTCTGTTTCTGTTTTGTAGATAGATTCATTTCTGTCATATTTTAAACTCCACATGTAAGTGATATCATATGGTATTTGTCTTTCTCTGTCTGACTTACTTCACTTAGTATGATAATCTCTATGTCCATCCATGTTGTTGCAAATGGCATCATTTCATTCTTTTTTATGGCTGAGTAGTATTCCATTGTATACATGTACCACATCTTCTTTATCCATTCATCTGTCAATGGACGTTTAGGTTGCTTCCATGTCCTGTGCTCCTTTGAACATGGGGATACATATATCTTTTCAGAATCCTTTTTGAGGGCTGCATGAAATAATGGAAAAGGACCTAGCTCTTTTCCTGACTTTTAGTAGGCACTCAAGAAATTCTATTTCTTTCCCTTCCCCAACCCCCCTCTCAAGTGTTTCAGTTTTAGCATTAAATCCAGACGAAGTCTTTGACCATGACACTGTCTCCATATGCTGTGGTGCTCAGAGTGAACAGGATGGGATAAGTCACTGAGAATGCGGGATTCAGGTGGACACAGCAGGGAGGCAGTCCCTGCCTCTCCCTCAGTGAGGGAAGCAGGGAGGCTGCAAGATTCTGAAGGACATTCTGCCTTTCCCCTCTTCTCTTCCAAAGCTCACTCCTGGCCCAGCATCCTCAGCCTGGGTCCCCATTGGCACAAGTTACTCTGCAGGCCTTACCCCTCTTGAACCACGACTGAGAGTGGTGGGGCCCAGGCTTGGGAGAAATGATAAAATATGTGCTTTGTCTCTGGTGCAGCTAATATCCTGAATTTGGTCCTTTCTCTCCTTCGAGTTAACTTTCCTCACAGTGTCCTTATCTCTCCTCTCCATCTTCCCCTCCACCCACATGTATCCCAAACCTCAGCTTCCAGAAGGTATGTGGGTCAGGCCACGTCCCTCCAGGGGCAGCCTCAGTCCTGCCATAACATATTACAACATGGTTGCCCAAGAAATGCCCAGCAGAGCAATGAAGAACGTCAGCTTGGTACTTGCATATTGGTACAATATTTCTCTGTTTCCTCCTTTCCCTCCTTCTATGTCAGCCACGTAAATTAGAACATCCAGAATAATAATATCAGGTATCATATATTAAGCATATGATATGTTTTTAGAACTATTCTATTATTTACATGTATTTACTCACTAGCAACAACTCTATGAATTAAGAACGATTATTATTCCCATTTTACAAATAAAGAAATGGAGGCACAGAAAGGTTAAGTCACTCATCCAAGGTCATACAATTAGTGGTAAATCAAGAATCAAACCCTGGAAATTTAACTCTTACCTCTTGGGCTTTTAACATCATTTTATTGCAGAATAGGATATAACATGACTTTTAGTGTTAAGGTCTGAAATTTGGGTCATGACTCAAAGGTCAATAGTTCCTGAGATGCAATCAGTATCTTTTGGCCGAAACTTGTTATTTGCAAATTTCTATAATCAGAGCATGTGTGTTGAGATATACATTGGTGCAGCCATCTTTGGAAAATATAATTTGCCCTAACATCTTTGAGGATGTTATAAAAATTAGGATCTTTATATAGAATACTAAAATTTATTCTACTAATAAAAAGTAAAGTTTAACCACAACATTTCCTTCTTACTCTGGGTTTCACTTACACCTTCAAAGCATCCCCTATCTGGCGGATGGAGGTGGCCCCAAAGCCATAGTCTCTATATACAGAGAAACTAAAAAAACCACATAAAAAGTTTCTGTTTCAAACTTACATATTCTTCCAGGTAAACAATGTATTCCACTCCCTTAGCTGATACTTAAAAACCCAGAGGGGGGAAAATTAGTTTCAACCATAAGATGTAGAGAGAGAAGTCAAACACTTTTGGGTGTCCCCATGTGTAGGGAGGTAGCAGTAGTGATGAGCATGACTGTTTTGTTTTCCCCACACTGTCCTGGATTCTACTGGGATGGACCTGCCCTCCTTGAATACGGCTGCCCCCATCTTCTGGCTATTACTGCCTGGAAGCCTGCCAAGAGCATTTCTGGTACATTCCTGTGCAACCTACAAACTCTCATTATAGCACAGGCTCTGTGATGACATGGACCCGAGCAAAGATGGGGGCTCCAAAGTTATTTCTCCCCATTGAGATAACTGTGATTGAGCACATATCCTTGTTTTGTTTACTGGAGAAAGAGACTGATTAACGGGCAGGAATGTTGAAACACGAAACACTATCATTAGAAAAAAATCAGTTCTAGCCGCAAAGGTAGTGAAAGTCAGTTTGAAAGCATAATGCAATGTGGTTGAAAGAAGAATGCAATATTAGTCCATGATTACTGAGCACTTTGCACAGAGTATTTTATTTAATTTTCACAACAAGCCCTATAAACTGGGTGTTAAAATTATCTCCATTTTTAATACTACTCAGCCATAAAAAAGAATGAAATAATGTTATTTGCAGCAACATGGATGGACCTAGAGATGATCATACTAAGTAGGTCAGACAAAGACAAATACCATATGATATCACTTGTATGTGGAATCTAAAATATAATGCAAATGAACTTATTTACAAAATAGAAACAGACTCACAGACATAGAAAACAAACTTATGGTTACCAAAGGGGAAAGGGGGTGGGAGAGGGATAAATTAGGCATTTGGGATTAGCAGATACAAACTACTATGTATAAAATAGATAAACAGGGCTTCCCTGGTGGCACAGTGGTTGAGAGTCCACCTGCTGATGCAGGGGACGTGGGTTCGTGCCCCGGTCCGGGAAGATCCCACATGCCGCGGAGCGGCTGGGCCCGTGAGCCATGGCCGCTGAGCCTGCATGTCCGGAGCCTGTGCTCCGCAACAGGAGAGGCCACAACAGTGAGAGGCCTGCGTACTGAAAAAAAATAAATAAATAAAAATAAAAAATTCTGCTCCTTTCTTAGGATAAATCCCTGAAAATCACATTTCTGGACAAAATAAATGGATTTTTAAAGACTTTTAATTTATACTGTATAGTTTCTTCAGAAAATGTGTGCCAATTTATATTTTTATCTTTGATGAATAAGAGCAATTTCCTCATATGAACAGTAGCATTAGGCATTAAAATTATTTGGTATCTTTGTCAATGTAGTAAACAAAATGATAATCCTTGTTTTAATTTGCATTTCTTTGATAGCTCTAATCTTGAATATTTTTTTCCTCCCAAATTAATGACCATTTGTATAACTTCATTTATAAAGTATCTATTTAAGTACTTTATCCATTTTTCTGTTGGAATTTTCATTTTTTGGTTATAATTTGTAAGAAATCTTTGTATATAATATAATATGCACACATATATGTTTTTCAAACCACATTTGGTGTTTGAAAAAATATTTGTGTTGCAAATATTTTCCCAGTTTCATGTTTGCCTTTTATTTATGCTTTGTTATTGTTTTTATTGTTGTTGCTTTACAGCGATGTTTATGTAACTGTTATGTAACTGTTAGCTTTATTACTCTTTTCCTTTGTGGTTTCTGATTTTTGTGCCATGCTTCTAAAGGCTTTGCATATGCCAAGATTATATGAATATTTGCCTGTATAAGCTACTATGATTTTTTTTACATTTAAATCTATATTTTATCTGAATGCATTTTGATGTAAAGCAAGGATCAATTATTTCCCCCTAAATATTTGGCCAGCTTATAGTTTTCCCCAAATGGTTAACCATATCAATTGTAGAATAATCCCTCCTTTCAGTGATATGAAATGCACCTTTATCATGAACTTAAGCCACATTGTACTATGGTCTGTTTCAGGAATTTCCACCTCCAAGTGCAGCCTCTGATTTTGCTCTCATGACACCAGACTCAAGTCTTCTTTGCACTTGTCCTTAAAGAAAATCCAATCCATTAATGATCAATGCTGATTTTACTAAATATTTTCTAGAAGAGACAGAGGAGCGGGTTTCCATCAAGTTCCAACGAACAAACAAATAAATAAGTCCCTAGTCCCACTTGGGCTGAGCTGCTCTATGCTTCCCCACTCAGGGTCTGAGTCCTGACAGGGTTTTCAGATATTTGTTTTCTAGGTAAAGGTCAGTTCCCCAGCTTTGCAGGCCCTCTTGCCCAAGGGCCTTGGTGATCAAGAAATCTGGGTGCTCGAGGGGAGGAATCAGGGTGTTGTGTTGCCCTTATTTACATCCTTGTGGGATTACTGGGCTCTAAAGGTATGCTCCCCTCCTTGGCTGGGACAACTGGACCTTCTGACAATGATAGGTTTTCAAGTCCACAGCAGCCCACTGTCAGCTGCAGGCCAGTCTGGAGAGACCAAAGAAGACTGCTGCAGATGAAGGACTGTTGCCTTTGAAAGGTGAATGTCACGACTGCTGTAGAACAGATTCCAGGCATCTGTTGTCCTATCTCATTGCCAAATGGACATCTCCCTGCACCACCATCATAACAAGTTTTGCTCTTTGTAAAATACTTCCACATACGCTATCTTATTTCCTCCTAAAAATTCTGTAAGTGGTGATTGTCTCCAATTTATAGAAACGATGACATTGGAAGTTATATAACTTAGAAAAGGTGGAACTAGATCAGAAATTTAACTGATAAGTCTGATGCAAAATTGTTTAACTTTCCCCCATGGAACATGTATTATCCTTGCCTCACCCCCACCCCCAATTTGCTTTCTCCTATAACAAAGTCTTTTTTTGTTTTTTATAAATTTATTTATTTATTTTTGGCCACGTTGGGTCTTCGTTGCTGCACACAGGATTTCTCTAGTTGTGGCGAACCAGGGCTACTCTTCATTGCGGTGCGAGGGCTTCTCATTGCGGTGGCTTCTCTTGTTGCAGAGCACAGGCTCTAGGCACGCGGGCTTCAGTAGTTGTGACACATGGGCTCAGTAGTGATGGCTCGCGGGCTCTAGAGCACAGGCTCAGTAGTTGTGGTGCACGGGCTTAGTTGCTCCATGTAATGTGGGATCTTCCTGGACCAGGGCTTGAACCTGTGTCCCCTACATTGACAGGTGGATTCTCAACCACTGTGCCACCAGGGAAGCCTATAACAAATTCTTTAGTTCAGTGTTTTCCAGGTCAAACCCTGGGCTCTGTGCCCTCTGGTCTCCAAGTTTTCCAAGCTTATTTTTCAGTTAGGCTTTCTGATCAGGCTAAAAGTGGGGCTGCAGTTTAGCTTGAAAAGAGACAAAGTCAAGGCTACTTGAAAGGAACAGGCATTGTGCCCTGAGGTTTGCAGTGTAAACTGAACTTCTTGCATTTTTAGATAGAAAAAGGGGTCAATGCTGTCCAGCCTGAATTGTCAACCAGTGGCCCTGTTCTAAGGGAATTTTCCTGCTTCAGGGCTGTTGAAGTGAGGAGTGAAGTTCTGGGGTGCACAGGGGGTGCAATGGGTGAAAAGGAGCTTGGCAGACGAGAGAATTGTCTGTTTCAGTGATATCTTCATATTCATTAGGACACAGCAGTTTATGGTATTCATTAATGATTTCGAAATCTTCATATCCGTAATTAAATCCTTTTAGACTCCAGATAAATGTAATTATTTGTGTTGCCTTATTGTGTTTTTTAATAACTAGATTTGTCAGAGATTCGTCTCATTGTTTTTCCAAAGAAACAGCTCTTGGATTTCCTTATCTGTTCTCTCCAATTTTGTTTCCTAATTAATTAGTTTCCGCTTTTATCTTTATTCTTTTGATCTTCTTGATTTCTTTGGGGCAGATTTTATTTAAATCCCTGTCATTAACTGCTCACCCTTTATCATTATTCTTTGTTTAGTAATAAAAGCATTATTAAATGGAAGCCTCATTTATTTTTATAAGTTCTATTTTATAAACAGCTTGCAACAGTAAGTTGATGTTGGGGAGTGCTGAAGTCTTTTCTAGTTTCCAAATGGTGGATATTAAAAATCCAGATGGAATGTTGATGACACGTGCCAATATTATCTACATCTGAAATTGCAGAAATGCATAAATCATTTTCACCCAGCCAATTTATACTTCCCCTTAGAGGTTTGTGCAGAGCTGTACATAAGAAATACTAGGGAATTCCCTGGTTATCCAGTGGTTGGGACTCCGTGCTTCACTGCCATCCCCAGGTTCAATCCCTGGGTGGGGAATTAAGATCCCGCAAGCTGCGAGATGTGGCCAAAAAAAACAAACAAAAAAACCCACCACCACAACAAAAACACACACACTAATCAAATGGAAATCAAAGCACCTTTTTATTAATAGCTGAGACAGTTCATGTAATGTTCAGAGAAGCTCTGGAGAAGCTAGAATGGGGTCAAGCCTAACAGAGGTCCTGCTCTAAATCTTGGGACCAAATATTCAGGCCTCCGGCTGCAAGAGCTGGCTGGACTCTGAGAGATGCCCTGATTATCGTCACCTGGACATCAGGGAGCCCCAGGCACACAGAACTGGAAGAGGATGAGGAAGTGAGCAGAGATGCTGTAAAGCTACCTGGCTTGGGGGAAGAGTGTGAGGCAGGAAGCAAGTGGGCAGAGAAGCCTGTGGCATGGGGAGAAGCAGCTAAGTGTTCCCTCCCTACATATAGTAGAGAGCTTATCTTTGTGTCATCGTTTTGTTATTCATGTCTACCTAACTCTTTGTGATCAGACAATATGGTCCCAAAAAGTTCTGGACTCAGAAATTAATGAGGTTTCCTTGCTGGGCTCTTTCTCTGTACAACTGTTTCTTTGACATTTAAAAAGAAACAATTTTATATGCATTTCAATATGTCTACTAATTCAAGCTTATTATACGTATCAGTCAACACTTTAATAAATTTATTTATTGTTCATTTGGTGATAGAGCAATAGGAAGTCACAAACATACTGCTACAATTGTGTATTTAGAAAATTACATGACAAGCTTTAATATTTCTTCATTCATCTTTTACCTCTTATTCATCTAAAATGATTCTCTTTGTCTTGTTGAAGACTTAAGCCTTGGATTCCGCTTTTCTGCTTTCTGCTATAAGTATTGCAGGACCTTCTTCTTCTTTTTTTAATTGAAGTAAAATTGACTTACAATATTATATTAGTTTTAGGTGTACAACGTCGTGATTCAATATTTTTATACATTACAAACCACAGTAAGTCTAGTTACCATCTGTCACTGTACAAAGATATTACAATATATTGACTATTTTCCCCACAGGGTACATTACTTGCCAGACCTTTTTGTATTTGTTTGATGTATCTTTGCCTATGTTTTAAAATTTCCTAAGTATTTTGCTTTAACTCTGTCTTAATCTGAAACCTTTGTGCTATGTCTGTCACATTATTTTATATTTTTTTGATTTTAAAAAATATTTATTTGTGTTTTCATTCTTTTCTTCTCTCCCTCCTTCCCTCTCCCTTCCCTTCTTCCTACCTCCTCTTCCATTCCTTTCTCCTTCCTTCTTCCTTCCTTCCTTCCTTCCATCCTTCCTTCCTCCCTCCCTCCCTTTTTTCCTCCTCTCTCCCTCTCCTCCCACCTTTCACTAACTGTAAATATACACTTCAATAGTTTTTAGTAAGTTTGTAGAGCTGTGCAGCCCTGACCACAGTCCAGTTTTAGAACTTTCTTATCATCCCCAGGCAACCAACGATATGTTTTCTGTCTATAAATTTGCCTTTTCTGTGAAATTCACTCAAGTGAAATCGTACACTAGGCAGTCTTTTGTGTCTAGCTTTTTTTTCACTTAGCATAATGTTTTTGAAGTATTTTGTGTATCATTATTTCATTCCTTTGTTGCTGACTAGTATTCCACGATGTGGATATACCACATTTTTTCTTCCACTCACCAGTTGGTGGACCAGTTTGAGGCTATTATGAGTAACGCTTCTGTGAGTGTAATTCCCGTGTAATTATTCCTGTGAACGTGTTTTCATTTTTCTTGGGTAGGTTCTCAGGAGTGAAATCTATGGTAAGATTTATGGTAAGTTTCTGTTTGACTTTATTTTTTGTCTGTAAAAATACAGGTAGAACAATAGATAATTTTTCCCAGCTATGTCTGGCCTTTCTATTTCTCTCCTTTTCCTTTTTTTCCAAATCGAGAAAAGTATTCTTTATGTAGTTGAATATATCCGTACAGAGTTGTTGTTTTAATTTAGACTCTTTCGAGCGTGCGACCCAGTGCTTTAGTTTTAATTTAATTGAGATAATTCATATAACATAAAATTCACCATTTTAAAGTGTACAGTTCCATGGTTTTTAGAATATTCACTGCAATGTGCAACCATTGTACTACCTAATTCCAGAATGTTTCCATCACCCCCCAAAAAGACCCCCTACCTATTAGCCATCAGTCCCAATTCCTCTCTCAGCCCATCCCCTGAGAACTGCTTGTCTACTTTCTGTATGTATGGACTTGCCTATTCCAGAAATTTCATAAATATGGAATCATACAATAAGTGGCCTTATGTGTCTGGCTTCTGTCAATTAGCCTAATACGTTTGGCTTTTTAAAAAAACACCCTATATCACTTTGCATTCCCATCAGCAGACTATGAGGGTTCCAGTTTCTTTGGATAGTGTTGTTTTGGGGGGCTTTTTGTTTTGTTTTGCTTTGTCTTCTGGCTACACCACACGGCTTGTGGGATTTTAGTTCCCTGACCAGGGATCGAACCCAGGCCCTTGGCAGTGAGGGCCTGGAGGCCTAACCCCTGGACCGCCAAGGAAGTCCCTGGATAGTGTTTTATTGATGACCATTCTTGTTATCATTATGAAACTGAAACAGAAGTGATGTTGTCCTTCTGAGTTGTGTCCATATGGTGGGGAGTGTGAACAACGAGCTGGGGGAAGGAGACATCCTAAGTTGATGCTGACTTTGTTCTGGGCTTTCTGGAGACTCAGGAACACTGCAATCTCATTTCTTCAGGAAATGCTTCTTCCCACGTTCTGGACTGAAGTGGGGAAAGAAATGGGACACTGGCTAATTTAGGACTTTTAAAAAGGCAATGTGAAATAACATCACTCTCCGGGGTGCCTTTCTCTTTCTTTTCTTTTCTTCCTCTTCTTTTTTCTTTTCTCCTTTCTTCCCTCCTTCCTTCCTCTCTCTCTTCCTCCCTCCCTCGCTTCCTCCCTTTCTCTTTTCCTCTTTCGTTCTTTTCCTTTCTTTCTCTCCCTTCCTTCCTTCCTCCCTCTCTCTCTCTCCCCATCTCTCTCTCTCACTCTCTCTTCCTTCTGTCCTCCCATCCTCTCTCTTCCTTTCTTTCTCTTCCTTCCTTTCTTTCTTTCATTCTTTCCTTCTTCCTTCCTTTGTTTCTTCCTTCCTTTGTTTCTTTCTTCCTTCCTTCCTTCCATCCTTCCTTCCATCCATTCTTTCTTTCCTTCTTTCTTTCTTTCTTCCTTTCTTCCTTTCTTTCTCTTTCTCTGTTTCTCTCTTTCTCTTTCTTTCTTTCTCTTTCTTTTTTTTCTTTCTTTCTTTCTTTTTTTCCTTTCTTTCTTTTTTTCTTTCCTTTCTTTCTTTCTTTCCTTCTTTCTTTTCTCCTGGAAGGAATGAATGGTGTTTCCAACTAAGTTTGTAAAAGTGACTTACTTGATTATAAGAACTAGTCTGAAGGCAGAACACCTGCAATTCTGAGAACCGCAGCTCACCCCTGCTTCATGGCTGTAGTGGAACCAGTCCTGCCACGCACACCTCAGGAGAATTGAGGCAGCACACTGTTGCAAGAAGAATTCTGAGTTAGCAGCCGGATTTGGTTTGGGGGCTGGTTTCTTTGGGCACCTTGGGAAGTTACTTCACTCAATGTCATTGCTACTAAAGTAAGTTATGATAGGTACTGGAAGAACAAATATAACACAGCAGAGGGAGGAAGGGTCTTAAAACTGGTTTGTTACAGGAAAACAGAAAAACAAACAAAAAAATATTATGCCAAAATTTATTTCTTAAGTCGTCTGTTTGGGGCCCTAGAGCACAGACAATTTGGATGGGTTTCCTTACAGGTTGAAAGAACAAATATCTCTGATGCAAAAACACATGTGTCAATATCCCTTCTCCCAGTGACAAAACTCACATCCCTTTCTCAGCTCTAGGCTATTGCCTATCAGCTATTGAGGGTGTGTTTCCAGAGGATGGTCCAGGGCTGGCTGGCCCTTCTTCTATCAGTTTCCCTTTCTTACATATTCTGTAGGCTTGGGCAGACAAAGTAGTTTGAGAATAGGCTCAATAACCCAATGCAAATAACAATACATGGGTTAAAATTAATTATTCAGAAGGCTACTTTCTCAGTGAAAGAAGGAGGTTTGCCCTGTCTCTAATTACTGTATTTTAAATTCAAATCAACTCCCACGTGTTTGGATAAATTTATATATGCATTTTGAAAGTTTACATCACTCCAGGAATTTTATGGGGACTTTCCCCCTAATCATCATACATAATGATTTGCAGAAACATTTATATATGTGTGAGGAAAAACAGATCAGCTTTAAAGTTCTAAGTTGGGCAATTTTTAATTGTGTTCTGATGGCTTGCTGTCTTGAACATCAATACTTTAGCATCTCCCAAGTCATCTGTTTCAGGGATTCATATCATTAAAGGTGACTAATGGCATCTTGTTCAATTTCTATTTCTTTAATTGATATTCTTCCCTGTGGCTAATGGTATCTTGTTTGATTTTTATTTTTTAAATCTGTATTCTTTCCTGCAATATGGAACGTTTGAGAGCTTTTAGGAGCACATGGAGTGAACATTCACAATATTTAGTGGAAATCAGATGAATGCTCTGGTGAGTGGATTGTCTAAAGGGTTTATTACTTGGTTAAACATCTGTTTTTATTATTTATCACCTGTATTATTTGATTTATCCTCACAACTGATTGCTGATTAAAGGCAAAGTGGGGACTTCCCTGGTGGCGCAGTGGTTAAGAATCCGCCTGCCAATTCAGGGGACACGGGTTCGAGCCCTGGTCCGGGAAGATCCCACATGCTGCAAAGCAGCTAAGCCCATGCACCACAACAACTGAGCCTGTGCTCTGGAGCCTGTGAACCACAACTACCAAGCCCACGTGCCATACCTACCAAAGCCTGCACGCCTAGAGCCCGTGCTCTGCAAGAAAAGAAGCCACCTCAATGAGAAGACTGCACATCGCAACGAAGAGTAGCCCGCGCTCGCTGCAACTAGAGAAAGCTGATGCGCAGCAACGAAGACCCAATACAGCCAAAAGAAAAAAAAAGGCAAAGCATAAGAGACCCGGACATTGAAATATATGCCACAAACTAGTGAAGGATATAAAATAATAATTCTGCAAATTTGCCTCAAACTGATCTTCATCCTATCATGTAGCATTCACCCAATCCAAATTCTCATATAACATAACAAAGAGTCTCTTGTACTTGAAAAATTAAGACGTTAAAAAAAAAATAGTGACATTCATGTCCCATTTACCTTTTTTATTTATTGGGAATAGAGAGTATCTACACCTAGATTGTTTTATATTCAGAGAAAATCTCTAGTTAGCTGCCTGGAACTTTCTTTCTAATCTTGTTATCCAGAAATAAAATGCAAAAATTAAAACAGTAAACCCATGGATTATTTATTTATTTATTTATTTATGGCTGTGTTGGGTCTTTGTTGCTGCGCATGGGCTTTCTCTAGTTGCGGCAAGTGGGGACTACTCTTCGTTGTGGTGCGGGGGCTTCGTTGTGGTGCACTCTAGGTGTGTGGGCTTTAGTAGTTGTGGCACGCAGACTCAGTAGTTGTGACTCACAGGCTCAGTTGCTCCGCAGCATGCGGGATCTTCCCAGAACAGGGCTCAAACCTGTGTCCCTTGCATTGGCAGGCAGATTCTTAACCACTGCGCCACCAGGTAAGTCCCACCCATGGGTTTTTAATGTTCAAAAATTTTTTAAATTTCAAACAGTTATGAAAATGTTTTTTTTCTATTTTTGATGGTACATGCACCCTTGATTTCATTCTTCATTGTAGTATATGCTTGATCCCCAAACCAAACTCAACATAACACGTCATTTAAATTTTTTGTTTAAAATTAGTGTTTTTCACATAATTAATTTAAAGAAAATTAGACTGTGCCATTTGTTAGATAAGAAAAAGTAGAGTTTTGCCTTTATATTGATATAGTATGAAAATTATCAGAGTACCTTAAAATGAACTTACAGTATACTGATATTGATCTAAAATAAAATATTTTAAAATTAAAATTGTTTCTTTATTATATACTATACAAAAATGATAACTTTTTTAACTTCTAAGAAATGAGACAAATGTATGAGTAATTAATAGAATGCGTTAAATGAAATTTATAACTTTACAACCATATATGTAAAGCTATAAATATATATGAAACTACATAGATATGTAGATAGAAAGATATAGACCTAAAGGAAATACTTTTGACTGGAAATCACTTGTGAATATGTATTTTATGTTTGATGGGGGAAAATGGAACAGAAGGGGAGATGAGTGAAATACTGGCAGAAAAAATCCTTAGTTATATCACAAAACCATTAGTCCACATGTCTCCTTTCAGAAAATTTACCTCTTTTCCAGGTGGTTCCCCCGACTTCCCCAAGAGTTTGGGGCATGATCCTCTGTCCCAAATCCCCCACTCTTTTTTTCCAAGACTATCTCTTATTTGAGAAGTTAAGAGTTTGACGGTAGGTAATAACTTCTTCAGACCTTTCAAGGGTCAAGAGAGTAGGCCTGAATATTGGTTGGTTTTCCGTCTGTCTCACACTAGCTTTTTCTTTCTTCCTTCACCTTCCGGAGGCTGAGTCACATGAGCAAGCAGGCCAAATGTTCTCAGAGTCAGACAAGCCACTAATATGCGTTGCATAACCAGAAAGTAAACAGCTGTGTTTGACATACAGGCAAGAGTGTCCATCGTTGACATAGAACTTGGGCTGGTTTCCTGACTTGAATCTCTTCACGTACTTCTTGACCCTCAGATTGATTTTTCCTTCCCCAGTCTCTGGATTCTACAGTTTGGGAGTTAGCTTCCTGCTTACATTTGCTTAGAATAAATAGCTGTTCACAAAGCACTCAGTATGCAAGTATCTAGTTCACCCCTTAATCCACAGTCTTGTGTCAGTCCCCAGACATCTGGTACAAGAGAGGAAACAGATGCCACCTCAATCTAGGTTCTGTGAGATCAGAGTCCATCATTTCGGTTCCTCTCTGGCTTCCTGAGACAGCCTTCTCCATGCTTCTACTACCAAGTATGCCTCAACTTTTGCATGGCTAGCTGTAAGCTCTCTTTATTGGTGCAGTGAACCTTGAGTTGTTAACTGTTTCTATAAGCAATGCAAAAAGAAGAATTGTTCCTAAAAGCAATTCAGTTTCCTAAGGTCTTAGAAACATGTCCCTTTCAAAACTGATCAGTACTTTCTAAAACTTTGCTAAGAAGTTTCATCTTTTCTAATCCACAGTCTTGCTGCATGTATCATGGTCCCCTGCTGGTGAAAAATTATGAAAGTGTCAATTTCGTGTGGTACTGAGGTCCCTTTGCCTTGCTAGCTGGCTCTTGGAGGGCCCATGAAAGAATGGCTTTATCTAGCTACTTGGAAGGTGTATTATAGTCAAGGAGAGAAATAAAGAAGGACTCAAGAAAGGGAACATGATGCAAGCACTGAAAATCACTTAGTATATACAATAAGGACACATAGTTCCACAGTGACTGCAAAAACCAAAGATTATTCTTGGAATTGATTGTTTGGTTAAACATGTATGACAATAACCTGAGTATAGAACTTATACTTGCCTATTTTACATTTTTTATATTATAATCTCTATGCTAAACTGTAGGGTCTGTGAGAGAAGGGATTTTTATTTCTCTATCATTGTGTCATCTGTGTCCTATACATGCTAGGTTCTCAGTAACCAAAATTGGACAGTGAGGAAAAAAACATGTGAGCTAGTCAAAATTTTAAAAACTTTTTCATCATGCAGAGAAATAAATGTAAATACTAATAGAATTAGAAACATTGATTTATTTTCCAAACATTATCAAAATTCTGTCATAAAACTTTAAGCTAAATATCCAAAGATAGAAAACAAAGAAAAAAAAGAGCGTAAGAAAGAATGCAAAACACAAAATTTGAGATGAGAAACCAAATTTATCAGTCATAAAAATAAATGTAAATGAGTGAAATTGTCCTATTAAAAGACAAAGACTTCCATATTAATTTTAAAGGTCTGTTGTTTATTTATGTTTAATGTCTGATAAATAACTTTTATTTGTATAAAATAGGCCATTCGAAAATAGCTATTGTTATAACATCACAAGCCATGAACATAGTCAAAGAGTTTTGGAGGTGTTGAAATTTAAAAATCTCTATGAGTAACACAATCATTTAAGTTACATCCAAAAAAGATTGAAAGTATGAGGATAGAAAGGTATCACAGTCATGTACTCTTGGAAATACTACCTTCACCTCTAAGCACCTTTTGGGTGATAGCTATTTTATATGCACCAAAAATTCATAATAAATATTAAATTACCCCCAAAGACAGAGATGAAACATTAACACAAGTATAAAGTAATTTTATGTGAGGTTAAAAACCTATTTTAAAATGCTTCCAAATATGCAGAGCTATAGACTAATGCATTGTACCCTCTGAGTTGAGGGTAGAAATATAAGTAGGGGTAGGGTCATGAAAGAACTTATAAATAAACTATGTTAGATTTTTCTTAAATGCAATGGGAGCTATGTAAAAGTTTTAAGTACAGGGAAAGGCATAATTAGATTTGCCATTTAGAAGGATCACTCTATTAGTCACAGCAAGAATGAAGGAGCTTGGGACTTCCCTCGTGGTCCAGTGGTTAAGAATCTGCCTTCCAATGCAGGGGACGTGGGTTCAATCCCTGGTCGGGGAAATAAGATCCCACACGCAAGGGGGTAACTAAGCCTGTGGGCCACAACAACTGAGCCTGGGTGCTCTAGAGCCCATGAGCCACAACTAGAGAGAAGCCCACATGCTGCAACAAGGATCCCGTGTGCCGCAACTAAGACCCAACACAGCCAAATAAATAAATAAATATTTTAAAAAGAAAGAAAAAGAATGAAGGAGCTCTAGAAGTATCAGAGAAGCCAGTTAAGAAGCTAAGACAAGCATCAAGGAGAGAAAAAATGGCAGCCTTCTGAAGGTGATGGCACTGGAGAAGTAGAGAGGTAAATACATTTGAGAGGTATTTAGAAGGTAGAATGGATAAGACTTGGTGATTGATTGTGTGGGTGAACATGGCAGAGTGTATTTCCAAAGATGGCTACAATAATATTTCCCATCCAGATCAAGAGATGGAGGCTTTCTCCCCACTCTTAACTCTGGGTGAGCCCTGAGACTAGTCCCTCTAACCAGTAGAACATGCACAAAGTAACACTGTGTCATCTCCAGTGCTCAACCAGCCTGGTATCTTCCACTTCCTGTCTCTTAGAACCTCCAGGTAAGAAGTGTGACTACCCACAGAACAAACTGTGAGAAGCCCAAGGCCTTGGAGAGGCCCTGGAGGATGATATGGCATGTGAAGAGAAAGAGTTAGAGGAGTACTGATGTGTCCCACACTGTGAGTGAAGAAGACATCTTGAAAGTAGATCCCCCACCCCAGATATCCCAGGTGATACCACATAGCTCATAGCCAAGCCCTTCATGAATTCCTGACCCACAAAATCATGAGTCAAATGAATTGCTGTTTTTAGCCCCTGTGCTTTGAGAGTTATTTGTTATGCAACAATGGATAACCAGAACAGTGAGGGAGAGGGAAAAGCATAATAGGAACTCCAGGTTTATGCATTTTGTGATGATGCCTTTTTTGGAGATGGAAGATGGTTGGGAAGATGATGAATTCAGCTGATTTCAATTCATCAATGAGAAACCATTGTAGAGTTCCCATAGATACATAAATAGTTGGTACAGTGTGCAGGGTGAGACTAGAACAACACAGAATCTCTCCAGGAAACCAACATTTCAGCGAGAGGAAAAGGAAGAGCTTGGTAAGAAGGTCATGAAGGAGAAGAGAAGCCAGACGCCAGACGAGTGGAGATTCAGAAACCAAGGTCAGAAAAGGGTCTCAAGAAAGAAAGAAAGGTGAATAATGTCACAGACTGAAGAGAATTTAAGTCTTATATGGGCCCAAAGTGCCCAATGGATTAGCAAGAGGAGCTTAGGGAAGTGATACGAGAGAAGAGTAGACTGCAGTTCCTTCAGGAATGGGAGGGAGGTAAGGACACGAGACAGGGAGTGCAGACACTATTTAAGACCAATTTGACTACAGAAGAGGAAAAAAAGGGGGATAAGTCTTGAAAATGACAGAGATTGATTGAATGATGCTTTTCTTTTTTTTCTTAAGATGAGGGAGACAAACCTTTTTCCTTTAACAAAAAGAATACTTGTGGCAGTTTTGTCTGCCATTGTTCAACTCTCCTCTGGCTTCTTGTACTGCTGTGAGAGGTCCTAATGTCTTCAGCCCTAAGCCTTCCTTGGGTAGGAATCATTTTGCTTCTTCTTGGCTTCCCCCTGCAGCCTCCCCACCTTCCTGCTATCTCTGATCTTTTCTGTCTGCTTTCCATTTAAAAAAATAGTACTCTATAGCATAGGGAACTATACTCAATATTTTGTAATAACCTATAAGAGAAAAGCACCTGAAAAAAATATATATATAATTGACTCACTTTTCTGTACACTTGAAACTAACACAACATTGTACATGAATTATACTTTAATTTTTAAAAAATTGAAAAACAAAAACAGCTACTAAAGTGTGAATTGTAATCTGAAAAAGAATATATATGTATGTGTATATATATATATATAACTGAATCACTGTGCTATACATCTGAAACTAACACACTGTAAATCACCTATACCTCAATAAAAAATAAAAAATTAATTAATTACTTCTTTTAAATGTTATAAAAATTTTAAAAAGTAGTACTGACTCTAAGTCTACTGTTATTTCCTCCACAATTCTCTTTGCCTTTGTTGGTTTATGCCTTTTGAAGAACGTTCCTTTCACTGTCATTTTAGGGGAGTTTTAATGAAGAGAGATAAATATGTGTTCCATTTGCCTTTTTTCATTGGAATCTTTTGCCTGTGGAATACTAACAACACCTCTTATTTGGCCGGGAAGAAAATAATCATACATTCCTCAAAGCAAAAATCTTATAGGTCAGGTTGTCCAACAGCAATGGAAAAGGAGAAATGAAAATAGGGATATGAGACATGGTGGATTTTGCCATCAGGTTTAATGTGGCTCAGCTGTGACCCAGAAATGAGGTGCAGTGGTTTTGATGTGAACCAAGGATTTCTTTTCCTCACAGTCATGTGCCACTGGCTGAGAAATGGCAACTGTCAATGTGGGGACAGTTGGTGGCAATAAGGAAGCAGGCTTGAGCCAGATAGCCCTTCCTTCCTGGTCTTGTGTCATCCCCTCCCTGAACTGGAGAGCCTAGCCAACCTCAGACTGGGATGGCATCCTTCTTGCTGAGCATGAGATCCTCAGGACTTCCTAGACAGCCTTAGGAAGACTGAAGTCCAACCGGGAGGAGGTAGGGACTAAGGGGCAATGTAGGAAGAAGATGGGGGTGAGAAGCGGGTAGGAGATGGGTGATGGCAGCTGGAGTTTGCCTCTCTTGTGCTTGAGGCTGAAAGGCCTGATTGACATCAGGCCTGAAATGACATCTCTCAAGTATCGTAAAAGTGGGCAGAAATCATTTTAGGGTCAGAACTGCCTGAATATTCTGAGGGCTTCTGGCCTCCACTCCAGAAGGTGGAAAGGCTGCAGTAAAGTTTGCAAAGGGACAGGGAGACATTATTCTGAGCAGGACCTTCTTCATGTGCTGTGTAGGTGAGCGCTTCTGTTTGTGTCTTCCATTGTGAAGGGACTTGAGTTTGTATAGATAAGGGATTCATTGCTGCTGGACAGAGAAGCCTCAGTTATATATATATACACACACGCACACACACACATATACACATATATATATTCTCTTTAAGATTCTTTTCCGTTATAGGTTATTACAAGATATTGAATATAGTTCCCTGTGCTATAGAGTAGGTCCTTGTTGTTTACCTATTTTGTATATAGTAGTGTGTCTATGTTAATCCCAAACTCCTAATTTATCTCTCCCCCCACCCACTATCCCCTTTGGTAACCATAAGTTTGTTTTCTATGTCTTGGCAGTCTTACTTTTAAAGGCTCAGTCCCACAAAATCTTGATGGGAATTATAAACTAAATCCCTCCTAATACAATAGAGATGCAAGTTAAAGATTGGGCTTCCTTTAAAAAGTTCTTTTAGCATGTGGAGTCTGCTTCTTTGAATATGACTTCATACCTCCTTGGATTTGAGATTCATAAATGTTGGCTGTGTTTTCCCAGAACTCCTGTCATGGGGATATTAGACAGAAGGAAGCTTTGCAGGACTCCAGGCAACACAGGCAGAAAAAGTGAAAGGAAAGCCAAGAGTGAGGACAACGCCCACGAGACTGTCATGGGTTCCATCCTCAAATGACAGGGATCACATGCTTCCCCACATGCGGGTCAGCTGAACATCTCATAGGCCCTTCACATTCCTCCCACTTGGGGCTGAGCCTGCAGGACGAGTCTTGGGAGAGAAACATGAAGAGCCTTAAATTGCCCCTCCTATGAATACAGGGACCCTTGGCTGGAAATTGGACATCTCTTCAGGCTCTGTGGTGGTCCCTTGGCGTTTCTGGGTACTAGTTTTTGTCTGAGCTGGCAGCTGAGCTATTAGCCTTGCTTCTCCTTTAGAGGGATACGTAGCATTCGGGAGTAATGGAGCTTATAAAAGGAATTTCTGAGGGAGGGGGAAGGGAATTTCTGTGTTTGAGGGTTTTAGTGGAGTGGGTGGGTATTGTCTTTTATTATGAGCAGCTGTGTAGTATAGAGGTTAAATCACCAACCTTGGAACCAGACTTCCTGGGCTCAGAGCCTGGCTCTGTTCCTAACTAGCTTTGTGACCTTGGGCAAGTTACTTAATCTCTCTGTGTAGCTATTTCCTTATCTATGAAATAGTGATAATAATAATGCCACTCTCAATGGATTGATGTGATTATTAAATTACTAATATATGTAAAATACACAAAATAGTGCTTACAAACACCAAAAAAAAAAAAGTTTGCTATTACTCTCCGTGCCCTCTTCGGCTGCAGGTGCATGACTGCCACTAGAAGGCGTTGTTAGCCTTAGGGGCGTGGTGGTTTTCCCTCAAGAGCAGGCACAGAATCCCGGGACTGGGGAGCCCAGCCCCGAAGTAGGCCCTGCTCTACCCCTCATCTGAGTAAGAAGGATTTGTTATTGTTGGAGATGCAACCAACCAGAGCCCAGGAAAAGGACAGGGTGACACCACAATTCAGAGGTGTCACGGCAAGCGTGAGCTGCAGCTTGGGAAAAATAGGGACCCCGGGGCCCAACAAGGATAACCATTAAACCTTCGCTTTAGAGAGAGTGCTGTGCCTTTATCCCGGGCTGATTTCTGGAGCCAGCAGAGAAAGGGGGTCAGCAGGAAGGCCCTGTGTGTTCAGTGTGGGGAAACAGAGCACTAATGCTTGAAACCCCCATGAGGGCGTGTGGAGAGCCTAAATATCTAAGGGGTCAAGTGGAGAATTGAAATGAGATACGAAGCCGGGGTCTGAAGGTGAGAACAGAGCAATCAGGTTCAGGAGGAATGTTCGGGAAGGAGTATTTATAAAAGGCCTGCCTCCAGAGCCCTGGGTAGGAGGCCAGCTCGCAGGGCCATTGGGGCTCCCTCCTCTGCTTCCTGCTCCCCCTGTGTGTGACCCACGGTGGGTGCCTGCTGCTTAGTGGGCCCACATCAACTGTCTCTCTTTGGGGGATGCCACTCTGCAGCCTGAAGGGTCCTGGACGAGGGCTACTTCTCTTCTTACCACCTCATTCGCTGCGCCCTCTGCAGGAATCTATCTGGTTCTCACCTGATTGCTCTAGATGTTTAGTGGTTTCCACAGCCCGTTTCTCCCATCCCAATGAGTTTTTTTTTTTTTTTTTCTTTCTAGTACGCGGGCCTCTCACTGTTGTGGCCTCTCCCGTTGCGGAGCACAAGCTCCGGATGCGCAGGCCCAGCGGCCATGGCTCACGGGCCCAGCCGCTCCGCGGCATGTGGGATCCTCCCAGACTGGGGCACGAACCCGTGTCCCCCGCATCGGCAGGCGGATTCTCAACCACTGTGCCACCAGGGAAGCCCCGCAATGAGTTTTCATTAATGTTTGTCTCCCGGACTGACTTGGCCTCACCCTGGCATTCTTGCACCCTGCAATCCCCCAGTATCTGTAGCCTCCTCCGTGCATGCGTATGTGTGAGTATGAGGCAGGGAGATGAGATGAGAGACAGCACCCGAACTGGGACTGAGATGGAACATTCTGCTCACCAAGTGGTGGGGCCCTGAGCAAACTGATTTTATTTATAGAAACAAAGAAATGTGACATTCCTTACATCGGAGTGTCACGCGCTCTCATCAGCTACACTGGTTTCCAAAAACTGCCCGTGTTCAGAAGGGGGCACTTTGTGGTCTAATTGGCAATGCCCTTACAAGAGGTTCCCACTGCCCCCAGATATCTGCCCCACCACCTCATCTGTGTCTGGCATTTTTGTCATTAATATTATTCCTATATTGGGGATATTTCCTTAGTAAGAGGAAGCCTTTACCACCCATTACTTGATGTGCAAAGCAACCTGCAAAGAGCTGGACCAAGAGTAGCCCTAACTGGGGAATTCTGCCCTCTGTAGTTTCTTCTCTGTTTCTGGTAAAACAGCTACACCAGGGGCCAGTTGCCTGTATACTTTCTCAACTGTTGCTCAAGGCACTGGTGCGGTGGTGTGCAGCCTCCTTCCTGGGCCCCTGCCTTCCCTGGGCCCCAGAGTCTGCTGTTATCACGCAAGCTGCTTCTGACCGCTGTTGATCTGCAGTGGCAGAGACGACGCAGGCACAGAGGCTCCACGGGTCCCCCAGCCCACCCGTGCTTCCTGGCCTCTCTCTTCCATATAAGGAGGAGTGGGACACATTTCCCAAGTTGCCTCTTTGTTTTTTCTTGGATAGTCTACCCCCTTTTCAGGTAGTGGAATTGTGAGCTGCCTATTGGAAACTTCCTTCCAAAAGTTTCCTCTCTGTCTACATGGTCAGGCCAGAAATCTCAGCCTCATTTCTGATTCCTCCCTTCTCTTCACCTTCCACATCCAGTCTGTCAGCCAGGCCTGTCAGTTCTATCTTCATAAGGCGTCTCAAACCACAGTGAACATACCTTACTTTTGTAACCAGAAAAATATAAACTTGTTATGTGTGCATGTCTGTGCATATGCACACCTGTGGGCATGCGCCTAGGGGGTAGATTGTATGTCAGCAATTTTTTTTTTTTTTTTTTTTTTTTTTTTTTTGGCCAAGCCACACATCATGCAGGATCTTAGTTCCCTAAACAGGGATTGAACCTGTGTCCTCTGCAGTGGAAGTGTGGAGCCCTAACCACTGGGCCACCAGGGAATTCCCATCCCAGTTTTAGGTAAAAAGATTTGGCACAGTTAAATCAGTCTTCCTACAGGCCCATAAGTGGGAGGGCAGAGTTCTGCCAGGTGGTGTTAATCTCAGGTAACCTGGTGGTTTCCTTACAGGGAAGGTAGGTAGTGGCTCAGGTAGTGATGAACAGAGGCCAGCCAGGGGGCAAGAGACTGATGGATGGTGAGGAACTGTTCTTGGGTCTGTAGCTCAAGGATTCTTCTCCAAAGGCTGGGGTAATTCTGAGGGCACAAGCAGGTGCCCTGGTATTGTAAGTGTCGGATGCCACATTCCAGTTGGCATGAACATATTCCCTACTGGCTGGGAATTGGGGAGACCAGATGGCTGCCTCAGGTTCCACACAGATGTTGGTTTCCCATCCCTGGAGAGAGCTCACTAATGGTTAGACCTAAAAGGAACCCCCTGTGTAGATCTCCCCTCCTCCTCCAACTCCCTCAGCTTTATGAAAGGACACGGAAATGGTAATAAGAATGTAGGGCTTTGGAGCTTCATTTCCTGGGTTGCAATTTCCAGCTCTACCACATACTGGTTAGTGACTTTCAGCAAATTACCTAAACTTTCTAAGCCTGTTTCTTCATTTGAAAGATGAGGAAATAATAGTACATGCCTTGTGAAATTGTCATGAGCACCAAATGAAAGAATGAAGATGGCATGTTTGATATAGTGCCTGGTCAAACAAAATAGACACTCGATACCTTTTAGCTCTGATTATCACCTCGGCAAGGATGTGGGTGTGGCAAAACATCGGTCGCTCCAGATCCTGAGTAACAAAGGAGAGGGAAGTGTTCTAAGGTGGTACAACGGTACCTATGACAGCAAAGGACCTTCCCTGGTGCCCCCTCCATTATGGCATCATCATGGTGGTGGGAAATCGTGCCCCAGGATGAGGCAGGGGTGCAGAAAAAGCAGCACCCCAGAGGCCTGAAGCTGCTCAGACTCTGCCCCCACCCCAGCCTTCAGGGCACCCCGAGTTTGCTATGCACCAGAAATCGGGAAGTACACATTTCCAGAAAAATCATAGTGAAAGGAAATCAGCCTCAAGAAGTTGGTGGTTGGCTAAAATGAACTTTTGCCCCAAAAGAGAGACACGTGGCCGGAAGACAGAGGAGCAGTAAGAGTTTGCTGCCCAGAGCTTGGGGCCTGGTTCTTTCACCTTGGCTCCCACTGCCCAAAGGGGTTCAGGGGTCATCTTCGTGGGGTGGAGAGGAAACTGGGAAATATCCACACCTGGGCTCACCACGCTGGGACCACTCAGAGGACAGGGAATTGGCTTTGTCAGTCTGGGGCTTTAGCTGCCCACCTGGCAGAGAAAACAGGCAGGAAGAGAAACCGATCAGGGAAGGGAGGAAGAAGTTCATGCACTGTGGTTGGTGACACTGTTGGTTTTACACCACTAACCAGCTGCATTTATGAGGTGTCCACCTTTTGATAGCCTCAGCACAAGACACGTGTCCCGTTAATGGGGTGAGGGCCTTGCCCAAGGTCAGTACGGAGTCAGGGTTATGATCTGTGGAGAGCGGCTCTTTCACCAGTGGTGCCCACAAGAGGAAACCCCAGCAGTCCTCCCTCCTGCTTGACCCTCGGTGGCTTCTCAATTCCTAGCCCGGTGCCCAAGCTCCCCGTCCTTCCTATGCTGTGGCTGCTCCCTTCCCTGCTTCCCAACTCCATCAGACTTCACCACCACTCACCCTGTGCCTTACTTAGAGCTTGAGTGTAGGGGGAATTCTCCCCAGCTTCCTCTTCCAGAAGGCCAGCACATAGACCCTCTTCCCTTTAAAGATTGTACTGCTCCAGGTGAAAGAGCAGTAGGATCACAAAACCAACACATCTAAGAGAGTTACAAAACTGATCGTTTTTCTATAATTCAAAAAGATACATGCACCCCTATGTTCATAGCAGTACCATTTACAATAGCCAAGACATGAAAACAACCTAAACGTCCATTGACAGATGAATGGATATAGAAGATGTGGTACATATATGTACAATGGAATACTAGTCAGCCATAAAAAAGAAGAAAATAATGCCATTTGCAGCAACATGGATGCAACTAGAGATTATCATACTAAGTGAAGTGAGTCAGAAAGAGAAAGACAAATACCATATGATATCACTTATATGTGGATTCTAAAATACGACACAAATGAACTTATCTACGAGACAGATACAGATTCACAGACATAGAGAACAGACCTGTGGTTGCCAAAGAGGAGGGGAGTGGGTAGGATTAACAGAGTGGGAGTTTGGGATTAACAGAGTGGGAGTTTGGGATTAACAGATACAAACTATCATATATAGAATGGATAAAAAACAATGTTCTACTGTATAGCACAGGGGACTTTCTTCAGTATCCTATAATAAACCATAATGGAAAAGAACATGAAAAAGAATATATGTACATATAACTGGACCACTCTGCTGGACACCAGAAATGAACACAGCATTGTAAATCAACTATACTTCAAAAAAATAAATTTTAAAATAAAAAAAAATTTGGTAAACAGAGCAAAAAACAAAAGCAAAAAAAGGATCCTTTTTACCACTCTGGTCCCCAGTCTGCATTCGTTGATTCCTTCATTCATTTATCCATTCAGTGAGTATGTATTGAGCACCTGCTGTGTACCAGGGAGTGGCCGAGGCACGGAGGATTCGGCAGTGAACAAGTCAGACACAGACCTGCCTCTGCTCTCGTGCTGTTCCTGGCTCCCCTGAGCCAATCCTGGGAGCTGGGGGTTGGGGGTGGGGGTGGGTTGTTGTGAATCTGATGTCCAGGTCCTGTGAACAAGCTCACTGGGGGCACTGCTCTCAAAGCCTGCATTTAGGCCAGAGGCAGGACTAGACAGGCTGAGCTGCTGGGCTGGAGCAGCTAGAAGCAGTGAGGCCGTGGCTGTGCTAGTTTAGTCCTGGTGGCTGAGGGAAGCCACAGGTCTGAGCCAAAGGGGTAGTGGCCTGGGTCAGGTCTAAGGACTGCAAAGTGAGTCCGGGAATTAGGGAGAGGTCGGGAGGGAGAGTACAGGGGAGGGGGCTGCTAGCGGGTCAGGATTAGAGGAAGGCAGGGGTGCTGGGAGCTGGTGGAGCGGCAGGAAATGGGCTGTTTCTTGATGGTTACGACAACAACAGTGATACTGGCCATCAAGTGTGGGAAGGGCTTCCTGTGTCTGTGCCAGGCACCAAACTAAGCGCTTGATATCTGCGGTCCCATGTTAAGTGGGGCCAGCCAGGACAACTGCTCTGAAGCATAGAAAGGAATTCACCACTCCTCCCCTTCCTAGACCCCAGCAAAAGTTAAGACCAAGTGAGCCATCCTTCCTCCATCCCGTCCCCCTTCAAGCCCTTCCTAGCGTCTACCTCTATGTAGGAAAATGACACTTTATCAGACGTAAAGATGAAATGAAGGCAGAGTAACAGGCTCCTCGCCCCAAGTGGAAAACTAGCATCATTGAGCAACTCACCTCTTTACTAAGCCTTTGTATATTCCAGGGATGACCCTCCTTGGGCATCACCTTGCCAAAGGACACAGATTCCAGTGCCTCAGGCCAGGCAGGTAATGCAAGTGAGTGTGTGTGAAGAAAAACCCACCCCAGTCCTCAGAGCAAAAAAAAGAAAAAGAAAACGGAAAAGCCTGGGTGCTGAGGCCGTCTGGAGGGTGCTTCCCGTCAAAGCGTGAAACCCAGTGGCCAGATCTTCTGTGTTTTTTCCAACAGAAGATAGCGATCCAGATTTAAGTAGGAAATCTCTAAGCTGTTAAATGTGGACGATAAATACAAAAATTAAAACAGACAAGCACTGTCTCTCTGGGACTTGTATTATACAAAGCAAATGAAACACATCTGAGAGCTCTCGGACGGCCACTCTGCCTTGCAACTTACAGGCGATATCAAAACTGAATTCAGAGTCCTTAGAACTTCTTCCCCAAACGTGTCAAATCCTCCCACAGGAATGGTAGTACTTTTAGGCATTGTGTGAGTACTACTGTTCCCAAAACTCTAAAGCAGCCTCACAGTTCCATTACCTGCTGAATCGGGGAGGGGGGAAAGGGAGAGGTAAGAACACACAAGGGGAGGGGAGAAGATGAAAGAATTGGGGGTGGGTGGAAGGGGCGCTACTGTGTTCCGGGCCTGCCTATGCCGTGGATATCTTGTTTAATCCTTAAGCTTGTGCGGTAGGTACTCTTCCTACATTCCTAAAGTGAAAATTTCCTAAGGTCACTCAGGGCCAGAGCCTATGGGAAGGAGTCCTTGCTCTTTCCAGTATATTCTGTGGAACTGACTGTTGGGTATCTGGGCCCATGGCCTCAGGGTAGCTGACGCAGCCAAGCTCTTGCTCTGTGTGCCCCACTGGCCTCGCTCAATGCTACGGCGTTAAAGCACACACTAGTGCCAGGAGCCGGGGCTGAAGGGATGGAAAGAGCAGAGGGATTATCCACAGTCCCCGCTGCATCCTTGCTTCACCCACAAGCATCCCTCACAGGCATCTATCAAATCCTTGCTTTCTGGGACTTCCCTGGTGGTCCAGCAGTTAAGGTTCTGTGCTTCCACTGCAGGGGATGAGGGTTGGATCCCTGGTAGGGAACTAAGGTCCTGCATGCCACACAGAGAGGTCAAAATAAATAAATTAATTTCAGAAACTAATAATAATACTTGCTTTCTGCTCTGCACTGTTCTTAGAAGACTGAGACAACCTAGAAGCAACTGAGGCTCCAATTTCTACCTGCAGAGAGCGTTCAGTTCGATAAGGCGGACCCAGGGCTGCCAGAAAACATTGGGTTGAGGACATGTCTAGAGCAACTTGTGTCCAAGTGCAAGGTGAAATGGCTCAGATTTGCCCTCCCATGAAGACAGAATTGGAGGAAGCTTACTCAGAGCTGGGGGAAGCCCTGTGAGTAGCAGTGTTGGACTTGCTCTCCAAGGAAAGAGACCTGGATGAGGGAGCCATGGGCAGGAGCTGCTCATTGAGTCCCATTCAAATCCACACATCTGAAACACTGTTCAGTATTAAAGTAACGAAATATATACATAATACAGCGGGCATGAAGCTCAAAGACATTATGTTAAGTGAAAGAAACCAGACACAAAAATCACTTATTGAATGTTTCCATCGATACAAAATGTCCAGGAAAGGCCAATCCACAGATACAGAAAGTAGGTTAGTGGTTGCCTGGGGATTAACTGTAAATGGGCGTGAGAGATCTTATTGGGGTGATAGAAATGTTTAAAACTGGATTGTGCTGTTGGTTACACAACTTGGTAAAATTGCTGGTGAATTTTACAGTATCTAAACTTGTTTACGCACGCGCACACACACACACACACACACACACGTCATGGAGAAACCAGAAATATTGCACCTTTGATACAAGGCCAAAGACGAAATTAACTTGACACAGAGATGATCTGTTTCCCAGAGGTGCTACTTTCTCATCAAACCTGATTGGTCAGAATGACAGTTCGTAACCTCAAATTCACAAAAGTGGTTTGGGGTAAAGATGTTGGAAGGAGGATGGTGAGTTTGGTTATACCCTACGTGATTACAGGCAGGACTTGCGGGAAGGAAGCTGACCCAACCTCAGACTGACTGGGGAAATTAGCCCCGTCCATGAACACATTGCACTGGAGCCCTCCCTGAGCTTGCAACCCTGTGTAGGTGGCTGACGGTGCTTTCAACAGAGGAAAGGGTTGGGACTTTACCATTTTCACAACGGTTCAGTGAAGAAGGCAGAGGTAAGTTTGGGAATAAAAGAGTTAAATCTTTCCTTGGAAGAGAGAAATAAGGAAGCCAAAGGGGGGTGGAGGGAGAGGAGGAGGGGTGGTGAAAAGAAATAAGATTCTGGATGATTTTAGCTTTCACTCACTTGCTAGGTATGTGACCTTTCTGTCATGTAAAATGAAAATGTCTCTTAACCTCTCTAAGCCTCATTTTTCTCATCTGTAATCAAATCTATCTCAGAGGATTATTTCGAGGCTTAAATGAGATCATACACATCAAACACTTAGTGTGATATCTCATAGATGGATGCTTCATTCATTTACTTTGACCAGCTAATTTTTTTTTTTTTTTTTTTGGAGCATATGCTACGTGTTAGGCAGTGAAGTGACATCGGCAGATGCATAAACAAATAACATAATTTCTTAGGGATAAGTACTCTGAAAAAAGTGAAAAAATAATGGAATAGAGAGTAACTGAGTGGGGTTGTCGGGGGTGGGGGCAGGGGATGAATGATTTTAAATAGCGAAGGCAGAGATGAGACATCAGAGCAAAAATCTAAATAAAGAGAAGGAGCCAACTATGCAAGGCTCTGGGAGGAATATTCCAGACAGAGAGAACAGCAAGTGCAAAGGCCCTGAAATAGGATGGAGTTTGGTCAGAGCCAGGACTAAGGTGGGTGAGTGAAGCCATCACTCTCAGGGTCAAGCAAATGCAGGATTAGAGCCCGTCTTTATTTCACATGTTGATATTTTGTTCACCATGAATTTGGGGGCGGGGGGCGGCATCGATTTTGATTTTTTAAAAGTTTTGCATTAACATAGTATTTACTGTGATGACTAGGTTTTTTGGCACCCCTTCCATTTTTCACAAGATGAATGCCTCACTGTGATTTGAGCATGAGGTTAGGGTTATTGCAAAACAATCTAATAAAAAATCTCTCTCAGTTTTCCTGTTTTTGGAAAACTCAAGAGCCCAGATTATATTCAGAAGCGTTTGCTAGATTATGCTCAGGTGTCCTGAGATTCCCAGTCCTCCAGCTTCCCCTTTCCCCACTCCTCTGAGGGCACATGTGTTGAGGGGATGCATCAGAGTATCCTCCAGATCCCTCCAGGTTGGGAGAAAACTCTGGGGCCCCTCCAGCCAGTCCCACCAGGGCCCAGCCCTATGCTACTGTCACTACTCTTCTCCAAGCCCCAGGTGACCTTCCTATTCTACAGAGTTCTCCTGAGAATAAGAAAATAAGTGTAAACTGCAAAGCTCTAACAAACCCTCATTTGCTGGCTCTTGCAAGACCTCAGGCCTCTCTGATACCACTGGAAGAAAACCCTTCCCTCCCCTAGTCTGCCAACCCCTCAGGAGGACCAGCCTGGGGTGGTCATAAAATTGTGGTCCCCAAGGTAGCTTTGCTTTTTCAGGTTTACAGAGCCTTCGGTTGGAGATCTAGGCCACGTCTCATTTTTGCCAGTTGCCTCTTGCCTCATTTACTTTCTCTTGTAGCGATTGGAGAGAAGCAGCTTTCTTGCCTCTTACTTTGCAGTAAATTTCAGGGCTCCTAGGAGCCTTTATGCAAGTAGGCCCCCAGTGGCCTACTGAGATACCTTACCCTCCCCCCCTTCCTCCCTCCCTCCCTTGCTTCCTCTCTCTCTCCCTTAACAGATATATTTTTTGACTACCTATATGCATATCACCATACTGGGGACACAGTGATGAATGAGACAGACAGGGCCCCCTCCCATACTGAGCTCTCAATCTGGTCGGAGAGACTGATGAAGCAATTACAATATAGTTGTCATGATGAGGGAGGTGTGGGGTGCCGTAAATGTTCATAGATGGGATGGAAAAATCTCGAGCCTCTGTTCTTTTAAAATATGGGAATGAGGTTCAGAGAAGGAAAAAGCAGTGTCCTCAGTCACGTGATCCCAGAACTCTGGTTCTCTCCTTTCCAGACTCATACTCTTTCAGTCCTTTTACTGAATAATAAAGATCTCACTTTGGGGCCCAGAAAATCTCTAAAGGGGAAGGAAGTTGAGGTGTGCGACATAAAGCTGAGGAATTAACTGGGAAGCGTTCAGTAGATGGCAGGCTGCCTTTCCTGCACATCTGGCTGGCGCAGCCCTGGGCTCACTCTTACTCCACTGCCGCTGGGATGGTCCGTCTGCAGGAGAGAGAATCCTAGTCCTGGCTGGGGCCTTAATGCATCTTCTTACTTTTTCTTTTCATGTTTCCTGTGCCAACTCCACTTTTACGTGTAACACTTAGTCTGCACAGTATTGGTTTTCTAGAAGTTGCTCCCATTTCATGCAGAGATCAGAAGTCTGTGATGGGCACTAAAAGCAAGGAGTGTGTCCATATTAAGAAGTGAAATAAGGACTTCCCTGGTGGTCTCGTGGTTAAGAATCTGCCTTCCAATGCAGGGGACGCAGGTTCGATCCCTGGTCGGGGAACTAGGATCCCACATGCCACGGGACAACTAAGCTGAGCCGCAACTCCTGAGCCCACACACTCTGGAGGCCACGCGCCACACCTAGAGAGAAGCCTGAGCACCAAGCTAGCGAGGAACCTGCGCGCCGCAATGAAGAGCCTGGGTGCTGCAATGAAAGATCCCGCATGCTGCAACTAAGACCCTGACGCAGCCAAAAAATAAATAAACTAATTAATTTTTTAAAAAAAGAGTCAAATAATTTCTTAAACTCCTCATTCTGGCCATTCTCACGTGGGACTTGCCCTAACCTCTGAAGGATAGCTTTCTTGGGTTTCAAGAAAGACCTGAGATGTTTTGTCATTTCTGCCTCAATACCTTCTATTTCTGTGGGCTTATTACAGAATGGCACCCCAGAGGCCGTGGATACATAAAGGCGTGACTCAGCAGCTGACCTTCCACTCAACCTTGTCTTGAATGGTCTAACCTTAAGCAGCTCCCCTCTCCCCATAGCAGTTGTTAACAGGGCTTTCAGCCTGAGGTCGGGCATGTAGGTAGGTCTAGAAAAAGGCACTGACTAGGAAAAGATAAAGGGCTTTCTTCTCCCACACCCAGAAGATGGACATGGCTGCCAAGGGAAAGAGGCCAAGAAATGTACTCCCCAGAGGCAAGGTTATTTAAAGCTTCCCAGAACCTTTCTGAGCTAGAATAGTCTTTGTCCTCAAAATGTTTAGTCAGAGGTGAAAGCTGAGAGCAGGTGGTGGTTGCTTGGAAATCAAGACGATCTGGAAATACAGGCAGAACTTTTTGACTTTGGAGTCACTTTCGATTTCCTCATCACCTCAGGCTCTCTAGGGTGGCCTGGTGATTTCTCAGCGCTCCTCTGAACTGACTCAATCTTGCGTTCCTAGTGGCACGGAAGTCTGGCAAGTAAACAGAGCCACTTGCTTGGCTGGGTTTGAGGGACCATCACACAGACACAGAGGTCAGAGTTCAGCCACGCTGTACAGAATCCTCCCTCACTTGTCCCAGGGAAACATAAAAAATTCATTCTGTTATGACAGTTTGAGCAATTAACATTCCTGAAGGAAAATTTAAATGCAAAGTGTACCTGCCAACTATGGTCCCCTAAGGGGAGGAATGTGGGAAAATCGAACCTCTTAACAAACAACTTGTGTGAAGTGTTTTATTCCTAAGAAATCAACACTTAATATATTTTTTTGGTAAAATAATGTCCCGCAAAGCAGTAGTTATTAATCCTGACTGCACATTGGAATCATCTGGGGCAGGGGTGGGGATTTGAAAAATACTGACATCTGGGTCCCATTCCAGAGATGATGACTTCAATGCTCAGGGATAGGGCGGGGCATCAGTACAGTTGTCCCTTGGTATCCACAGGGGGTTGGATCCAGTACCTTCCTCCAATACCAAATTCCGTGGATGCTCAAGTCCCATAGATAAAATGGCATAGTGTTTGCATATAACCTATGCACACCCTCTCGTATACTTTAAATCATCTCTAGATTGCTTATAATACCTAAGGTAAGTTCTGCGTAAAGATTTGTAAAAGCAATGTAAACACTATGTAAATAGTTGCCAGCAAATTCAAGCTTTGCTTTCTGGAAACTGCTGGAATTTTCTTTTTTGAATTTTATTTTATTTATGTTTTTATATAGCGGGTTCTTATTAGTTATCTATTTTATACGTATTGGTGTATACATGTCAATCCCAATCTCCCAGTTCATCCCACCACCCCCCCACCATCCCCCCACTGCTTTCCCCCCTTGGTGTCCCTACGTTTGTTCTCTACATCTGTGTCTTTATTCCTGCCCTGCAAACCAGTTCATCTGTACCATTTTTCTAAGTTCCACATATATGCGTTAATGTACGATATCTGTTTTTCTCTTTCTGACTTACTTCACTCTGTATGACAGTCTGTAGATCCACCCATGTCTCTAAAAATGACCCAATTTCATTCCTTTTTATGGCTGAGTAATATTGCATTGTATATATGTACCACATCTTCTTTGTCCAGTCATCTGTCAATGGGTATTTAGGTTGCTTCCATGACATGGCTACTGTAAGTAGTGTTGCAATGAACATTGGGATGCATGTGTCTTTCTGAATTACGGTTTTCTCTGGGTATATGCCCTGTAGTGGGATTGCTGGGTCATATGGTAATTCTATTTTTAGTTATTTATTTATTTTTTATTTTTATTTTTTTTTGCGGTACGCGGACCTCTCACTGTTGTGGCCTCTCCCATTGTGGAGCATAGGCTCCGGGCGCGCAGGCTCAGTGGCCATGGCTCATGGGCCCAGCCGCTCTGTGGCATGTGGGATCTTCCCGGACCGGGGCACGAACCCGTGTCCCCTGCATCAGCAGGCGGACTCTCAACCACTGTACCACCAGGGAAGCCCTCTATTTTTAGTTTTTTAAGGGACCTTCATACTGTTCTCCATAGTGGCTGTATCAATTTACATTCCCACCAACAGTGCAAGAGGGTTCCCTTTTCTCCACATCCTCTCCAGCATTTGTTGTTTCTAACTGGTGTCAGGTGATACCTCATTGTAGTTTTGATTTGTATTTCTCTAATAATTAGTAATGTTAAGCAGCTTTTCATGTGCTTCTTGGCCATCTGTATGTCTTCTTTGGAGAAATGTCTATTTAGGTCTTCTGCCCAGTTTTGGATTGGGTTGTTTGTTTTTTTAATATTGAGCTGCATGAGCTGTTTATGTATTTTGGAGATAAATCCACTGTCCGTAGATTCTTTTGCAAATATTTTCTCCCATTCTGAGGGTTGTCTTTTCGTCTTGTTTGTAGCTTCCTTTGCTTTGCAAAAGCTTTTAAGTTTCATTAGGTCCCATTTGTTTATTTTTGGTTTTATTTCCATTACTCTAGGAGGTGGGTCAAAAAAGATCTTGCTGTGATTTATGTCAGAGAGTGTTCTTCCTATGTTTTCCTCTAAGAGTTTTATAGTGTCTGGTCTTACATTTAGGTCTCTAATCCTTTTTTTTTTTTTCCCCGTACGCAGGCCTCTCACTGCTGTGGCCTCTCCCGTTGTGGAGCACAGGCTCCGGATGCGCAGGCTCAGCGGCCATGGCTCACGGGCCCAGCCGCTCTGCAGCATGTGGGATCTTCCCGGACCAGGGCACGAACCCGTGTCCCCTGCATCGGCAGGCGGACTCTCAACCACTGCGCCACCAGGGAAGCCCTCTAATCCATTTTGAGTTTATTTTTGTGTATGGTGTTAAGAAGTGTTCTAATTTCATTCCTTTACATGTATCTGTTCAGTTTTCCCTGCACCACTTATTGAAGAGACTGTCTTTTCTCCATTGTATATCCTCGCCTCCTTTGTCATAGATTAGTTGACCATAGGTGGATGGGTTTATCCCTGGGCTTTCTATCCTGTTCCATTGATCTATATGTCTGTTTTTGTGCCAGTACCATATTGTCTGATTACTGTAGCTTTGTAGTATAGTCTGAAGTCAAGGAGTCTGATTCCTCCAGCTCTGTTTTTTCCCCTCAAGACTGCTTTGGCTATTTGGGGTCTTTTGTGTGGAATTATTTTTTCCACGTATTTTTGATCTGTGGTTTGTTGAATCTGGGGATGTGGAACCCACAGATATGGAGTTTTAAAAGCTCCCCAGGTGAGTCTAAGGTGCAGCCAGGGCTGAGAACACTGTCCTAACAGGACTCTAGTCACCTGATTCCCACCCCAGGTAGATACTCTACCCCAGAAAAAAGAAAAGAAAAAGCAACTTTAGATGGCACTAAATGAAACAAGCTCACCGGTCCACTGCAGATAGTAGGATAGTTCAGTTAGTCTAAAGTGATGCCAAACACAGCCCTGCACATCTGCAGAAGGAACAGAGATGCTCTGTTGACTTCAGCTTTACTTTTCCCTCCAAAGTAGCCAAGCATTTTCCCCAAATGGCTAGGTGAAATAGCCTATACTTTCTCCACTGATTTCACATTTTTATTATCTATTAATATTCCAGTATAATCGGGACTTTTCTGAAGCTTCTATTCTAGCTCATTAATCTACTTATTTCTGCATCAGTCTCACATGGTTTTAATTATATTAGGGTTACTATTCCTAATATTTCATAATTTACCCTGATTACAAAAATAATAACAGGGGCTTCCCTGGTGGCGCAGTGGTTGGGAGTCCGCCTGCCGATGCAGGGGACACGGGTTCGTGCCCCGGCCTGGGAGGATCCCACATGCCGCGGAGCGGCTGGTCCCGTGAGCCATGGTCGCTGGGCCTGCGTGTCCGGAGCCTGTGCTCCGCAACGGGAGAGGCCACAACAGTGAGAGGCCCGCGTACCGCAAATAAAAAAACAAAAAAACAAAAACAAAAAAATAATAATAACAGTGAAGTATTCTCCACAAATAGCACTGTTAAAGTAACTCATATTGAGTAAGCAGTTGCCCTTGGTCAACTACACTTCCGTGTAGCAAGTTGTTTCATCTCCACAGCCCTATGAGTTATGTATTGCTGTCAGCCCCATTTTACAGAAAAGGACACTGAGGCATGGAGCCATTAAATAGCTCACCTGAGGTTACCCAGTTTATAAATGGCAGAGATGGGATCCAGCATATGCAGTGTGATTCCAAAGCTCTTAGACTGTATATATCTCAGTCTCTCTCTCTGTCTCTTTCTATATAATGTAATTATATAATATGTTATATAATTTTATACTACTATTATAAATATTATTATATCAATAAATATATACATGCAAACATAAATATAAATGTGTATAAATATAATTATATTATATATTATAATATGTATTATATATAATATAATGTGTGTATATATATATAGGAAGCAAGTTTTTGAAAATTTATTTTATTGACATAAAGTTGATTTACAATTCTATGTTAATTTCTGCGGTACAGCAAAGTGATTCAGTTATACATATATACACATTCTTTTTTATATTCTTTTCCATTATGGTTTATTACAGAATACTAAATATAGTTCCTTGTGCTATACAGTAGGACCTTGTTGTTAGTCCATCCTATATATAATAGTTTGCATCTGCTAATCCCAAACTCCCAATCCATCCCTCCCCCTCCCCCACACCCCCTCTCCCTTGGCAACCACAAGTCTGTTCTCTATGTCTGTGAGTCTGTTTCTCTTTCATAGATAAGTTCATTTGTGTCATATTTTAGATTCCACACATAAGTGATATCAGATGGTATTTGTCTTTTTCTTTCTGACTTACTTCACTTAGTACGATAATCTCTAGGTCCATCCATGTTGCTGCAAATGGCATTATTTCATTCTTTTTTATGGCTGAGTAGTATTCCATTGTATATATAGAGGTATGTTATATTTTTAAAGGAAATATTTTACATACTATTTTTGGAGCTCACTCCCACCCCCCCCCCCTGCCCCCCCCCACCTAATGATGTATCTGGGGCACTTTCACAAGGAGTATATAGAGAGCTACCCCTGATCTCTGAGAGGCTGATTAATGGTCACGTGCTTAGGCTCTTAGAGTGAGACTAACCAGATTCAAGTACCTGCTCCACTCTAGCTCTGTGGCCTTGGGAAGATTCATTAAACTTCCCTAAGTCTAATTCTTTAATTTTAAAAAATAGAAATAATGGTGATAATATCACCTCTCATATTCTAATATTTAGTTTATTATAAGTGCTTGTTAACCTTGAGCAAGCTCCTTAATCTCTCCAGGCCACTGTTTCCTCTTCTGTACAATGGGGATAATAATGGTAACTAGCTCATAAGGAAGATGAAATGGGTTTCTACATGGACAAGTGCTTGGCATAAGGTAGGTACTTACTAAATATTAGTTTCAAGAATTAAAGGAGAGGGGCTTTCCCGGTGGCACAGTGGTTAAGAATCCGCCTACCAATGCAGGGGACATGGGTTTGATCCCTGGTGCAGGAAGATCCCACATGCTGTGGAGCAACTAAGCCCGTGTGCCACAACTACTGAAGCCTGCGTGCGTAGAGCCCATGCTCCACAACAAGAGAAGCCACTGCAATGAGAAGCCCACACACTGCAATGAAGAGTAGCCCCCATTCGCCACAACTAGAGAAAACCTGTGCACAGCAACTAAGACCCAACGCAGCCAAAAATAAATAATAAATAAATTAAAAATAATAAAAATTTAAAAAAAGAATTAAAGGAGATGATATACAAAGTGAAGTAAGTCAGAAAGAGAAAAACAAATATCGTATATTAACGCATATATGTGGAACCTAGAAAAATGGTACAGATGAACCGGTTTGCAGGGGAGAAATTGAGACACAGATAGATACGTTTGTAGAGAACAAACGTATGGACACCAAGGGGGGAAAGTGGTGCTGTGATGAATTGGGAGATTGGGATTAACATATATACACTAATATGTATAAAACGGATAACTAATAAGAACCTGCTGTATAAAAAAATAAATAAGATAAAATTCAAAAATTCAAAAAAAAAAAAAAGAATTAAAGGAGATGAATCCTGAGTTAGCCAGGGTCTAGTACTTGAAAAAAAAAAGATAGCTATCCCATGTTTATATTAGAGACTCACTCTTGTTGAGTCAACTGTCCTAGAATTTCACCCATTTCATGCAGACTTAAAAATGTTTATCCAAGTTTTCATTTTTCTGATTCTATAGTTAATTTTCCTTCATCGTTATTGAGTTTTGTGAGTTTGTATTGTCTCTTTCACAACAATGCTTCCTGCTTTTGAGAATCATTGCCATAATGAGCCTCTTCCTTCAGATGTGTTGAGAGAAAAATATGTTGGTAAGTCCCAGTTTTAAAAAGGCCCATCCTATGCTTATTAAATCTTCCATACTGGTCCTTAATTTTAAAAATCTGTGTGGCTCTAGCAGTTTCTGAGAAGGAAGTGCTAAAACTTCTTCCAAAAATGGTTTTATCTGTTTCTCCCCTAGTTCCATCAGTTGTGGCTTTATATATTTTACAGCTAAATAGTTAGTTGTGTATACCTTCATAATTGTTATGTCTTTTTGGTTTACTGTACTTGTACAATTATGACGTCATTGTTCTTTTTCCCTTAGTCTATTTTTTGCGGGAGTGGATGAAGAGTTTAAAATCTATTTTGCCTAAAATTAATCTGCTACTCCAGCTTTCTTTTGCTTCTAATTATCTGATGTGTCTCTCCTTGTCACCTTATTTTCAGTCTCTTTATACCTTTTGAAATTATCTTGTCTTCTCCCCAAATAAGTCACATATTTTAGCACATTCCACATCCCTGTGGTCCAGCCTTCTCTCCCATCAGGCTGGTATTCTCTAGTTTTATTTATTTATTTATAATTTAATGATTTATTTGGTTGCGCTGGGTCTTATTTGCAGCAGGCGGGCTCCTTAGTTGCGACTCACGGGCTCCTTAGTTGTGGCATGTGGGGTATAGTTCCCTGACCAGGGATCGATGGCAGGCCCCCTGCACTGGGAGTGTGGAGTCTTAACCACTGCACCACCAGGGAAGTCCAATGGTATTCTCTAGTTCTAGTTATGTGTTGTCATGGACACACTTTTTGGTTTTAGTATGTTTTGTCATTATTTACTTAGGCAGCAAGAAACTTAAAGTTATTTACTCATCTTATTCCTCAAGTGGCATTGCTTCTTCCTCATAACATCTATTCATCTTTTTATGCCGTCACATTGCTAATTCCTCCTCTGTATTTCCAAGGACATCTATAATGCTTAATTTGAATATTTATTTTGCTGGTCACTTAATTCTGCTCTGATGTTGGCTCTTCAGTTTATCATTTTTATTTTATAGTGTTTTTCCTCCTCAGATGTCTCTCTCTCTCTCTCTTTTTTTCCTTGTGATTTCATCTTCCTTTGTGTCTGTTGGCCACCTTGGTTGATCATGTGTCTGCAGGGAGGGGTGAAATCCTGGTCACTGTCTTCTCCAGATGAGTGGTATGGGCAGGCTCAATCCCTCCATGTCAATGTGCACCCCCAGTACCCCAAGAAACCCCACTTCTTAGACCATCTTTAAACCACTTTATCTAGGCATGGATCTTTTGCAGAGGTGATGTCCTAGGTTGTAATTTCCCAGTCACAGATGGGGGAGAAGCAGGATAATGACCACAGCTAGTTAATTTTCTTAATATGTATGAGATTGGGGCCTTCTCTATATTTGGATATTTTTGTTCATTTTAATGGGTATAGGCTGGAAGGGATCTTGTAAATGTACATTTAAGCTACCCCTTTTATCAGAAGTGCTCATCTGGTATATTTTTAACTTACTAACTTTCTTGTACATTCTATTTTTAATGTGATCTTAGGTCAGGTGAGATCATTACTCGGTGGTGGCGTTGTTTTTCCAACTGGTATGATTTCTTTAATCCCATATTCAGTGGGAGGTCTAATGTCCTTTCCCACAGATTCCTGGGAAGTTTATTGACTCCTGGTTATTTCTGGCTCTGGGTTCAAGTTCCAGCTCCCTAAGCCCGCTTGCTTGCCCTTGCATCCTACCTCCTAGAGCCATTCTCTCTTCTCTATTCCATAACTCAGCTCCTGTTCTATGATTCTTTGCCCTACAACTGCTCGCAAAAGACTTCCAACAGGCTTTTAAAATACATATATATAGTTGGACTTCCCTGGCAGTCCAGTGGTTAAGACTCTGAGCTCCCAGTGCAAAGGGGCACAGGTTTGATCCCTGGTCAGGGAAGATCCCACATGTCCCATGTCCCATGGCACAGCCAAAAATAAAAAATACAAAAATAAAATAAAAAGGGAAAATTAATATAATAAAATAAAGCCCTATGGTTGTTATCTTACCCACACTTTTAAAAATAAATAAATAAAAGAAAAAAAATTTTAAAATATAGACTTGTCCAAGGGTTTGAGGTAATCGGGGGTGGGGGTTATGTAGTCAACTTCCCAGGCCCAATCCTCTCCCTACTTCTGAAGGTTCTGGGTCCTTTTCTCTTAGAATCCCCCTCCCAGCTCAATTCCCCTTATCCTACTAGGCATAAGAATGACAGTAATATTAATAACCATAATAGTAAATATAAATAGAATTGACTATGTGCCAGGCACTTCTAAGGCACTTTACGTAGATTGATTGTTTAATCTTCATGACAATCCTGTGAAAAAACTAGTAAGATTAGCCACATTTTATAGATTAGAAAACCTAATCATATCTAATTTGATCTGCTTAAAAATGGACAATTCAAAGAATTGACAGAGACTTTGAAATTTTGTTTATTCCTTCTCTCTCCCCACTAGTTTCTGGGAGGTAAATTGAGAAATATAGAGATTCATTTCTTCAAAGATATCAATGATGCCAGTTCTTTTGAAAGACAAACACAGATAAAGTCAGTGAAGTTTTAGATAACTGCAAGATGACAGCTGGGGTCACCCTGCTCACAGGATTTATTGCAATCTAAAATCCCCATTTCAGGGCTTCCCTGGTGGCGCAGTGGTTGAGAGTCCGCCTGCCGATGCAGGGGACACGGGTTCGTGCCCCGGTCCGGGAAGATCCCACATGCCGCGGAGCGGCTGGGCCCATGAGCCACGGCCGCTGAGCCTGCGCGTCCGGGGCCTGTGCTCCGCAACGGGAGAGGCCACAACAGTGAGAGGCCCGCGTACCGAAAAAAAAAAATCCCTCATTTCAGGGAATTTCCTGGCGGTCCAGTGGTGAGGACCCCGTGCTTCCACTGCAGGGGACACGGGTTCAATCTCTGGTTGGGGGAACTAAGATCCTGCATGCGGCACGGCCAAAAAAAAAGTCCCAATTTCATAACTTGTAGACATCAATGATTTTCTTCAAATGTTTGCAAGTGTTCGGGGAACCAACCTGCTCATGGTTACCTCTGCTCTAAGCCCATGTTTCTGCTGAATCCGTTTAGATTATAGACCATCCCACGACAACACATGGACCTAGACATGAACACAGCTACTTTCCTCCCCTCCCCTCCCCCTACACACATGCTCTTCATTTGAGGAGCTGATGACACCGAGAACTTGGAGAAACGGTGGAGCTTACGTCAAAACAATACTAACAACCCAGCTTGGAATATCAGGTATCCTCTTGAAAGTCCATTTAGCTCTCCCACCCCTGGGGATTTTACTGTATCACTAGCCTCTGACTTTCCTCTGTTCTTGTCTTGTTTCTGTCCTCTCCTCTTAGAAGTCTAAAATAATTTCTTTTGTTCTTATAAAGCCTTGGAACTCTCTCTTTACACTTCAGGACCAGGCCATCCAACCTGAGAAGCAACGTTATCTATTTAAATGGACTCTGAAATATTTTTTAAAACAAAGAGTGCTCAGGTCTAAGATAAATTTTGGGACCACTTGTTGAGATGATTTAAAATATCTATTGTAAATAGTGCTGCAATATATACACTACCAACTGTAAAATAGATAAGTAGTGGGAAGCAGCAGCATAGCACAGGGAGACCAGCTCTGTGCTTTGCGACCACCTAGAGGGGTGGGATGGGGAGGGTGGGAGGGAGATGCAAGAGGGAGGGGATATGGGGATATGTGAATGCATATGGCTGATTCACTTTGTTGTACGACAGAAACTAACACAGTATTGTGAAGCAATTATACTCCAGTAACGATCTATAAAAAAATAATAAAATATCTATATAAGACTTTCCCCCTCTGTTACATTAAAATAAAAATTTGATAACTTTGGACAAATTTATACCTCTTGAGTCACAGCATGGGTTCCTTTGCCCTGCTCTAGGCAGCCTTCCCCACAGGCAAGAGAAAAAAATTCTGGGTTTTCTTGTTTGGGGCAAATCCATTGTGCTCCAATCAGGTCAGCATTTTGATGAGACCTAGCATATGGGGGTCTAAGTGGTAGGAAAGGGCAGTGGAAAATTTTATGTAACTTATCCAATTTTTGATTTCCTGTATTCATAAAGCTAAAATTGTATATTTATTCAATAATTAAGTATAACATACTACAATGCAATATAATATAATATGATTGTGAATCTATGTTAGTGTTCTGAAAATAAATATAGCTAGAAGAGCTATGTTAATGAGACTGAAAGAAAAGCCTAGAAAAGTCCTACGTCTATACATTATTCGGTGTATTATACACACTATATAGATATATATAAACACCAGCATATTCTGTAGACAGGAAAGATTTGGATAACAGAAAAATGACATTGGAAAAGTCGACTAGCCATGGGGGGTAGAATATAAATTTGGAGTCCCTTTGGACTTTCTAGAAGAATATATAGATGAACATTTATATAATCTGAAGGCAAGAAAATCTTTTCTAATCATGGAATTAAAGACACCAAAATAGCTTTGACTGCCACATCAAAGCAATGCGCAAGGGGCCTGACTGAGCCTGCAAAGGGATGGGGACAGTCTGAAAGCTGAAGGCGTGCCCACAGGACCACGTGGGCCCCAACAAGATCAGATTCCAGAGGAAGGGAGTTGAGACAAAATTCACGAACACCAGCCCCTCAAGACTCCTGCATGTATGTGTGCACGTGGGCACTCACACACACACGCACACACACACCATTGAAAGGCTGAACATAGGACATCACTGTCCATTTTTAAGAACTAGAGCCAGAATCTACAGGGGATCCAAAGACACAGGAGGGGAGTAAAGGAGGAACCACACCCACGATTGAGAATCAAACAGAAGACTTGGAGAAAATGTCCCAGGAAGCAGCAGGGGCTTTCAGACAACACCTGCCTTGTACTTTTCACAGAAAAGAAAGAGCATGTGACCTCTGTGAAAAAAAAAAAAATGAGATAAAAGATGTGGTAATAAATCAATTGAATGAGATAAAACAAGGATGCTAGAAGAGCTAAGAAAAGAAAGCAAGGACAAAAGAGCATGTTAGAACGAATACATTATCATAGAAATAGCAAACAGAGCATAATTTATGCAGTAGCCGACTTGATGTGTGATGTGAAGAACGAGCTTAAGAAAATCACGTAAACTTCAGATGAAAACACAAAGAAATAAAAGCAGTTAGAAGAAGAAGGAAGAGAGGCAGTGAAGAGGCAGAATATCTTTTAGACTGAAGCTGTTGGTTGTCGGCTCCATGGTGGTTCTCAACCCCCTTCTCCCTTGCTCTATATATGGGATGAAAAAGCAAAGTACTCAATAGCTCAGCCTCTTCAGGAAGATATACAGCTTCTGACTTGAAAACATGTTGAAACTACTTTAAGTGAGAGAAGCAAATTGCAGAACTGTACAGAAAAATTATTATGTCACACACACACACACACACACACACACACACACATACCACTATGGGTTGGATTCCACTCCCCACCCCCAGCCTTTGCCCCCCAATTAATATGTTAAAGCCTAATCCCCAGTATTTCAGGATGTGACTGTATTTGGAGATAAAGTCTTTAAAGAGGTGATTAAGGTTAAATGAAGTCATTATGGTGGGACTCTAATCCCATTTGACTAGTGTCTTTATAGGAAGAGGAATTTAGGACCCAGACACACACAGGGAAGGCCATGTGAAGACACAGGGAGAAGATGGCCATCTACAAGCCAAGGAGAGAGGCCTCAGAAGAAACTAACCCTGTTGACACCTTGATCTCAGACTTCTGGCCTCCAGAATTGTGAGAAAATAAATTTCTGTTGTTTAAGTTACCTAGTCTGTGGTATTTTGTTATGGCAGCCCTAGCAAATTAATACAGCGTGTGGGTAGTAACATAAAACTGGAAGAGAATCTATCAAACTTTTGTTGAGATTATTTCTGAAGGGGTGGTTCTATAAAGGAATTGTAACTATACAATTCATTTTATACGTTTTTGTTTGAGTATATTGCACTAAGCACAATTTCTTCCTTAATGGAAGTAAGGAATTTTTAAAAAATTAGGTAGGATAAAAGAAAGGAAAAAAGCTAAAACACATAGTGACCAACATGTCTCTGTACATGGCCACATGTTTTCCTCTGAGTTGTCAACAATGCAACTCACACAAGTACATCTTGTTGCCTACACAGTTCACTGTGTCAAGGTGATAAAAGCCCAGATCACTGGTTAAGAGGTACCCACCTAGTACTGATAGGTGTATCAGTCAAGAATTTTCCACCTGTCCTCACAAAGGTGACATTGCAAGCATTCTAATGATTCAAAATACGGCTGGTCCCATATGGCTGTTTTTC
Source organism: Aethalodelphis obliquidens (assembly GCF_003676395.1). Taxonomy (NCBI): domain Eukaryota; kingdom Metazoa; phylum Chordata; class Mammalia; order Artiodactyla; family Delphinidae; genus Aethalodelphis; species Aethalodelphis obliquidens. The sequence goes on from NW_020837951.1 coordinate 21,513,462, forward strand.
TATCAACACTCAAGATCACAGGAAGTGCAAGCAAAGGCAGTTTTATGGCTCCAGGATCAAATTGTACTCTCCAGTTAGTCATACCTCTCACCTGGCCTGCTTCGCTTGTTTATATACTTGTCTGTTCTCTGCTGATACTTACATTTGCAACCCCAGTGTAAATAGACTCAGCATGCAAGGGGGTAGGGGTTTATGGAGTGAGACCCTCTTCTTCTTTCTCTCCCTGACCTGTGCTTTGAGCAAAACCAAAGGAGTGGTGCCTATGACCAGCTATGGAAAAACTCAGTATTATCTACTTAGTATAGTTTGGTCTGGGGGCAAGAATGGAGGGTGGGAGGTGTTTCCTGCAGGGGGTTGAGGAAAGAACCTGGATTTCGTTTCTCCTAACATGGACTGAGTACTTACTATATGTGAGTCTGCTCTGTTAAGTGCATTTCATTTATTATTTTATTTAAGCATTGCAACAACCCTGTGAGGTAGATTCTGTTAGAGTCTCCATTTTTATAAATGGGGCAGCTGAGCCTGAAGGAGGTTAAGAGTTGGTCAAATCTCTCAGCTAGTTGAGGTAGAGGCAGGATTTGAACCCATGTTGGCCGGCTCAAAAGCCGATGTTTTCTTAATCACTGCACCTTGTATAAGAAGGCTTGCCATCAAGTCTAGTGCAGCTACTTGCTAGATGAATGATTGTGACAAACCACTTCCTGTCTCTGAACGTAATTTTCCCCCTTGGTAGAGAGGGGGCTTCACCTAGGTACCCTCCAAGGGCCCTCTAACTTAGCCATGCCAGGCTCGGCCCCATGCCATCGTTTTGGTGAACGGTCTGTATGGAAGACCACCAACAGATGAGCCCTTGCCTTCGGCCCAGTATTTGGCTTAGGTTTGAGAAGGCACCTATCTCCGGAGTATAGATATTGTTGCCAGGGAAGATGGGGTGTCTTCTCTGCAAGATCAAGGGCTATGACCCACTCCTAGCCAGGCTGCGCTGCAGGATCCTGGGGAGTTTTAGGACCCTGCCTACCTCCTCTTCCCTCACCATCCCTACTTTTGCCTCTACTCTCTCTCCACTGCCGGCTTCTCAGCATTGTCCTGCCCCTCAGCTGATGCCTAAAGATTGACAGCTGCGTTTCCAAACCAGTTAGATATGTCCCAGACCCACCTGCAACTAGAGGTATTGGGACCAAAGAATCTGTGACGAGTAAAGCCCTTCTTAAAGGGCCATTTTCTATTGCGACTTCCCATCCTAGACCAGACTCCATAAAGAAGATGACTGTCATTCCCACCCTACCTGACACTTCTCAGGTTAACACAACCGAGTAAGCCATGCTTTTCATTTGTTTGTTTTCTGGCCGCTTGCCGGATCTTAGTTTCCTGACCAGGGATCGAACCCTCGCCCTTGGCAGTGAAAGCACGGGAGTCCTAACCGCTGGACTACCAGGGAATTCCCAAGCTGTGCTTTCTCTAAAAGCCACTTTCTCAACAGTACTCCATGGCAGGCTTTTCTTGGAGAAAGAGTTGTAGTTGGTTTTCTTCAAGGTTTTCCCATGCCGGCATAACTCCCATCTGCATTCTCTCCCATGTATGCCCAAAACTACCTGGGAAGGTAATAGAATAGAGGGGGTTATAGTTGATATTTCCTGAACCCAGACATCTGCGTGCAGCATTTTAGGACAAGAGAAGTCCCAGGGATAAGGAAGAAGGGCAGAGTGCATTTATTTCAAGTCCATGCTGGGGACAGTGGCAGAGAGGCTAAGACGCTGTAGAAGCTAGCAGGGCAGAGGTCACTGAACTTCCCATGCTCAGGGGTCACCTGGACGGACTCCCTCAGGGTTCAAACGGGAAACTGAGGCTTGGAGAAGGGAAGGTATCTGTAAATCAGTGACAAAACTGGATTCCTGAATGTCATTTCAAGGTCATTTTCACTGCGGCCCTCGTTGCATGTGAAAATTGCCACCTCCTCCTCTCCGACTGCACAGCCTTAGAAGAGGCCAGTGCCTGGTGGATCTGGGTAAGGTTGTGTTTTCAGCCCTGATCTCTGGGGTATGCACAGGCAGGGCCTTTCAGAATCCAAGTGACACTTTCTTCACTTGGCCCTTTTAAATTCAGAACTTTTCTTTTTTTCCTTTGGCCACATCACAAGGCATATGGGATCTTAGTTCCCTGACCAGGGATTGAACCCATGCCCCCTGCAGTGGAAGCATGGAGTCTTAACCACTGGACCACCAGAGAAGTCCCTAATTCAGAACTTGTGTTAAAAAAAAAAAAATTGAGAGCTATCAGAACTTAGATGGCAACCTATACAACTTAGTCAAATTACAGAACACCAACATTCTCTCTCTCTTTTTAAAAAAATGTAGTGGTTATTATAGATTTTTTTCCGAAGTACCTGGCTTTACTGGGGGCGTGGGGGAGAGCTAGACTGGGAGTTTGGGACTGACATGTACACACTGCTATATTTTAAATAGATAACGAACCAGGACCTACTGTATAGCACAGGGAACTCTGCTCAATAATAACCTAAATGGGAAAAGAATTTGAAAAAGAATAGATACATGTATATGTATAACTGAATCATTTTGCTGTATACCTGAAACTAACGTAACATCGTTAATCAACTATCCTCCAATAAAAAAAAAAAAAAAAACAAAGCACGTGACTTGACTTCTTACTCACCAGACTTTCAAGACTCTCATTGATTACAGCTGAAAGGCCAAGTCCTGTTTGCTGACTTTACAACCCTCCAAGATCTGGCCACGTCCACATTTTTAGTCTTATCTCCCACTCTGCCACCCTCTACGCTTTGTCCAAGCTAAACTTTATTCTTTTTCATGGATATGCCCAGCTTTATCACACCTCTTTGCTCACATGATAGCCTCCCCTGCCTGAAATGCCACATCTCTAAATCACTCCCATTTTCCAGATCTACCTTTGAAATCCCTCTTCTTTGAGGCCTCTCTTCAAATTGGGAGTGACCTCTCTGCCCATGTCTGAGCTCCCACTGTAAATTCTCAATTGTTTTTCTTTTCTTTTTTGGCTGCGGAGCATGTGAGATCTTAGTTCCCTGACCAGGGGTTGAACCCGTGCCCCCTGAAGTGGAAGCATGGAGTCTTAACCACTGGGCCACCAGGCAAGTTCCTCGATTCTTTTCTTACAGCATCTATCACTTCCTACCTCACCGCATAGTCATCTGGTAATCTCCCAACTGGACTGTGGACTATGAGGCAGGACTCATGTCACATGAAGCAGCTTTGATTGTCCACAGCACCTAGGATGTATCAGTGAGTAATAAACGGAGGGTACATGAGTACACAGCATGAGTAATCAACTGAGTGAATACAGTTCCAGAGACTCTGAGGCATGAAACCAAAGAATGGGACACAGAGATGGAAGGGAGTGGAGCAGAGCTACTCAAGGGGTAATTTATGGTGGTGTGGAAATTGATTACCTTAGGCTAGAGACTCAATGGAGGGCATGTAGAGAAGGACAAAAATGGAGAAAGAAGTGAGTACTATGGTTGTGGGAAAGAACTGTGGGCTGCCCACCCAGCTGCAGGGAAGGAAAGGGCCAGATATGGCTCCCTCTCCACCCTCTCCTGAAATTCTCATTCGTGTAAGACCCCAAGTCTTACTTGCTTTGCTGATAGTTTCATGGTAGGGGCTAGGGGAGAGGAAGCGGTTAGAGAAGCAAGAGTGGAGAAGCAATACTAATCAAAGAGTGAAGTGACAGTTATGAGAATCATGAGACCATGCCCTAATGGGGTCATTGCCTCAGGGGGATTAGGAAGCAGAGATGCACTTTTACTGTCATAAGGTAGGGCGTGTTTTTTTCCTCCCTCTGAAAGAAATAACTGGGATGAGGTGAGACTTCTGCTCTCAGGGGCTGGGACACTGACATTGTAGGGAAAGGTGGTTCCAGGTAGATGAGATGGCCAAGTGCCAAGTTTGGAAACTTGTCAGATGTAACACTCAGTGATATGAAGACACCTTGAGAAAAGGGGCTGTGTGTGCATGCGTCATGTAAAGACAGAGCTGTGTGGCTGGAGGGCTCCCACATGGGATGTGACAACAGCTGAGCGTAACACTGTAGAGGAGTAGCACCATATCCCCCATCAGGCTCTGGTGAGAGGGCATTTTGTGTGTGGGGGGGGGCGGGGTACACGGGCCTCTCACTGTTGTGGCCTCTCCCGTTGCGGAGCACAGGCTCCGGACGCGCAGGCCCAGCGGCCATGGCTCACGGGCCCAGCCGCTCTGCGGCATGTGGGATCTTCCCGGACTGGGGCACGAACCCGTGTTCCCTGCATTGGCAGGCGGACTCTCAACCATTGCGCCACCAGGGAAGCCCTAGAGGGCATGTCTTGATAGTCAAAGCACTTTCTTCAGCGGCCAAGGTCCTCTGGGTTTCTAGAACACCATACATTGGTGAAAGTGGTGTCCAATCCCCATCATGTTTTTGCTGATGGATTAGAACAGCACAGAACTGTGGACATAGCAAGTATTGGAATTTCTAGCCTCTCTAAGGGAAGACGGCAAGGGAGAAGGAGGTCTGGAATGGTTATTGTATGAGTTTTCTATGGATGCTGTGACAAATTACCACCAACTTGGTGGCTTAAAAATACAAAGTTATTATCTTACTATTCTGGAGGTCAGAAATCGGAAATGGGTTTCACTGGGCTAAAATCTGTGTCAAAAGGGCTATTTTCCTTCTGAAGTCTCTAGAAGAGAATCTGTTTCCTTGCCTTTTTTCAGCTTCCGGGGCCACCTGCTTCCTTGGCTTGTGGTCCCTTCCTCCATCTTCAAAGCCATCAATATAGCATGCTTAAATCTTTTCTGCCTCTCTCTTCTACACTTAAAGGACCTTAGTAATTACTGTAGGCTCATCTGCATAATCCAGGATAATGTCTTGGATTTTAAGACCTGCTGTTTAGCAACTTTAATTCCCCATGCAACCTTAATTTCTCCTTGCCATACAATAGAACATGTTTACATGTAACATAACATATCCCCCCCTGATCCAGGGATTAGAATGTGGACATCTTTGGTGGGGGGGCGGAGAGGGAGCTTTTCCTGACTATCACAGTAAACAAAGACTGTCTGCCATAGAAAAATGGAGAAAGTATCCTTACCCTTACTTTCCTTCTGTCATTCTCATCAAGTAAAAAGATCTTTGGATTCAAAAGAGAAGAATCAACACTGTTTGGACTCAAAGCTCAAGATAAGTGAAGAGGCAGTATGAGCTCTGGGCTCCTGGATCAGAATGGAATTCACCCCAAGATACTAAGAGAATTTAAGAATGAAATTTCCAAATTGCTCATGGAGAGCTTTGAGGATTTATGGGGGCTAGTAAAAGAGTTAGAAATGGACAAAACCAAGTAGCAATTTTTAAAAGGGAGAAGATAGATTCTCTAGACTGTAGGTGAATGAGTTCAACATTGCTTCTGGAAATAATTTTGAAAGAAGTATGGAAAAGAAGGTTTCAAAGCATCTAGAAGAGTTCATCACAATTATGAAACAACATGGGTTCATCGAGAACAAAACATATCAGACAAATCTTATTTCCTCCACTGACATAGTTTCTCCATGGTAGATCTAGACGGAAGATAGACATCATGCATCAGCAGGCTGTAAATATGTCACAGAGTTTTGTATGGTTCACCTGTACGTCATCAGTGGTGTGCTGGAGCTGGCTCATGCTGGCTCACAAGAGCTATCTGTGCACATTTCTCGCCAATAACATGTTCAGTGGCATCACATTTATAGTCTGGAATCTGCCATGTTGGAAGTAGTCACACCACGGAAATCATCAAGTACTACAAACCGTGTTTCCCCCCCCCCCCCCCCCCGGGCTGTTGGTTTTTTAACATTTACCAGCACAACATTGCCTGTACTGCAATTATCTAGCACAATGCCAAGACAAAGCTTGTGCTGCATAACTGTTGGCTGAAGCAATAAATAACCTGAATAAGAAGCTTGGCACCGTGTCCCATAGTATGATTGTGGTCAAGAAAGAGACATCTTAACTGGTTGCCAGTGCAACAAGTATCAAAAGGTGAAGAGAAAGAAAGAAAAAGAAAGAAAGAAAGGAAGGAAGGAAGGAAGGAAGAGAAAGAGAGAGAGAGGGAGGGAGGGAGGGAGGAAGGAAGGAAAAAGAATCTACATCAAGTTGAAGAGAATTTTCTAAGAGCGGAATAAAAAGCTCTGTCCTTTGTCCTGTGAGTCTTGAGAAATCTTTGTACCACCAGGAGAGAGTGAATATGTTGTACAATACAAAGAAATCTTCACCCACAAATGAACTTATCTATGAAATAGAAACAGACTCACAGAACTGACTTGTGGTTGCCTAGCGGGAGGAGGTGTGGGGGAGGGATGGATTGGGAGTTTGGGGTTAGCAGATGCAAACTATTGTATATAGCATGGATAAACAAGAAGCTCCTACTGTATAGCACAAGGAACTATAGTCAATATGCTGTGATAAACCATGACGGAAAAGAATATAAAAAGGAATGTATATATATGTATAACTGAATCACTTTGCTGTACAGCAGAAATTCACACAACATTGTAAATCAACTATACTTCAATAAAAAATATCTATTTCTTATTAAAAAAAAAGAGAAGTCTTTGCCATCTGGAAGGATGAGCTGAACCTAGTGAGATGAAATTTCAGAGGCAAATATAAAGTCCTGTTGTTGGAATAAGTGAAAACTAAAATAATTAATCATGCGGGCTTCCCTGGTGGCGCAGTGGTTGAGAGTCCGCCTGCCGATGCAGGGGACACGGGTTCGTGCCCCGGTCCGGGAAGATCCCACATGCCGCGGAGCGGCTGGGCCTGTGAGCCATGGCCGCTGAGCCTGCGCGTCCAGAGCCTGTGCTCCGCAATGGGAGAGGCCACAACAGTGAGAGGTCTGCGTACCACAAAAAAAAAGAAAAAAAAAAAAACTAATCATGCATGTACAGGATGGGGTGGCGGTGGGAAAATATAGCTTAGCAGCATGAGATGTGAAGAGTGAGTCTCAATTCTCCAAACTGGTCGTATGATGACTAAAGCACTGTGTCCACATCCAGGCACCACATAGCTGAGCATTCAGAGAAGAGTGACTAGAGTGATGGGAGATATAAAACTTGTTACGTGAGGTGTGATAGAAGGAATTTGGAGGTTTTCATTGGAGAAGAAAAGACTCAAAGGAATATAATGTTGACACCAAATATTTGGATGACTATTACAGAGACAGGGCCATCACACTGCTCAACTCCAGGGAGCACCATTTACATTGTAGTCTACGTGAACTGCAGCACCCGGAGCTGTGCGGTGCATGTCTACACAACCAGAGCGCTACTCCTGCACGTGGGCAAGGGGTTGCTATTCCACATAGCAGAAGTCCCTGAGATTGTATTTCAGCTCAGTTTCAACAAGAACCTCGAAACTTCTTGGATAGATTCGAAGCAGAAGCTGGAAGGTCACATGTCTTGGAGGTACAATAGGTGATTCTGGCAACAGAAAGGCAGAAGAGTTTTATTGGATGACCTTTAATATTTTTCCAATTCTGAAATTCACTAACACAAAAGATGGGAACTATCATTTATAGAGCTTCTCTTTGTGCTAGGCATTGTGTTAGATACTCTGTATACCTGATTTAATTTAATCTTCAAAACCTCCCTACAAAGTGGATACTATTATCCTTAACTTACGGATGAAGAAACTGAGACGCAGATGAATTATTTGTCCATAGTCATCCAATTACTATGTAGCTTAACCAGTATTGAAATCTGGGATTATATGACTCCTTGTTTCTTCCTGGACCACTGGGGGTTGGGAGGAAAGCTAACCACTTCACCCCCTCTAGGACTAACTGGGTAACCGGGTGACCAGTGTCGATATCAATATTACAGTCAGGGGACTTGTGGAAGGAAGTTCACAGGAGAGAACATGGAGCCATAGCTGTGGGCCCTGTTGACTGGCCAGTGGTGCCCATGCCTTGTAGGAAAGATTTTATACGTTGCCAGAGTCCGTTTTGCTGGATCACACTCTTACTTCGCGCCTTCCCTTGTGCTGTCAACATCAGTTCATAATGCCCCGAAGAGAATGAGGATGCTCACAGAAACACAGTCCCTGATGGAATCTACCTCTTTGGATTAAATGATGTGAGGCAGGAGTCTCTTTATCCTGCCTCTTCACCTAAGGCACTGAAACCCAGGTCTTGATGGTGACTCTGTAGGCTCATAAGTCAGCCCCAGGATTGCCTGCCGGGAGCCACTGACAGCCTGGAGCAAGTCATTGGGAGCTATCACGCCGCTGATAAACTGGGAAGTGTGATCTTTTTTTTTTTTTTTTTTTAATTTATTTTTGGCTGCATTGAGTCTTCGTTGCCTCGCGTGGGCTTTCTCTAGTTGTGGTGGCAGGCGGGGGCTACTCTTCATTGCGGTGGGCGGACTTCTCGTTGCGGTGGCTTCTCTTGTTGTAGAGCACGGGCTCTAAGGTGTGTGGCCTTCAGTAGTTGTGGCTCGTGGGCTCTAGAGCTCGGGCTCAGTAGTTGTGGCGCACGGGCTTAGTTGCTCCGTGGCATGTGGGATCTTCCCGGACCAGGGCTTGAACCCATGTCCCCGGCATTGGCAGGCAGATTCTTAACCACTGAACCACCAGAGAAGCCCGGGAAGTGTGATCTTTGACTCATCCACCCATTACACAAGTAATCGGCACGGTAGCGCTTGGGTGTGCATCATGTGTCACCACATGCTATAGGCACGCCTTTCCGTTGCTGGATTAGCTGGCCTGGCTGGCTCTTGAAGCACTGGGAAAATGTTTGTTGACTTGGAAGAATCAATGCCTTTTCTATTACCTAATAAGCCAGATCAAGACTGCCATTCCTACCTGCTAGTAATCCAGTGTGAGAATTTGGCTGCGGGCTGATGTTGTTTTGTGCAATTCCTTTGAATTTCTCTGGAGCCACCCACTTGACATGTACTCACATCTAGGATTAAAGTCTACTTATTATCAGAGGGTAAAAACCTATCCTCACAATGAGCACAGCTAAAATTACAGTCAGGGACTCATCTCTCATTTCCTTTTAGGCTCTCAAAAGCACAGTTTATTTTTGGACTTGCTGTTTTTCCATCTGAATTATCTCCCTGCCATCCGGGCAGTCTAAACCCCATCATCATTTTGTTCCCGCCCTTACCCCTACCCAAATTTCTTCCGAGTCAGTAATTTCACCACAGGATCGTAAAAATTGTTACTGCAGATAAGGAAATAAAGCAGAGGAAGGTTCGTCTTACATAAAAGAGCTAGTGAAATGCTCTTGACACCCAGTTACCATGTTCCCTTAAAGGAAGAACTGTTGTAATGTGTGTCAGAAATGATGGGAATGAAATTGGTAAAAAGCAGTGCCTATCATTATTTTTTTAGAAGGCTCTAATGTTGCCTTGGAAGTCACCAAGCCCAGAACTTTATGAATAAAGGCTAAATGAAATGGTGAGAATGCCTGAAGGGGGACTATGGTATACACTGGGTAACAACCCATGGTAGGTTCTGACCCCCAGCTCTTCAGACGATTCCAGGGATGACCCTAAAGCAGAGGGGCAGTTTGGGTCTAATTCTTTGTAGGCAGCGTCTGCTTCCCCATCTCACACCATGTGCCCTGCACTGGGAGATCTGCCTCTTTCTATAGGATCTGTTTGCTATACGTCATCTTTCTGCACAAGCTGAAGGTACTGTGTTTTTTTTGTTTGTTTTTTGTTTTTGTTTTTGGTTGTGCCACACAGCTTGTAAGACCTTAGTTTCCCTACCAGGGATCAAACCCATGCCCCCGTGCAGTGGCAGCAGAGTCCTAACCACTGGACTGCCAGGGAATTCTCTTGAAGGTACTATGATGCTGAGTCTGGCAATAGCTGAGTGAGGCCGGCACTCTGAATCTCTAACCCAGGGACTCTTAGGATGCAGTCTGCTGGGATCCTTCTCTTCTAGTAGTTGTATTCATTACAGATTGTGGTGATATAAAGGGGTTTTAAATGCTCTCTGGACAAAACAGTTCCTTCCTGCTTGAGGTCAGAACTGAAAATGACTTCTCCATTTGCACAAGGCTCTGGCATCTCCTGTGCACCATTACTAAATGCCTCTACAGCCATAGTAAGTTGAGATATTGCTTTTTAATCCCCCTTTGCCCAATAGCTCTTATTGCATGGTCACAGTTCTCTCTTCCTCTGGCAAACAAATGCTGGAGAGGGTGTGGAGAAAAGGGAACCCTCCTACACTGTTGGTGGGAATGTAAACTGGCGCAACCACTATGGAGAACAGCATGGAAGTTCCTTAAAAAACTAAAAATAGAGTTACCATATGATCCAGCAATCCCACTCCTAGGCATATACCCAGAGAAAACCATAATTCAAAAAGATACATGCACCCTAATGTTCATTGCAGCACTATTTACAATAGCCAGGACATGGAAGCAACACAAATGTCCATCAACAGAGGAATGGATAAAGAAGATGTTGTACATATATACAATGGAATATTATTCAGCCATAAAAAAGAATGAAATAATGTCATTTGCAGCAACATGGATGAACCTAGAGATTGTCATACTGAGTGAAGTAAGTCAGACACAGAAAAGCATATGATATCATTTATATGTGGAATCTAAAAAACAGGTACAAACGAACTTAGTTACAAAACAGAAGTAGAATCACAGATGTAGAAGACAAACTTATGGTTAACAGGGGGAAGGGATAAATTGGGAGATTGGGATCGACATATACACACTACTATATATAAAATCTGTAACTAATAAGAACCTGCTGTATAGCACAGGGAATTCTACTCAATATTCTGTAATGACTTATATGGAAAAAGAATCTAAAAAAGAGTGGATGTATGTATATGTATAACTGATTCATGTTGCTGTACACCTGAAACTAACACAACATTGTAAATCAACTATACTCCAATAAAAATTAAAAAAAAAAAGAAAGACAGAAAGGCAGAAGAATTGGTAAATAGTTTGAGTTCTCCAACTGCCATCTGTAAGAGAGGTCAGTGAGGTGCTGTCTACGTCATTCTACTGGAGAAATCAGAGGAAGGTTTGATGGAGAGAGATGTCACCTTGCCTATATCCATTCTCCATCCAGACAGGCTGTGGGCTACCACACTGGTCATCTCATATCATGACTGCAGAGAATTCCAAACACTGCTTCTTCCTCATGAGAGCCATCCTTAATGGATACTCCCTGAAAGAAAGAGATTCAACATAAAGTTTGCTACATGTAGGAGTATACCTATAGACTAAATCCCTAGAAGTGGAACCATTAGGTCAAAAGGCATGTGATCTGTAATTTTCATACCCCAAATTGTACCAGTTTATACTTCCACCAACAGTCTATGAGAGTGCTTGTTTTCCTGTGCCTTTGTAAATAAAAAGAGCTTTTAAACTGCCAATTTTATAGGTGAGAAAATTAAATAAAATTAAAAAAATTAAAATTAAATTTAAAAATTAAATTTCACCTAACGGTGAAAATTCATGTTTTTACCACCAGAGACTCTTTGGGAGAAGGAGACCTGGATTTTGCAGATGCTTCCTAAGGGTTTACTCATACCACCCAGGGTCAAGGGGATGGAAGAGGAGAGAAGAGTGGCAGAGCGCAAAAAAGGGGTGAGGAGGATAAGGAAGTAGCGTAGCAGTCGGGGCAAATCAGAGTGAAGCTAGAGGTTATATTTCTGAGCTAATATGGGGGCATTCCTGCTCTCTCCCCACTCAACTTACCTCCTTCCATCCAACACAAACATTTCCACCCAGCAGCTCCACTTCCTGTAAATAGGGAGTTTATGCTCTGGGCATTTAAGCATTTTCACTGCTCATGCCATGTTAGACCTTAGGACAGACACTAGACACGGATGCAATGACTGCCCAAGAAATCCCTGCTTAGAGTGTCAGGGGAAAAAAAGGAGCTGGTGAGGCTATACCTGAAGGTTTCTAAAGCTGTATCATTGATTATTTGAGATGGAAGAAGTGACCACAGGGAGTTCTGGGTTAATCAGAAGACCTCAGAGGGGATAAAACTATTGGATCAAAAATTATAATACTAATTTATATGGTTTGTACAGGTGCCATTGCCAGTATAAAAGCTAGTGGGTTAGCGCCTTTGGGTTGTAAGGTACAAAGGGGTTCACCTAGACGACCCTGAGTGTTGGTAGTTTATGAAGTATACATTTTAAGAAAGGGTGGGGGCTTCCCTGGTGGCGCAGTGGTTGAGAGTCCGCCTGCCGATGCAGGGGACACGGGTTCGTGCCCCGGTCTGGGAAGATCCCACATGCCGCGGAGCGGCTGGGCCCGTGAGCCATGGCCGCTGAGCCTGCGTGTCCGGAGCCTGTGCTCCGCAGCGGGAGAGGCCACAACAGTGAGAGGCCCGCATACCGCAAAAAAAAAAAAAAAAAAAAAAAAAGAAAGGGTGGTATCTTGACCATACAGCCAGATCTCTGGCGAATCTATAAACAGCACAATAGCTAGCCACCCCAGGGTCCAGAACACAGTTTGGTAATTGGAGGGTAGTACAGGATCCTACATGGGTCTGACAACTGGGTGATCTCTAACCCTCCCTCAGCAGCAGGAGAAGCTGATTTCTACCCTAGAGCTTCACCATCATTTGAATCCGGCTCTTCCATCTTTTCTTCTACTGTCCACAGCCCTACCTAAAAAATGCCCTTTATTCTCCACCTGACCTCACAGCCTCTGCTCACTCATGGTTTCAGCTCATGCCTCTTGCTGCCTGTTCTCTGTGCCTTTTGCCCCTCCATTCAACTGTTCAATGTCCAATGTCTCATATTCAAAAATCCTCAAAAGACAGAATCTCATTGATTCAATCGGTCACTGGAGTGCCTACTGCCCAATTTAGAGAGTAGCACATAACCTGGCTACCCTTGTGTCAGATACCCATTCAGGGATGGCCAGGCTAGAGGGGTCACCAGTGTGAGCATGGGACCTAAAAACGAGAAAGCTTTAGAAGGGGCTCATGAGTATGGGGCTGAAGTCGTTAGACTTCTTTAGGACAACCTGACTAAAAGTCTGGGTTTGCATCCCAGCTTCCATATGATGGTAACTGCTTCCCTTATGACCTTGACAGACAGGCCTGTCAGGTATGCAGGTATTTATTGTACATCATCTCTAAGGTTCTTCCTTGACTGGTGATTCCATGGGTCCCCAACTAACACACCTACTCGTCCAGGCTACTAGTCCTCCCTCCTATATGATTGCCTCACTTACTGACTATTCTAGATAAGACAGAGACCACTGTCTCTCTTTCCTCATCAGAAGGGATTATACGATCGCATCAGCTGATGATCCATGACTCAGGATGTTGCTATGTAGGAGGCACAGTGCTGAGAGGGACGAATGCGTGCTCCCCTTCCCTTACACTGTCACAGAGAAGAGGAGAAAGTATGGGCAGATATGTCCAGCTCCTCTGTGCTTCCTGCGGGGAGGAAGATTGATTAACCGGAAGAGTGAGAATGTGGACATCTTCTTTTGGAGCAGCCTACTGTCAGCAAACGCAGGTTCTCTGCTCCTTCAGGCAGTGAACTTACCAGTGTTCTGCCCCTCATAGAGGGAGGACTAAAATGCAGGGGATAGATAGTAGGAAGTCTCGGAGGTGAAGCTATGGTCGCCTTTATCAGCCAGAGAGCTAGTATTTTGATCTTGGACTGTGTAATGCCTATGATTAAATCTCAGTGGCTTTGGGAGCTGGCTTAGGAGGGAGGAGTATGGGTAATGAGCATTACCTCTTTCCAAATACACTGCCATCCCTAGGCCTCGATGCTGAGAGAGCATATGCCACACCAGCTCTGAGTACAGGATATGGCGACTTGCCTTAAGGCTCCCAAAGCAACATGAGGAAAGAAGGACATCCCGCAGGAATACTGGCCTCCAACCAGGGAGTCCCAGGTGCATGACTCTATCCAGAAAGATGCTCCTTCCCTCATCTCCCTTTGTGGCTTAATGTATTGAAAAAACGCACTGGTTTCGGAGTCAGGGGATTTGAACTCAAACTTCAGCTCGGCTGGTTACTAGTTGCATAACTGCACGCAGGTGAGTCTACTTCTGAGACTCAGCTTCTCCATCTTTAAAATGGGCCTCGGAGCGCTTCCCTGGTGGCGCAGTGGTTGAGAGTCCGCCTGCTGATGCGGGGGACGCGGGTTCGTGCCCTGGTCCGGGAAGATCCCACATACCGCAGAGCGGCTGGGCCCGTGGGCCATGGCTGCTGAGCCTGCGCGTCCGGAGCCTGTGCTCTGCAATGGGAGAGGCCACAACAGTGAGAGGCCTGTGTATAGAGAAAAAAAAAAAAAAAAAGGGCCTTGGAATACCCACCTCAGAGAGTCCTTGTGAAGATTTCATTCAAGAGAAAACAAGCGGGAACCATGTTTGTAAATGCTGCAGAGGGGAGTGGTTGCCATCAATCCTGAGGATGAGCGCACTCTCCTTACCCACCCTCCTCCCTCTGCTTTTCCTATTAGGTCCCTGTGGTCCCAGGCAGGAGGTGAAAAAGACACAGTAGTTCTCTCCATGACTGTAGCATTTCTAAGTTTCCCATGAGTCCCTTAATATAGAGCAAAAGAAGAACAGGGGCCTCAGCCAGGCCAACTGGGGCTAGATTAGCCTGGCAGGTGGGAATTCTGAAAACAGTGGGGAATCCACTTGTGACTCTTCTCATCTGTAAAATGAATATAATCATGCCAACCTCATAAGATTCTTGGAATAAATAGGCTCATGGGTCTGGCATGTGATTAGATCATCAAATGTTACTTCTCTTCTTTCCATCAAACACGGAGTAAGACACTACTCTTCAGAAATGTTTCCTATAGAAGGAACATGTTCTGCATAAGTGCAACTTTTGAGGACCTCACAACAAAGGAAGTTAGGGAATGTCAAAGACAACCTTCAATCCACACAGAGAAGATACTCTCATGTGACCTCTAGACAGATTTGAGTTTGATCGTTCTTTCATTCAAATACCAGAAAAAATGATGAGCAGTGACTTTTAAGAGATTAAAAATGGTGATTAGAAAGCCATGTGAGTTCCTTGCCCACAGTCAAACCAGGAATGAGACTGCAAGGCATCTCTGCTATCCTAGATCTAGACCCCTGATCTAGTCTAAGCCTCAGTGTCCCAACACAGACTAGAGCGAAGGTCTCTTCATTGGCCTTGTCGTGACCTTAACTGAACTTGTCTCAAGTCTTTCCTTTATATAGCTTCCCTACTGCTACCAGTTTAATTCTCCCAATGTAATTGTCAGTTCCCTGGTCAGAAACCTGAACCAATTCCACAATCACACTTTCTAGACTTTCCTTCCATTCCTTCTTTTCATGTATCTTTCAACCCTTTCAATGGAACGAGTCCCTATATGGCTCAGGCAGAGTCACCAGTTGCAAGCAACAGAAACTGTCTCTGGATATTGGGCAGTTTGCAGACCAAGAGAATCAGCCACAGTTCCACATTTCCGGGGACCCAAAACCATGCCACAGAACTGGTTTTATGAGAAAATCATCTAAGTTGTTTCCCCGGGCACTAACCAAATACTGTGGCTTCTCTGCTGCCACTTCTGTGGGAGAAATTCGATTTTATTGCAAACACAACTGCTGCCAGTATCTGTGGCATCTCTTTACCAAGAATTCAGTCTTGAGGGCTCTGAGAGTCAAGTTACTTGTTACTTTATCGACAGAAAAACCATGCAGTACTGCTTCCTTACGTTGGGCACTTTGAAATCTGTGTCTACATGGATAAGCCTTATTGGTGGAGTCTGGGTTACTTGCATTTTATGCCACAGTTGCCAGAAAAGCTGGGAAAGAGAGTCTTTTGGGCTTTCACCTTGGGGACGTTAAATGGGACTTAGAAGGTGGTAAATTTCCAAAATATACCAGGGCTGCTCAAAAATTTACTGGGCAGCTAGAAAATGTGACAAATATCTACAGTATAGTCAATCTTTTGTTTGCCCAGCGAACAAAGCATATATCATTTTTGTATTCTTAAGCTTACCAATAACAACTTTCCTGCCTGAGGTAACACAACTATCCCTCAAATGAAAACAGGCTTATCCTCTGTCCAAAAAAGGAGTCAAGTCAAGTTCTCATCAGTTAGGGCATCCAGCTTCAAGCCCAGGATCTCTGTGTGATGTATATTCTTACTCTAGTTCCATCTGGGTTCTATCTTTATATCCTGTAACCTATGCATTATATTGTAAAGATAGCCACTGTCACCACACCCTCCATATAAATTAGTAGGGGAGTAGAAAAGAAGGAAAAGGATAATTAGTTATGACACATCAGGGAAAAATTACAAGTACACATTATATCCTCCCCTCACCACAACTAGTCAAATGGTCAGAGTTGGTATTTAGATGTCTTCTTTCCTCCATCATCTACCCCATGCTCCTTTGCCCTCAGTTAGCATGTTGGCTGGTTGCTTCTATACATGCTATGGTGACATAAATCTTTATTTGCCTGTATTTGGTTTTTGCAGTTTTCACTTAAATTTTACTGGACAAAGAAGTACTGGGAGGTATAAGGTATATCCTGGACTTCAGACGTACTCTTCCCTGCCTCCGTTCTATAACAGCAACTCTATTTCTCCTCGATTATCAGGATACATCATTCCCATCCACACCATAACCCCTTGTCCTTCAAGTAATATAAGAAGCCCCAAATGGCCAAGTAACTGTTTCAGCTTTCACTTCAGTGGCATCCATTTTGTGTCCCTGGTGGACAGATTTCTTGATTGTTTATGAAGACTTCTAAACTAGCAGAGTTCATAGTTGTGAAAATTAGCACCACATTTTTTTTCTAAGTGTGTTATTAGATGTAATAGTGAAAGATGCTACAGCCACCATTTCTAACCCTTGGCTACAGAACCTACGTATTTGGGCTGTAGAAGAAATAGCACCACAGGTTCAGAGCATGTACTTCAGCCCAAATTCTCAAGGTCTTGTCTTTAACCCTTGCCATAACTGAGTCTTCAATAAACAATTTCACTTGTCTTTAAGGCTGGCTGCTTCTGGGTGACTGGGATACATGGTGAGACACCTGAATCCCATGAACACCAGCCCATTTTCTTCTTAAATGTTTATTTAAATGAGTTTCTTGGTCAGAACCAGTCTGTGACACCTGGAAAAAGCATGGAGAGAAGGGAAGACAAATTAAAACCCAGAAAAAAATGTCTCTCCAGGGAGGACTATCCTCTGTAATGGAAGGAGTCCAATGAAATTAACCTGCCACCAGGTAGCCTACTGGTCCCCCTGCGTTATATCATCACATCAGGGGTTTTGGTTTGGTTTTACTGCTAGTAAGTGAGCATTCAGTAATAGCAGTAGCCAGGCCAGCCTTGATGAGGGGAATCCATGTTCTTGAGGTGTGCAAAACCTTCATTCTTGCCACCATGACCTCCTCTGCAGTGGAGGCTTTTGGTGAGTATTCACATGGGACACAGCCTCACACTCTCACATGTCTTGTGAGGTTCTTCAACAAATTTCTTCCATTCACTTTTTGCCATCAATATGTTTTGGTCATTCCAACTTCTTGAACTCTGGCCAAACCATTAGCCATTTCCCATGAATCTACATTGCACGTTCCCTACGAATCTACACTCTAGATCCATGCTGAGGCCACCTTACTTTACAGGCAAAGTTCTGCCTATGGGAGGATTTCTCTCTCTCACTTAAGGATGGTCTTTCAGGCCTAACCTTAAGGGGGCCTAAAAGGCTTAGCGTTCTACTTCCTTCTGATGCCAGAACATCACAGAATCATCTGCATTAGGCCAACTAGTTATAAAAAACTCTGCATGAGGTCATAGATATGTGTCAAGGAAGAGGTGGCAGTGTGACGAGTAGAGGCACACTGAGAATTTGAGTAATCTGAATTTGTAATTTGTGCCTTTGGGACATTTTGATGGGGTGTTATTAAGTATGCTTGGCCTTACGGCTTGGTGGATCAGATAACTTCCAGTCCACAGTGGACAGTCCATATTGTATGAACTCGGTGTTCACTGATAGGAATCCAATCACCATGTACTAGTAACAAGCCAAGACTGCCTCTCCAAAGGAGAATAGTTACTCGCCAAAGAGTGCTTGGCTTTTCTCCAAAACCCAGGGGACTCTGTTGTGGTTCTCCAGTTGAGGTCTACTACAGGTGCCATAGAGCATCCTATATCTACACACACACCTCAAACACCACTGGGTCCGCAGGAATCCCAAGTGCTGAGTGTTAAAAACAGCTGTGGAGTATGTTCCTTGCTCTGGGTCCTGCTCAATCCTGAAAGCAGTAAAGGGGTCAACAGCATGCTTAATTGTGGTATATAGTGCCTCTAAAATCTAAAGAAGTAATGTGTTTCTTTCTTCTTCCTTTCTTTCTCTTTCTTTTTTTTTTTATTAAAGTATAGTTGATTTACGATGTTTCAGGTGTATAGCAAAGTGATTCAGCTATCTATCTATCGATCTATTCTTTTTCGGGTTGTTTTCCATTATAGGTTATCATAAGATTGAATATAGTTTCCTGTTCTCTAAGTAGGTCCTTGTTGTTTATCTATTTTATATACAGTAGTGTGTATCTGCTAATCCCAAATTCCTAATTTATTCCTACACCCCTCCATCCCACATGTGCTTCTTTCTTAATGGTAGAAGTTACAAGGTACAGTCACTCATCTTTTCCTTTGAGGGTGAGATCCCAATTCCTGAACTTTATGAGGGATTTGTACTTTAATGAGGTGGCAGCCCCCTATCTTTTCAGGGCATACATCTCTCACTTTAGGCCCAGATGTGTCCTTTTTTAATTTTATAATTTATTTTTATAATTTAGTTTTTTATTTTTGGCTGCATTGGGTCTTCATTGCTGTGCCTGGGCTTTCTCTAGTTGCGGCGAGTGGGGGCTACTTTTCATTGTGGTGTGCAGGCTTCTCATTGTGGTGGCTTCTGTTGTGTAGCATGGGCTCTAGGCACGCGGGCTTCAGTAGTTGTGGCACATGTGCTCAGTAGTTGTGGCTCGCGGGCACTAGAGCGCAGGCTCAGTAGTTGTGGCACACAGGTTTAGTTTCTCTGAGGCGTGTGGGATCTTCCTGGACCAGGGATCAAACCTGTGTCCCCTGCATTGGCAGGCGGATTCTTAACCACTGGACCACCAGAGAAGTGCCTAGGCACAAATGTATCTTACCCAAAGTATCTAAAGCATCTGCTACATCCTGGCCTCCAAGCCTTATTAGTTTGATGTCATCAACATAATGAGCCAACACCACGTCCTGTGAAATAGGGAGAAAGTCAAGCATGGACTAAATCGCGGCACAGATGCAGAGTTGACATAATCCCAAGGCAAAACAGTGGAGGTGGACGGCTCTGCCTGCCAGGTGAAAGCAAATTGCAACTAATGCTTTCTTCTTATTTGAATGAACAGAACAGTTACTGCATCCACAGTTGCATACCAGATGTTAGGAACTGTGCTGATTTACTCCAGCAAAGAGACCACATCTGAAACAGCAGATACAATTTGAGTCACTACCTAATTAAACCTTTAATAATCCTCTGCAACCAGCAAGGGAACTGTACTCAATATTTTGTAATAACCTATAAGGGAAAAGAATCCGAAAAAACTAGATGTATATGTATGTATAACTGAATCACTTTGCTGTGCACCTAAAACTAACACAACTATGTAAATCAACTATACTTCAATTTTTTAAAAAATCACAATAAAAAAATAATCCTCTGTATTTCTTCGAGATCTATCTGACAACTGCATAGACAACAGATATGTTAAAAAGGAATCTGAAAGGAACCATAACCCCTGCAACTCTCAGCTCCTTTTTGATTGGACCGCACATGCATTTCTGAGAATCTTCCAGGAATGAGACATTTTTTTGGCTTGTTCTCATGGTGGGGAGGGGAAGCTCTAAAGCTATGCTGTCCAATACCATAGCTACTAGTCACATGAGCACTTGAAATGTGGTGAGTCTGTAATGAAATGTTCTGTAAGTGCAAAATGTGCCCCCTGTTTTGAAGACTTAGTACAAAAATAAGTACATTAATAAGTTGTACACAGATTATATGTTGAAATGTTAGTATTTTGGATGTATCAGGTGAAATAAAATGTCCTATTAAACTTAATTTTACCTGTTTCTTCTTCTCTTTTAAAACTATGGCCACTAGAAAATTTAAAATTAGATTTGTGGCTCACATTACAGTTCTATGGGGCAGTACTGCTTGAAGGCTTCATTTGCTTTTCTTACTGTAATAGCCCTCTTGACAGAGGTTAGGAAACAAATCTGGAAACTATGCCAATGGCTGAATTTATTTATTCCAGCTCTATGGTCACCATAAGATGAGTTTGGGGTCTCATAGGGCCCATGGTGAGGCAGATTAAAATGAAAGCATTTATCATCGGATCGCCATAAGGTTGCCACTGACTGGCAATCCATCGTGGCATTCTAGTTTCCCATTATTTCAAAGCCAAAGGTTGGAATATTTTCTTTCCCTAAGTGTACATTTACCCTGATCAATAGTTGTCTTTTGGAGAAGAGGAGGAAGAGGCACATACAAACCTGTTAAGTTATCAGAATCCTTTGTCAGGGGTATGCAACCTTCCTTTCATTTAAGGGGCTCAGAGTTTCTGAAATAAGTCAGGCCTGGGAATTGAATGAGGAAGTGGGATTCTCTATTGCAGCAGCCCAAGTAAGGTCTCTTTCCACCAGACTGGTTTTTTCTGGTGGAGGGGTGGCGGGTGGAGGAGTGGTTCCTAAATCGAGTAAAACCTTGTGGTTGGCTGCCTCTGTTTCACTGCTGGATCTTCCGTTTAGTTAATTGGCTACAGTCAAAGAGTCAGGCCAATCAGATTACCACAGTAGCACCTTTGCCAATTATGCTAATTACACGCACCATGCCTCGGAGTGTTAAGTCTGATGTTTGGCCTTGCTTAAGTGTCCTGCCCTCATCCTATTACCATTGTCGGAATCAAGGAGACAATTTCAGCACAGCTAGCTCCTCCCATCTGCATCCTTGGCCTACATGTGCTTTTCAAAGTTTCTAGGTTTTCTGAACCAAAGTATTTTTCAATGGTTTGGTGATATGAGTACAGGGGGCTCCGTATATGGGTTCTGCATCCACGGACACAGAGGGCCGACTGTACGATGCCATTTCATATAAGGGATTTGGGCAGCTGCAGATTTTGGTACTCACAGGGCCTGGGGAGGTGGGGGTGGGGGCGTCTTGGAAGCCATCCCCCCTTGGATACTGAGGGATGACTGTATATTCTTTTTTTTTTTTTTTTTTTTTTTTGCTGTACGCGGGCCTCTCACTGTTGTGTCCTCTCCCGTTGCAGAGCACAGGCTCCGGACGCGCAGGCCCAGCGGTCACGGCTCACGGGCCCAGCCGCTCCGCGGCATGTGGGATCCTCCCGGACCGGAGCACGTCCCCTGCATCGGCAGGCGGACTGTCAACCACTGCGCCACCAGGGAAACCCTGACTATATATCCTTGATCTTTATTGCGAGGAGGGCTGAATCACCCATGGTAAATCCATGCCCAGATTCCTGTCTTCCGAAGTCTTTTTATTCATCCCTTTTTATTATATCCAGGAATTTCTGACTTCTTGGCTTTATTTGGTGTTGTCCATCTTTGAGTCAGTTTGAAGTCTGCCAACTGAGGAAAAACAGTTAGACTCACTCCAGCTGCTGGAGCTACCATTTTCATCCAACAATCTCTGGAAAGAATATCAGATCGAAAAATGTAGCCTAATCTTTGTTTATGTCTCTCTTTCCTTGGCCAAACGCTTAATCTCTCATACATTCTCCAGGGTTTTGCTGATAAATTAGGAAAGACTTAAAGTCTTTTTATATCTTAGCCTTATTCCGGGTTCTGGGTCCCTGGGCACAGGCTAGGCTATAATTCTCATTGTAAGTCTGGAGACAATCAGAGATGGTAAAAGGATGGGGCATGGAGAGAACTGGCTCCCTTTTGCAAGGTAAATCCCTATAGCAAGGTCTCTGTGGGCTCCCAGACAGGAGAGGAGGAGGAGGAGGGGAAAGGGGAGGAGGAGGGGAGGGGGAGGGAGGGGGAGGGGGAGGGGAGGGGAGGGGAGGGGAGGGGAGGGGGAGGAGGAAGGGGGGAGGGGAGAGCAAAGGGCAGATAGTTGGGGGAAGGAGGAGCTGGACCTGCAGCCAAGAGAGGCTCAGTGGGGATGTGGGATACTCTGAGTCACATGAATTCCCCCAGGTCAGTGCTTGGCACCTACTTCTTTCGAGTCACTGCCCAAACTTTTGCCCTAGACCTGATGAAGCTCTGAATTTAACGGAGGTTTGAATTTAACATGCTGTAGAATCAAACTTTGAATATTAGGAGGCAGCAGGGAATGCCAAGTTGGTCATCATATTCAAGAGTGAGTAGGAGACTGGATGGGGAGATAGAGCCAGTAGCACTGAGAGCCAGTCATACGCAGAAGCAATTGGAGAATGATGTCCGGGAGAGCTCAGGTAAAGGTGGGAAGTCAGATGAAATGGCTGTGATCCTGACATGGACTTGTCTTGGGTGTCAGCCTCCTGGGACCTTTGGAGCAGGGGGTAAGACCCTCGTAAAGGCAGACTTAGGGTTGGTATGAAACAAAGATGGATTCTCATTGCAGAAACTAGGCAGCTTACAAGTGGTACATTCCCATCTGACCTGTACAAAAGGAAAAAAACAAAAGTTTCCACCCACACTTAGGTCACAGGGGTAGATAGGATTTCTGTAAATAAACAGAATTCCTCACTGGGATTAGAGCAACAACTTTCCTGCTGGCTTCTCTACCTTCAAGTTCATTCTCTCTACAGGCTCATTCATCTCCACACAGCAGCCAGGGATATCTTTCTTTCTTTTTGATGCAGACCATTTTTAAAGCCTTTACTGAATTTGTTAAAACTTTGCTTCTGTTCTACGTTTTGGCTTTTTGGCCGCAAGGCATGTGGAATCCTAGCTCCCCAGCCACAGATCAAACCCACACCTCCAGGGGTGGAGAAGGAGAAGTCTTAACCACTGGACCGCCAGGGAAGTCCCAGGGATATCTTTCTAACACACAAAACCTTTAATGGCTCCACTCTGCCTTCAGGGTAAAGCCCAAACTCTTTAACTAGGCTCTCAAGGCTCAGCAGGCTGCATCCTTGCCGACCTCTCCATCCTCATCTCATTGTCCCCACCTCCATCCTTACCCCTATTCTCAACCCTACAGCTTTTCACCAAAAGCTGACACTGAACTTCTTACAGGACTCTGGAGCAGATGGGGAGAAATGTTCTTTAAAAATGCAAAGCCTTCGAATGAGGGTGGATGCTGTCCACAGAAAGACCGTAATCACAAATTTTCTGCTAGGCCTTTTCATCACTAAAGGAGAAATTGTTCCTTTTGCTCAGCTGAGCGTCTTGATGGATTTTGGCTGTGCACAGGTGATCCTGGAGCTAAGTCTGAAATCTGTAGTTAATTTGGCCTGTGTGAAGAGTGAGATGAATATGGGTAGGGAGAAAAAAAAGACGAGGCACTGAGAAGGTAAAGAAAGGAGACAGCTAGGTTAGAGAGAGAGAGAGAGAGATACTACTGCTAGTAAGAAATCCTCAGTGAAAGAACAAAGGACTTTTGGGACTTCCCTGGTGGCTCAACAATGAAGAATCTGCCTGCCAATGCAGGGGACACGGGGTCAAGCCCTGGTCCGGGAAGATCCCACATGCTGCGGGGCAACTAAGCCCATGCACCACAACTACTGAGCCTGCGCTCTAGAGCCTGCGAGCCACAACTACTGAAGCCCACTCACTTAGAACCTGTGCTCTGCAACAAGAGAAGCCACAGCAATGAGAAGCCTGCACACCACAAGGAAGAGTAGCCCCAACTCGCTGTAACTAGAGAAAGCCCGTGCACAGCAAGGAAGACCCAACGCAGCCAAAAATAAATAAATAAGAAAAGAACAAAGGACTTTTCCTGTCTAAGAGGCAAGTTCAAGTTGTTTTTTTGTGCACTGCACCCCCTCCTTCAAGACTCACAGACCTAAATAAAACTTTGAACCATTTTTACTTCTCCATTTTCTTCTTTCACATCCCTACTCCTAGGTTTTGAGAGAAAAGAATTTTAGCTAAGGCTATTGAAATTTCCCCTAGAGTAGGTCTTATGTTATTCAAAAAATTCTTATTATTCCATGTCACACTAGCACTGTCCATTTAGATTATGACTAATACAAGGTTCACCACCATTTTCCTGTATTTTTTGTCATCTTCCATGCAGAGGTTTTTGTTTGGGGTTATTTTCTTGAGAACTTTCTTGACAAATTTCCTCAGAGTACAGGGGTGTAGATTTTCCAAGGCACTGTGTGTTAAAAAATGCCTTCTTTTTGCTCTCGTATAATGATTTGACTGGATATAAGATCTTCAGATCATAATCCTCTTTCCCCCCAAATAGCCTATAGATATCACACCTTTGTCTCTCAAGCGCCTCCAGTATTGCTGATGGCCTCTCTCTTTTTTTTGTCAATAACTTGTTCTTTCTGGCTGATGAGGGTTAAATTAATCCTTGAAGCTCAGAACATTCACCAGGATACTTCTTTGTGTGAGTGTGTCTTTTCATTAAACCCACCTGGGACCAGGGGAGTCCGTTAAATGTAAATAATCGAGTCTTTCTTTAGTTTCCTTCTATCTTCTCCTTTCTCCTGGAGCTCCTATTATTAGACTACTCAGTCTCCGCCTAATTGGTCCTCTATGTGTTGTATTTGCGCATTTTTCTTAGTAGTTAGTCTGCTTTGTTTTCTTTTGCTTTGGGTTATTGGGACAACCCCCTACACCCACCCCAAATACTAATTTAGTTTTCAGAAACTATCATTCTCTTTCATTTCTGCATTGAATCTCAATTTAGAAATCGTGCTCCTTAGTTGCATAATTTCATTTTTTATGCTCTAATTCTATCTTCTCAAAAGTTCTCATTATGGTTTTTCCCTCATTATGTTTTAATTGAATTTCGCTTCTGTGTCTCCCATGAATTCTGCCTCTATTGCCCACGTCTTCTGGCCATTCAGTTTGGGCTCTTCCCTAAAAATGACATGTTCCCTTTGTTTGTAGTCCATTTGCCTGATCATTTGGCAACTCAGCTGCTGGAATCCCTCAAGCAGAGTGGACTGATTGCCACTGTAACGTGGGCCAGCAGTACTGGGACTTTTCAGTTTAGGATTTAGGTTGTGGGGAGAGGTCATTGTTCTCAGATGTAAGAAAGCTAAACCTCCCTTCTAGCGCTCCTGGCATCAGTGGAATCACCTCCGTTTCCCCCAGAGATGGTTACTGCAAGGAAGAGGAGGTAAGGCAGCCAGATCGGGATCCTCACCCCTGGGTGTCAAACAATAAGCTCTTAGCTGTGTCTGGACTCTTCATTTGATGCCTGACTTGTCCTAGATGGGAGGGGCTGAGATGAGGAGTGACTGCACAGGTTGTCATTTTCCCAGAATTCCCTAAGGATGGGCAAGGGCAGCACTTCTGGCCCAAATCAGTGGGACTCTGAAGGCCAGAGACTGCTTCCTACATTCCCTTGGCAGCTCTGGTTCAACCTCATTAGATACAGCAATGTTACTCCTCCACCACACTTTTCCCCCTGGGCTGGTCCATGAAAACAAAGTAAACATTTTAAATTCCGGTTACACTGGTGATAAGTTCAAAATCTGCAGTTTCTCAGAATCAGGGACATAGAGAATAGACTGGTGGTTGCCAAGGGGGAGGGTGTGGGAGATAGATGAATTGGGAGTTTGGGATTAGCATATGCAAACTGGTATATATAGAATGGATAAACAACGAGGTCCTACTGTATAGCACAGGGAACTATATTCAATATCCTTTGATTAAACCATAATGGAAAAGAATATGAAAAAAATGTGTATATATGTATAACTGAGTCAGTTTGCTATACAGCAGTAATTAACACAGCATTGTAAATCAACTATACTTTAATTTTTTAAAAAGACAAAAAATACTGCAGTTTCTAAGGAAAAGATGTTTTTTGCGGTATGCGGGCCTCTCACTGCTGTGGCCTCTCCCGTTGCGGAGCACAGGCTCTGGACGCGCAGGCTCAGCGGCCATGGCTCACGGGCCCAGCCACCCCGCGGCATGTGGGATCTTCCCGGACCCGGGCACGAACCCGCGTCCCCTGCAACGGCAGGCGGACTGTCAACCACTACGCCACCAGGGAAGCCCAGGAAAAGATGTTTGAATGGAAAACTTTGTTAACTTTTCAACTAGTTTTCCTTTGTTCCTCTTTCGTTACCAGACCTCTTGTTTGCCAATCAACATCTGCTGTTTCGAATGGCCCGCCTTGCAGACTCCTGGGTGTCCTGGCAACCTCTGGGGACTACACTCCTACTGGGCCACAGTCTGGTTCCGGATCACAATTCCAACGTGTGGAGGGGGAGGTTTCTTCCCACACTGCCCAGCAATGCTCGGGACACCAGCTAGGTGTCCAAAAATTCAACTCAATTCTGATACTATCTACCTGGAGATAGCATCAGATCCCACAGGTTAAGGACTCAGTCCTATAATACTGCCCAGCCCCCTCTTCAGACACCAATTGTAAGTCCAGGTTGTCACCTGTGCCTCTGACCTACTGGCTATATAGATGGGAGGCTCTCACGACCCCCTCCTTGGGTTCAGTTAATTTGCTAGAACAGCTCTTAGAACTCAGAGAAACATTTTACTTACTTGATTACTAGCTTATTAGAAAAGGAACAGGCAGATGGAAGAGACGCATAGGACAAGGTGTGGGGAAGGGGTGTGGAGCTTCCAGGCCTGCCATTCTCTCCAGATCTCCATGTGTTCATCCACCAGGAAGGTCTTCGAACTCTGTCCTTTCGGGTTTTTATAGAGGCTTCAATACAAAGACACGATTGATTACATCATTGTCTATTGGTAATTGATTCAACCTCCAGCCCCTCTCCCAACCCCGATGTCAGGGTGGGAGGGGTGGAGCTAAAAGTGCCAACCTTCTAATCACAGGGTTGGTTCTCCTGGCAACCAGTCCCCATCTTAGATGTGGTCCAAAAGTCACCTCATTCACATAACAAAAGACACCTTCGTGGCTCTCATCCCTTAGGGAATGTTAAGGGTTTTAGGAGCTTTGTGCCAGGAATGGGGATGAAGACCAAATATATGTTTCTTATCATAAACCACAATATCACAGCCACTTCACCTAGAGATCGACAAAATGAGGCCCTAAGAGCAGAGTCTCAACCTTCCTCTGCCCAAGGCCACCACCCTCCTCTGCTCCACTGTCCTTGACTTCCATAAAGTGCATCCCCAAGTGATAGACCTCCACTGAAATGTTCCTCAAAGGGTACTGGAAGGTGCGCGCATCAGAATCTCAGGAGAGCTTATACAGGCTGAGAGTTCTCGACTTCATCTCAGGGGAGTAGGGCCCTGTGGTTGGCATTTTAAATAATTTGTTTTCATACTGCAGTCTGGGAGCCATGGAAGCTATACAGCCTTGTGGAAGAAAATTCCCTTTCAGATGGCCAGTTCTAGCCCCCCACACTCACTGCTTTGAGTGCCCCAAGTCAGCAAACACCTGGGAAACTGCCTCTGAATTATACAAAACCAGTTGTCCATTAAAAGAATGATAGCTGGGAACATTCCAGCTGGGTAAAATTCCTTGAGTGTTGCCCATGTCGTGGGTGCAACTCATTCCACAGAGCATGTGCAATGCCCTGCCATAAATGCCAGGTTCTCTCAGCCTTGGGATTTCATGGATATTCTCGCAGGAATGCAGGCCTGTGTCCTGAAGTCTTGTAACTGCCTGCCATGCCTTGCAGCTTAGTCCATTGGTGCTAACATTCTGGACAGTATTATATGGGCTACACTAGCACTATTTATAATAATTCAAATTAATCAGATTGATTTTCTCCTTGAATGCTAGAATATTCACTCTGAACCATCAAGGGCTGAGGGTCAGTTGTCCTAGAAAAGCTCATGCAACCCTCTGCATTAGATTGTGAACAATTCTCTTCCTCGAGCCTCGAAGGAAAGAAGAGCTACTTTGTCGACTGGGTAGCGAAACTTTCGTTTTTACTTAGTGACCACAGCCTAACACTGGAGATCCTTATGATACTAACACAAAGTTTTTATTGAGAATGTGCCCTTGCATATATATTATCTCCTTTAATTCTCAGATCAACCTGAAAAGGAGGTAACGCTGGTGTCCACCGAGGCACAGAGAGGTACAGGGAGCAAGTGGTGATGCCAACAAGTGGATGCAAGCAGTCTGGCTCCACAGTCTGCATTCCTAACTGTTGTGTGATTACTATAGGCATAAGATTCATGATCAAGGCATACTTATCCTTATTCATTAATTCCTTCAATATAATGGACTTCGGTGTCAGGTCGTAACCTGGGTGCTTGGGACACAAAGTCAGATATTACTGACCCTCCTTGCTGTGACATTCCCAATTGAATGATGAAGACAAACAACTGAAAGGTCAATTAAAATAATGAGCGTTGGGCTTCCCTGGTGGCGCAGTGGTTGAGAGTCCGCCTGCCGATGCAGGGGGCACGGGTTCGTGCCCCGGTCTGGGAAGATCCCACATGCTGCGGAGCGGCTAGGACCGTGAGCCATGGCCGCTGAGCCTGCGCGTCCGGAGCCTGTGTTCCACAACGGGAGAGGCCACAACAGTGAGAGGCCCGCATACCAAAAAAAAAAAATAATAATAATAATGAGCGTTAAGTGAGGGGTGAGGTTATGGAGGCACAGACACAGGGTGGGGGAGGGGGGGCGGTACCTAACCCACAGTTAGATAAGTCATGGAGGAGTTGGCTTCTGAGTCCCAAGGTCAGGGTGGGGGGTTAGTTAGAGGAGCTGGGGGACCCTGATGAGGAAGCAGAGCAGAACAAAGGCCCAGAGCAGGAAAGGGCAGATGTCAGGGAAGCTACAGGAAGTTTACTACCAGGAGAGTTTATATGAATGCGCTAGGCAAGTGGCAAGGGACAAGACTGGAGGGATTGGCAGGGACCTAACTTAAATGGCCTCTGCGTGAGAAAAACTTGAGCTTTATCCTGAAGGTCACACCAAGCCATTCAAGCTTTTTAAGAGGAAGAGTAACTAGGTCGGTCAGCATTTCTTCATATTAAAAGGATACTGGTTTCATAGGAGCGATGATGGCTTTGCCTGCCACTCAGCTCTCAGATCACAGAGGCCCAAGTTCAATTGGCACAGGGGCCGCAAACCTCCTGGACAACAGCATATCTGTCCAGAAAGAGTTTGTAAAGAATTATGAAAATGCTATGTGCAGCTCTATGGTGTAACTGACTAAAACTGACTTTTAAAAAAATGTAGAAAGTATGAACTATTACCAATGAAATAAACTGAAAATGTTATTGAAGTGCCAGGCCCCTAAAGTTTTAAGGATAAATTCTTTCAAGCTTTCAAGGAACAGATAATTCCTAGCTAAATAAATTTTTTTTTCTAGAGCATAGATTATAAAAGAAAAAAAATAAAAGGCCAATTGACTATGTAGTTAGCATAACCTCACTCTACAGCCTAGAAAATATTTCATAAAATACTAGCAAATAAAGTTCAGAAATGTATTGGAAAAACAGTACCCAAAAGCTTTTTTTATTTTTATTTTTTTTTGCGGTACGCGGGCCTCTCACTGTTGTGGCCTCTCCCATTGCGGAGCACAGGCTCCGGACGCGCAGGCTCAGCGGCCATGGCTCACACCCAAAAGCTTTAAGTAAGCCTTACTTCTGAAATGTAAATATATGTAGACTCTGAAAATAATGTTACTTCAGAACTGAAAAGGGTTTTGTGCTAAAAGAGGGAGGGAAATAACATTTGGGAAAACTGATCTTTGATCTGGACACCTGTGTGGGCCATTTAGTTGCACAAATGTTAATCAATTATTTCCATGCCTACCCCATCTTGCCTTGGGGAAATATCCGAAAGGCAGATTTTAGCCGTGTGTTCTGGTTGGCAATGTAAATTGTTTCATATGGTTAAAAAGAAAAGAGGTGTGTAATAAGCAATAGGAAAGCCTTAAGACTCTCAGGTAAATAAGGTTAAGAAGTGGAAGAAATTTCAGTGGCTAAAAATCATACATAAAGAATACTCAATCATAACCAGTCACTTAAAAATCTATAAATTAGACGATGAGGTACAATATTTTCATCTGTCAAATTTAAAAAGTTTTAGAAAATGGCAGTCCCGAGTTCTAGCAAGAATGCCAAGTAACGAGCATTTACACACAACCTCTCTTGAAACATTTCGGCAATACGTGTCAGCACACTGAAAGGAAATAATACATTAACAGTGACTTTTATTTTTTCTTTATTTAAAAAATTGAGATATAATTCCCATACCGTAAGATTTGCCTTTTAAAATGTACAGTTCAGAGGTGCTTTCTTGTTTGTTTTGTTGTTGTGCAACAATCATCACTATCTAATTGCAACACACTTCCATCATTCCAAAAAGAAACCCTGAATCTGTTAGGAGTCCTCTTTCCTCCCATCCTCCAGCCTCTGGCAACTACTAATCTACTTCCTGTCCCCATGGATTTGCCTACTCTGGACATTGCATACAAGTGGAATCATACAGTATGTAGCCTTTTGTATCTGACTTCTTTTACTTAGCATAATGTTTCCAAGGTTGTGTTGTGGCATGTATCAATACTTCACTGTTGCAATTTCCAAATATCTGTGCCCATAGCTTTCATTTCTTCCTCACATGCTCCTTAAATCCCAATAATCTGACTTCTGCTCCTTCCACTCTACTGAACAGCCATGTTTTTTGTTTTTGGGTTTTTTGTGGCCATGCCACACAGCTTGCAGGACCTTAGTTCCCCAACCAGGGATTGAACCCAGGCCCTCAGTATTGAAATCATAGAGTCCTAACCACCGGACCGCCAGGGAATTCCCAGAGCAGCCATTCTTAAAACTTTTTTTGGCACAATGGTTACTCTCAGGGTCAGGAGCGATTTCTGGCTCTATCTGAACATCCCACCCTTTTCTCTTTCCCTGAAGAGAGTATAATGTAAAACAAGACAGACCATCCATAAAGAAGCTATGTTCTCACATGCTGACACTTCACCTATCATTATGCGACGATTCACAATGGCCTGAAATCCAACAACATTGGTGCCCCTGCAGGAAGTATGTCTGCTCCTGAACTCACCAGCCATCATTCCTTTTCGTCCATGACCCCCCTGACCATTTCCTTCTTGAAACCTCTCTAAGGCACCCGTGGCACTCCTTTCACTACTTCTTCTTTGAAAGGGGAGAGGAGCTAACCATCACTTTACATGCATTAGCTCCCCATTTCCACATGGTTAATAAACGTACGCTCAGAAAGATTAAGTAAACTGCCCTAAATCCCATAGCTACCAGAAGGCTGTCTGACTCCACATTGGCAGCCTCTTTCCCTGGATGCTTTTCTCCCATTGTATGTCTAAATAGGTCCCCAAGATTCTCGTCCATTGACACTCTGTCTTTGGTTATCACATTCATTGTCTTCAACTATCACGTCTATGGAAAGGACTCCCAAGTCTCCACTTCCAAGCCTACTCTTTTCCGTGCTCCAGAGCAGCCTGTCAATGGTCTGCATAATTCTCTAATATCCTGCCTATGTTCCTTCCACTGGCCTGGTGTTGGTCAGCCATGAGGGAAGATGACAGAGGTTCCAGGGCTGATGACAAGGGTAAGAAAACAATGGAAACAAGGTGGCAATGAGAGGTGTGGAGGCAGCAGTGGGGGCAGAACAGATACTTCCAGTCCTGGTATAAAGAAATGATATCCTTAAATTGTTTAATTACAAGTCCATGCTGTTAGCACGGATGTCTTAATGATGAATCGACTAAACAGCAGAGCACATGACACTACCCACAGTCTCTGCCAATCTCTCCCAGGACAGGGCAGGGGTCGTGTAAAGTGTTTAGCATATTTTGGTTCTTAGGCAAGTAGCTGCTTAGGACACTGTTAAAGTTATACAGTTTTATTTGTTTTTAGAAAATGTGGAGATAGTGATTGTAAGGTATCTTGCATATATTAGGTTTTTTGGGTTTTTTTGGTTTTTTTGCAGTACGCGGGCCTCTCAGTGTTATGGCCTCTCCCGTTGTGGAGCACAGGCTCTGGACGAGCAGGCTCAGCGGCCATGGCTCATGGGCCCAGCCGCTCCGCGGCATGTGGGATCCTCCCGGACCAGGTCACGAACCCGTGGCCCCTGCATCGGCAGGCGAACTCTCAACCCCTGCACCACCAGGGAAGCCCCCAGATATTAGTATTTTTAAGGCAAATTACTCAAACGCATTCCTTGCAGCTCTGCAGGGATAACTGCTCACCATTTTGCAATGTTTGTTTCCTTTCCAACAAAAAGAAGTTGGTGTAGTCATAAACTATAACTTGAAATGAATAAATAATCCAAACACTATATCCTACTAAACATGAGAAGGAAATGTCTTAACTATTTTCATAAACATTAACAGTCTTGTGGTATGTACTAATCTTACCTATCAAATAATATATGTAAAGCATTTACCTTAAACTAGCTTTATAATTATTCTTGTTTGGCAGGTTTGAATCTGGTTCTCTAAAACAATGTAAGAGTTGGAATATAGATGGTTATTGAAATTATGGATTTTTAAAAAATTTTTAAGGTTTATAGACTGAGTTTTAAAGCTGTTGTAGGCAGAATTTTAAACAACAGGATCTAGTGGAGTGACCGATGATGCTGGGACCTGATAGATGCAGGGGCTACACCCAGCTCAGCCGACAACTGTCCACCTACCCTCTGTGACCACAGCTTTCACAGTGGGTGTCTCAGCTTTTTACTCTAAAATAAGGGCAAGGGCTTTTCAAAGTTTGCCTAGCTATAAAACTCTAAAAGACTTACACCAACTTTTTGTTGATCGTTTCTTAAACGTTAGTGTTAGAAGCATACTTTACAAACCAGGAGGAATGAGCTTGTTTACTGGGTCAAGGTGCTAGGAGTGGGGCCCCTGGCAGGCCACAGCCAAACCCCTTCTAGAGTCTTTCTCCCCTGGGACGAGCTCTCCATAGGAGCATTCTTCTCTCACGGGCTGGTGGTAAAACAGGCCTGGGGGTGCCTCTAAGCTTGGGAGGAGCCTGACCCTGGCCAGTGTGTGGGATGACACGTAGTCTGTTTCTCTGTTAGATGTCCAGCAGCAAAGCCATTCCTTTCCTTTCCTTGGATCTGCCTTTCCTCGCCATTGGGGTGGTAAGATCTCAAAGGCTGAGTTCAGGTTGTAAGCGCAGGCGAGAGGGGACTAAAGGACGACTGAGTCTTTTCTAAATGTTATAATGGGCCAGAGCTTCTCAAATCTCCTTGCACAGAGCAAAGAGCAGTGCTCAGGCTCCACCCAGAATAATTAAACCAGACTCTGCAGGCAGGGCCCAGGCATCTGTATTTTTTTTAAAGTTCTACTGGTGATTCTAACATGCAACCAATACAGAAAAGCCTGACTTTTAAGTTATACATCTCACCTGTAGCATGGGTAGAGGGACGATTTCAAAATTAACACTACAGAATTCTTCAAATAATTCTGCTGTGAATGGTGGAATATGTTAGATTATTTATAAAAATATAAAAGACAAGAAATGAAAATACATTATTGCTAATGTTTTGATTGTATTCAAAGTTTTATTTTTTGAACAAAAAACTTAAGACAATGATTTTAAATAATAAACATGGTATATTCTAGACACTTGGTGTTTTTTTTTAAGACAGTTTATTAAATTTGGACTCCTACAGTTCTGCTGTGATGCTTTCTTCATCATTATAATAACATTTATATTATTTCTTGCCATTTTATCATTGCTCTAAACTTGCTAAACAAAGAGTCACTCTGTCTGGTTAAGTGAAGCTTCACTGGAAGGAAATACTCCACTACCACATTAAAAACACACATATACAGAACAGTCATTTTTTATATTTACAAACACAAGAAGTCTGTCCAGCCATTTGGGTTTTGTTGTTACACTGCCCATACCGAGATCAGCAAAAAGCTAAGGAATAAGCAAGATTTCACTTCAGCAGTGCAAAGGATGGCATCAACCAAACTTCGTTAAACAAACCAACAAATTACAAACACGGTCAGCAAAATTCAGCTTGCATGATACTGACTTAAAAAAATAAACAGAGTGGGTCACAACTAGACTGGTTTTCGCTATGCAACTTTCCTCAGGGAACAATACCACCCCCGTTTCACGTAGAAAGGAGTATGCATCAAAGCCTTTGTTCATGAAGAAAATGCCCTTCAAACAAATTCATCATAAGGCAAAAAAAAAAAAAAAAAAAACCGGAAAAACTGAATGAAACAGTTTGGCCCAGAGAAAGCTTGTATATACTGTGTACACTCAGTATACACACATTTACAGATATACTGCAATTTAAACCATGTATATACTCATTAGACAATTAAATGAAATTGGCTCAGTGAAAAAGTGTCCATTTTTTATAAATATGTAGTTATTGCTAATATGTGACACATTATGCTTTGACATGGAAATTGCAGTAACTTAAGAGTTTGAAGCTGCCATATTGCCAGTGTCAGCCCTGCAGCAGGCATTCATATGGACAACATGCCATCCAATCCTGAAGAAAGAGCAAAACGTCCACTACCAAAAAAAAAAAAAAAAGAAAAATGAAAGGCTTATGCACTGTCCCTTACATTTCTGCCTATTCCTTTTTTTTCTTTTAAACAAAAACAAGTCCAGCTCACCACAAGTTAAGCACAACCTGACAAGCGAGTTCAGCGGCATCATGGGGAGAGAAGAGTGAAATACAGCATGCATTTACAACCAGAACTGCTCTAGTCTATTTTGTCATACAAACTGGAATACAAAAATCCAATTTAAATAAGACTAGACTAACAGTAATAGTAAATTAAAAAACAAAACAAAACAAAACACACACACACACAGACCTAGTTGGATACTGATTAATTTTAAGAGTAAAACTCATCCTGTCCCCTCTTAATACTCTACTGCAATTTATTTATTGATGGCTAGAATATTTATTTACTTAAAAAAGATATTAAATACCTGTATCATGAAATTACATTCTTTTTTAACAATAAGACAGACCGTGTAAGAAAATAGCTCATGTGTGAAATGTGTCTGAAATGCATTTTTCCTCACAACTATCAAAACATCCATTCACACTAAAACAAACCCCCCACCCCACCCCCTGCAAAAAGTTAAGGAAAGATGGGATGGGTCAGGTGAGGAGCAGGGAAGGAAAGACTTACCAGCACAGTGATTAACAATGGTTCAAGACAGAACCAACAAGAGTTGGTCAAAAAGATGCCTTCAAGACATGGCTACAATTAAAAACCAAACTCAACCACTTTTGGTTCGTTGCGGTGAGACCGAAAAAATATTTCTCACAGATTCATATAAATACTAGACTCCAGCTCTTTTGTTATTATTATTTTTAAAGTTTTTCCATTTGTTTTTGCAAGGCCTAGCTACCATATTACAGTTTATATTTCCTCTGCAACGACTACAAGAGGTAGGCATAAAGCATGAAAAAGTTTCTCAGTTAGTACCTCACTGCAGGCAGTTCACTGCATTAAACCTTTCACTTTAGACATGAAAAGGGACTGCACCTTCTGGTCTTTTCGAGCCCCCCAAACAAAGCTGTTGCCATCCCATACATATTCTAAATGAGTGTACTCACCAATAAGAAACTTTCTCTACTGAAGGATACTGTCATAGTGTTTGTTGCAGAACATTCATATATATATAGATAGATTTATTTATTTATGTATTTTTAAAAAGTAAACAAACAACCAACAACAAAAACCGAACCCAGGTTCCTAGAACCAATTCTCTTGATTCTCTACTTCCACAAAATAAAGTATAACCATTTGGCCAAGACTACAGATGTGTTTTTTTTTCTTTTCTTTCCTTTTCACAGATACAAGTGCCATGCAAAATAAATTAGAGAACAGATACCAAAACATACATGTGATAAAACTACTGAAGGTAGATTTTTTAAAAGCATTTATATAAACATAATTTATAATCCTCTTTTTTTCCTTATGTACAGTCACAAAGCTGTAGTTAGACATCTAGGATTTCCTCGGCTGTGCCTCCACAGCGCAGTCTGTAGCGACCAGTTCTCCAGCTTATCGTTGGGTCCCATAATGCCGACAAAAAAATGTATATTGTCATGGATTCACGGATGAACCAAGCTACAGCATAATCAAGTTTTGAAAAACACAGTGTGCCACCCTAGGAATTAAAAAAATAAATTATGGACTGTCAGACTGAAGACACAGTTTAAGAAATGAAATTCTTCAATTTCACTCTTTTAAATACACTATATAAAGTCAAGTCTGCTTCTTAAGATAATTCAACTGTCATGCTATATTGGTTAAGGAAATGTTAATTAGGAAGAAAAGCAGCATTAAAATAACTGCTATCCTAACATATTCTTAGTTTGAAGACTTGTTGATTTGCTTAACATCATTCTTTTTTTTTGAGCCTTAATAAAAGTGATTGTATAATCAGCTGAAAGTTGAAAATCAAGTTCCATTTTGTGTCCACGTTCCACTAAGGAAAGTAATGCTTAAACCTGATTTTAACCTTCACTGGGAGGCTGAAGAATGGCTCAGATAGATTTTCTTCAACTTCTTCTAAATCAAAAGTGTTTTAGTTCCACCAAATGACTGCCAACTTTCCCAAGCCTATCCACATACCTGGACACCCCTGAGTTGAATGTAGTCAAATATAAACCATGCCAGGCAATGACACATGAAAAATACCATAATATCCCATCTGAATACATGGTGGGCTGCCCATCCAATAATTAAACTGGCAACAAAGCATTCTGAAATTGGCTCACAAATTATTGTTGCAGGAAGCATGTTAATTCGCAATTTGGTCCACCTTAAACAAACAAACAAACAAAAAGGGATTTTCTTTAAACAACAGCCTGGTTACAAGACTAATCAATTTTTCTCAAAATGATCAGCATTTTATCCTGTTATATAAAAGCCTTCTATATAAACTTTAAAGAGTATTTAATGAATCTCTTTTCTATTTTTATTTAGTATCTCAAAGAAAAAAGTCTATCAATTCATTTGTATGGCCTATACTCTGATGAATAAAGATCATAAAATTCGAAGGGTAGAAAGTTAGAAAATAGAGATTGGCATAAAAAATTCAAAGTCTCAACACCTCTTTTTTGAAAGCTTTCAGTGTTACAAAGGAAAGAAAATATACTTAGACGTTAAATTTATTTTAATAAGGAAGTTAACCTCTCTTTTCTGGAAATAAAAATCTGACTTTTAGTTTTTTTGTTAAAACCAAGTTAAAACCATGTAAAAATTACTCTCCCTTCCCCTTTTCTTTTAATAAAGTATAAAAAGAAGAAATCCAGCTGATTTACCTGATCATTCTGGATTGAAACTGAGAAATTGAATACGAGCCAGAGTTTTGCATTGCAACTTGAGTGGACATGGCAAACCTCCAACCTCTGAAAATTAAGACAATTATAAAATGAGCTATGATGATGAACACATGCAAGCATGACTGATTATGCATTTATTCATCCCTATAAAGAGTAAGAAGCGTTATTTCAGTAGCCAAGATATGGAAGTACACACACACACACACACACACACACACACACACACACACACTAGAATATTACTCAGTCATAAAAAAAGAATGAAATCCTGTTATTTGCAACAATGTGCATGGACCTAGAGGGTATTATGCTTAGTGAAATAAGTGAGACAGAGAAAGACAAACAGTCTGTTATCACTTATATGTGGAATCTAAAAACTAAAACAAATGAATGACTAAACAAAAAAGAAAAGACTCACAGACTTAGAGAACTAGTGGTTACCAGTGGGGAGATGGAA
The DNA here is from genome assembly GCF_003676395.1 of Aethalodelphis obliquidens. Lineage (NCBI taxonomy): Eukaryota > Metazoa > Chordata > Mammalia > Artiodactyla > Delphinidae > Aethalodelphis > Aethalodelphis obliquidens. Next base: position 21,551,326 of record NW_020837951.1, read on the forward strand.
GGAGCAAGGGGTAAGATAGGGGAAGAGGATCAAGAGATATAAACTACCTTGTATAAAATAGGCAACAAGGATATATTGCACAGCACAGGGAAATACAGTCATTATTTTGCTATAACTTTAAATGGAGTATAATTTATAAAAATACTGAATCACTAGGTTGTATACCTAAAACTATATAATACTGTAAATCAACTATATTTTAATTAAAAAAAAAAGTGAGCAACTGTCAGTGTTCAGGGTGAGCCTCGTCCCAGGATAGCACCCTACGTAGGGTATATCATACTTGTACACATTTTAGTCATTACAGAGGCCCATGATAGTACCACCTAAGAAATGGAAGGAACAACCCCTCAGTTCACAGTTTAATAAACTTAAAATACAGACATTCTGAAAGTACTAAATAGAGTGGGTCCTGTATTTAATAGTTTAGTCTCTGAACACTATTAATCAAAAAAAAAGGGCAGGGTGTGAAACCAAAAGTGGTATTCTGTATCTCATGAGAAACGCTATGAAACCATGGACCACATTAACACCATCAGGAGAGAAGTTTAAAAACATACTTCACATCTTTAGTAAATTATCAGACAAGGAAATGACCCCCTTTAAAAAAGCAAATGAGTGTCACTGTGTGATAGAGAAATGTTATTAAGCCAATCATGTGAATCATTAGGTGGCTTCTTAGCAAGGTATGAAATAATCTACTGAGAAATTTCAAAATCTGAAATCATATTCTTTAAATTTTCACCTACCGGCTTATGACTGCACTGACATTTTTAATTCTTCTAAAACACATAAAAATTTACATCCATAATAATGAAAATTTATAATCACAGAGAAGCTTCAATTTAATAACTTCAAACCATGCAGTTTTTTTTTTTAGGGTTTAAATGTATTTATTTTATTTTTAAATTGAAGTATAGTATAACATTAATTTACTATGTTGTGTTACTTTCAAGTGTACAGCAAAGTGATTCAGTGTGTATGTATCTGTATGCTATACAGTAGGTCCTTGTTGTTTACCTGTTTTATATACTGCATATATGTTAACCCCAAACTCCTGAGTTATCTCCCCCACCCCTCCTATCCTCGTTGGTAAACGTAAGTTTGGTTTCTATGTCTGTGAATTTATTTCTGTTTTGTAAATAAGTTCATTTGTATTGTTTTTTTAGATTCCATCTATAAGTGATATTATATGATATTTGTCTTTCTCTGTCTGACTTCACTTAATATAATCTCTAGGTCCATCCATGTTGCTGCAAATGACATTATTTCATTGTTTTTTATGACTGAGTAATAGTCCATTGTATATTCAGACCACATCTTCTTTATCTATTCATCTGTTGATGTGCATTTATGTTGCTTCCATGTCTTGGCTATCGCAAATAGTGCTGCTATGAACATTGGGGTGCATGTATCTTCAAATTAGTGTTTTCTCCAGATATATACCCGGGAGTGGGATTACAGGATCATATGGTAACTCTATTTTTAGTTTTTTTAAGGAAACTCCATACTGCTCTAGAAACCACATTAATTTGAAGAATGTAGAGAAATTAGAACATTTATTTGCTTCATTAGTACATAACTGAATAATTAATAGGAATTACATTCTAAAAGTATTAAACTATTCTGTACTCACTAGCAAAAAATAAAATAAAATAGCTCTTAATCCATGGGTTTAACAAACAGAGTAAACCAACAGAAGTTAGGAACCAAAAATGTAACAGCCCGATTTAATTTAGTTTTCTTACCGGTCAGCTATTGCTTTGGCCATAAAGTAATCTTCAGCAATGTACTGAGCAAAAGCTATAAGCCCTCCTGCTTGATCTAACACATCCTTTCTCATTAAACAAGACATTCCCGTCACACATTTGAAACCAGTGACATTGGCAGAGATATAGGACCTTGGATGAGAGGTTCCAAAATACACCTGCCAAAACAAAGCCAAAAACGTATGTATACAATTAGAATTTTATGTTAAAAGTATGATGTTTATAAATTCTTTTTCCTAATGAATTTCAGTATGATTGGGTGAATATTCTATTATTCTTACATAAATTACCTGAATAAAAAGTGGTACAAAGTAATATTTACATATAGCAAGCAGTCAATAATTTCTTATTTGATTGACTACACTTGTTATTATCACCATTGCAAAGAAGTATTTACTTCTAGGAGGGAAAAGTATATTTTATTCTCAAATAAATACTGTCTTCTCTAAAACTCCAAGATTTAAAGATTTACTGAAGTAAAACTTAATTTGGATTTGAATCAGACAGGTAAAAAATATCACTCACTTCATATAAAATATTAATATTTAATGTGTTGTTTTCAGAATGTTCATGTAGATATACACACACCTACATATATAGGTATACGTACGTACATGTATATGTGTATATGTATGCATGTGGCTACACACATGCGCACATTCATACACACAATATTTATAGGTACATCAACCAATAGAACAATCCTATTTCTTAATTCCTTTTCTTGTGTCCTTTTATATAGCTAGCTATTTCCTGCCGGTGTCACTGAGCTTCCCAACTTCCCCATTTTTCAATGTATTTTTCATAAATAGGGTGGATACTAATATTCTGTCTTCCATTTTACTGCCCTTTTCCTAGATGTGCTTTGAAGTAATGAGAAATGCAAACTACTAAATTAACGGTAGAATTAAATGGTCATCACCCAACTTATCAGATATAAAACCTATTTATTATTTACATCTTAGATATGCTGCCTTTTGTAATTAGTCATCTCTCTGTATCCTAGGGGAATTGGTTCCAGGAGCCCTGTATCAAAATCCACCGATGCTATGTGCGTATTATCTACACCTGTCAGATTACTTATAATACCTAATACAATGTAAATGCTATGTAAAGAGTTGTAAATACAATGTAAATGCAAGGTAAAGAGTTGTAAATACAATGTAAATACTATGTAAAGAGTTGTAAATACAATGTAAATGCAAAGTAAAGAGATGTAAATACTATGTAAAGAGTTGTAAATACAATGTAAATGCTATGTAAACAGTTGCTGGTGCAAGGCAAATTTACACTTTGCTTTTTGTAACTTTCTGGAATTTTTTTTTCCGAATATTTTCGACCTATGGTTGGTTGAAGCCAAAAATGTAGAACCCATAGACTTAATACAGTTAACTTCAGGTAGCTCATCCCAACTCTCAGCATAGTCTCAAGCTTCTGGGAGATTAGGGATCTGATAACAAGAATATTATTTAATACATTTTTATGCAGGGCTCTCACTGCTGTGGCATCTCCCACCGCGGAGCACAGGCCCAATGGCCCACAGGCCAAGCCACTCCGCAGCATGTGGGATCCTCCCGGACCGGGGCACGAACCCGTGTCCCCTGCCTTGGCAGGCGGACTCCCAACCACTGCGCCACCAGGGAAGCCCAAGAATATTATTTATAACCATTGCACTTACCTGTTCTAGTGTGGCGGCAAAGCCCTGTCTGTCTGCTACATAGGGCAGCCCGTGAACCAGGCCTACTTTCTCTGTCATTTGGTTAACCATGTCCGTGAGTGTGTCTGGAATCACTAGGATGCAAAAGAAAAAAAGGTGCAGAGGGAGAGGAAAAAATTTCCTTTTAGTAAAATGCCCACTAATGTAAAATATAATTTATGAGTTATTAAATTCTTAAATGTTTTTCTTTGTATGTGGGTCTAATAAAATGAATCTCAATCACTTTTCTGAGTAGAATACAAAATTTCAAAGAGGTTAACTTATGGTAGTGAATTTATTCTGGACACTTGCAGGTTGGTACATACCTAATATGTAGCAGGGGCAGGATGTACCTTGAAAACTTTAACAGTCCGTTTCTGAACCTCCCAACTGGAATAATGGACAATATGTCCTAGTACAAAAGGTACAGGAGCAGAGGTCAAAGGGGCTCAGTGTTCACTATGACTCCTCCATTCCAACCATAGGGAATGAGCCTCCTCTTTCTGGGGGTATGAGATATTCTCTCTCAAAACTGCTAATTGGAACTGAATGAGAATATACTTGACAGAGATTGATACACTGAAAACATAGCAACTATACGATAGTAAATAATTTAAGATAGCAAATGTGAAAAATGAATGTAATCTCTGACCATGAATTGATAGATCTGTAATCTAATTAAGTAGGAGTGCCACACTATTAATTTTCAAATTTGCACATTTCAAGCTGATAAAATTTAAATCATTTCCCCATTTTTAAATAGCAAAAATATCATATCATTTTATACAACTTCATTTTTATTTCCTTCAAGTATTTAAGAACTAAATCTACTGTATAAAAGTGTATTTGGACCTTAAATACAGGTAGTCTGGGTAGTGGTTCTCAACTGCTGCTCTGTAGGGGACATTTGGCAATGTCCAGAGACAGTTCTGGCTGTCACAACCAACAGCGGCTACTACTGCATCTAGTGGGTAGGGGCCAGGGATGCTGCTAACCACCCTGCAGGACAGCCCTGACAACAAAGAATTACCCAGCCCAAAAGCGTTGAGGTTGAAAAACTTGAGGTAATTAGAATATAATAGAATATTATAGAATACCAAAATTATTATAAGTATAAATGTTTAAAAATGCAAAAATACAAATTATAATGTCAATATATTGATATTGACGTTATAATTTCAATATAATTGAAAACATGATTATTGAAATAATTCCTGATAAAATCAGCTAGGTAGAAAGCCATGAATGTATTCTAATAAATGTATGTAATTCTAGTAAAATATGCACCTATTAATTTCTGTCCCTTTGCATGAGACAGTACATTGCACATGCCACAAACAGATTAAAGTAAAAGACGTCACATGAATAAGGGAAAACTTACACCTAGAAAAAGCTCATAGACTATATAACGGACCACGACTATTTTTTTTTTTTTGGCTGCATTGGGTCTTTGTTGCGGCACGCGGGCTTTTCTCTAGTTGCAGCAAGCGGGGGCTACTCCTTGTTGAGGTGTGCAGGCCTCTTACTGTGGTGGCTTCTCCTGTTGCAGAGCACGGGCTCTAGGCACGTGGGCTTCAGTAGTTGTGGCACACGGGCTTCGTTGCTCCGCGGCATGTGGGATCTTCCCGGACCAGGGCTTGAACCCGTGTCCCCTGCATTGGCAGGCGGATTCTTAACCACTGCGCCATCAGGGAAGTCCCGACTATTTTTTTTTTTAATAGTTGGAATTTTCTCTTCAAAATGAAAACATTTTCATACACATAACATTCTAGGTTAGTATAAAAAACATCAAAATCTTAGTAAGTATAACTTGACATATTACCACGAAATAATGATAAAATGAATTACTTTATTAGGCAAACAAATAGGATTGATAAATGTATTCTCAGACTGCTCTTGGCATTTTATCATTGAATGAATAGTTCTGCAAAATAAATAAGAAAAACCTCACCTCTTATTCCACTATCACAAATCCATATAAGATCATACTTTGCAACTTCATATCCTGGCATTAAATTGTTAATTTTAGGATTAATGCCAACCTTTTTGCCACCTAAAAATTTTAAAGTACAGCAGTGAACAATTCATGCAATATTGGAAATATTTTCTATTATACATATACATAGTAGAGTAGTAAAAAGTACTTGCAGATTTAATAATTTAAACAAACATACTTTAACATTATGTTTCTCTTGAGACACAGATGTAGAGAACAAACGCATGGACACCAAGGGGGAAAGTGGCATGGGGTGGTGGTGGACACTGGTGGTGGGATGAATTGGGAGACTGGGATTGACATGTATACACTAATATGGATAACTAATTAAAAACATGCTGTATAAAAAAATAAATAAAATAAAATTCAAAAAACAAAGAAAATAGTAGGTGAAACCATCATACTTAAAAAAAAGCCAAAAAACCCATTATGTTTCTTATTATTCATAATAATATATTTAGAAAAAAATTGTTCATTCTCAAAAAGAAAAGTACATCATTAATCTTTGAAAATTCATTAGTTTCAGTTTTCTAATTCTTAAGTGCTTGCATTAATAGTAAACATTAATCAATATTTAATAGCAAATATACCTCTAATTAGTCTTTAGAATAAGCCTGTAGGCTTTTGGAAAAATATTCTTTTTGCAATATTACAAAAATGAATTCTATCCCTCATTCCCAATTATAATCAATGAGATACAGAATAGGCCATAGATTGAAAATATTAAAGAAACAAAAATAACAGGGTCATGTCTGACTGACGAGTAAAACATAATTTGGGGTAATTCTGTTAATCCCAGATATGAAAAAAAAAAACTTTGTCTTTATAACTTAAGTCTTCTCAAAAGGACAGAAACACCTTTCACTGTATCTAACAAACATGCATAAAGCAAACATGCTAATAACTTAATGGGTGTCTAGCACTCTAATCTATAGTTTAATGCAAAGAAGATTACTGATATTTAATATATTAAAGCAAAAAGGTTATTGTAGAATTTGTTACTTACCTATAAACAATCTAGCATCAACATTTGGATATTTTCCAAGAAGCTTCTTACACACATCAATGGCTGGATCATCATGATCTTGGACACAGAGGAGTACTTCATACTAGTCAAAGAACACATTTTATGTAAATTAACCTCTTTTCCAAAGATAATCACTTATTATTAGTATTTACTGATGGATCAAAAAGCATTAAGAAAAACAAGCAATTGTACCCACAAAGTTTAAAAGTTAAGAGAGTATTCATAATGGATGCAGACACTTAAAGGATTATCAAGTGTTGCTTTAACCGAGAGCAGCTTCTCCAGAAGGGGCTGTTTGTAAGCCAAAGAGAGAATGAAGAGATTGGCAGGGCCCACAGCTGAAGTCCTGCCACTGCCAGATAGGCATGGCCTAATAATTCAACTGGATTCTAAGCTTCTCCATGGGCTTCATCACTGAAGATTTATTAGATGCTCACAGGGTGCCTAGCAGTGTGAAAACAACACAGAAAGCAACCAAAATGAACACACCCTTCGTTCTCTAGAAGCTTTGTCTCTGAACTTAATATCATTTCATCAGGGTGCTAAAAATTACATACTGAATACCACTACGATAAATTTAAAGGTTTCCCAAACTCTTCACAAGGACAAAGTGAGATTAGATTTTTTGTTGTATAATAATTTTCTGAAGTAGAATAGAATCTGATTTGATTAAAAATGTATCCTGAAAAGCACACTTAGCCTTTTAACTATGAAAACATCCAGGATTTTATTTTGCCCAGACCCATGTTTACTCTTTTTTATTTTTTTGGCTGCATTGGGTCTTCGTTGCTGTGTGCGGGCTTTCTCCAGTTGCGGCAGGCTGGGGCTACTCTTTGTTGCGGTGCGCGGGCTTCTCATTGGGGTGGCTTCTCTTGTTGTGGAGCACAGGCTCTAGGCCTGCGGGCTTCAGTAATTGTGGCGCTCGGGCTTAGTTGCTCTGCGGCATGTGGGATCTTCCCGGACCAGGGCTCGAACCTGATTCTCCTGCATTGTCAGGCGGATTCTTAACCACTGCGCCACTGGGGAAGCCCTATGTTTTACTCTCTGATAGTACACTAAGGAAGACATTTCTTAGCACTTGGCTGGCTGTGTCAAAATTACCCCCGGACAGTTTTTTTTAAAAAGAGGATACTGGGTCCCACTCTTAAACTTCTGAATCAGAGCATCCGAGGGGATTCTGACATGTAACCAAGTTTATAAAATCTTGAGCTCTAAGATACCATTTAGTAAACTACTAAATTTTTTAAAAGTGTTTGCTTACACACATAAAGATGCTACTCTATTATTCTGTGGGCTATGTATTCTAAGCAGTAATTTTTTTCAATAGTGGTGATAAATTCATGCTGACTCAATAGCAGATTTCCTACCAAACCTTCTTTCTAAGACAGATTGAACATTTTTAAGCAAAGGAGGAAGGTTAATCATGTCCATGAGAAAATAACAAAGCTATGTGTTCTAAAAAATACAAAAAGTTGAGGACACAATTTTTTAGGTGTCTAACATACAAGGACTAAAGCTAAGGTAATGGGAAGGCCTGTTTGATTTACTTCCATTGATAAGCATACACAAGTAAAAAGTGGAAATAAAATGTGTACAGTGCCTTGAGCACAATAATTACTGTTCACCTAATATATTGATATATTATGTCAGCAAAAAGTGGCAGCATAGAATTTAGTGGTCAAGCACATAAGGACCAGGACTAAGGTAGATAAAGAAAGTTTAGCTAACAAGGTAAGATTTTTTTTTTCAAGTGAAAAAAAAGTTTTCTCAATAATTAAGTAAAGACCTGGATGGACCTGAGAGTCGGTCATACAGAATGAAGTAAGTCAGAAAGAGAAAAACAAATATCGTTTATTAACGCATATATGTGGACTCTGGAAAAATGGTACAGATGAATCTATTTGCAGGGCAGGAACAGAGATGCAGACGTAGAGAAGGGACGTGTGGACACAAGGTTGGGGGAGGATGAATTGGGAGATTGGGATTGATATATATACACTACCATGTGTAAAACAGATAGCTTGTGGGAAGCTGCTGTATAGCGCAGGGAGCTCAGCTTGGTGCTCTGTGAGTGGGATGGGTGGGATTGCGGCGGGTGTGGTGGTGGTGGTGGTGGTGGTAGGAGGGAGGTCCAAGAGAGAGGGGATATATGTATACATATAGCTGATTCACTTTGTTGTAAAGCAACTATACCCCAATTAAAAAAAAAAAAAGTAAAGGGGAAAAGCAATGTATACTTTCCTCATACTTTCTACCTATAGTTATTACATATTCTATCCATTATCTACCTCTCATGATGACTGACCAAAATTGCCACCTTAGAGGTACTGAAATGATTAAGCAACTTTACAGCCAGTGGTCTCCAGAGATCAGATAAAAATCTGAGAATGGGATGGGCACCATTCCTGCCACACCCTGAAACTTCTTCAAGGGTTGACTCTTAAGTCCCATAAAAAGTCAGCCATCCTCCCTACCAAAATGTTTGCTTGAGCCAACAAGAGGCAGACCTTAACCATGAAGATTAGAAAGGTTAAGTGACTTTCCAAAGGGTGTAAGTAACAATGAGCTTTCCTACTATAGTGAGTTGCTCAGTCAGGCTTGCTCTAAAGAGTTCATTGTTTTTCCAAACATAGCGTAGTTTTATGCTTTTATGATTTATACTGTTTTACAGGTATAAGTAAATATAGTGAAAGAATATGTTTATAAGTAATACAATTCCATAAAATATTATTAAAAACCTACTCTTGGCTTTTTCCTCAGCAAGAGAAAACTCTGTAATATATAGTACTAGACACCTACTCAATGGGAAGAAAAAGGCTATACTAGGTTGTAGCAAAAACTTTTTCAGAAGTATATGGTGTTAGTATAAGTAAGGGAGGCATAGTTTACCTTTATCCAAATGCAAGATTTAAAGTTTTTGTTCTTATTGATTACACCTCTTAAACTTAATTTCAAATGAAAAACAAATACCTCCTGATAAGTCAGAGTGCAGATGAAATTCAATTCACTTTATCTAAAAAATGTTCAGACTCTTATTAAAGATATAACTTTCCCTTAGATGTGCCTGATATTAAAAATTATACCAAATTGGAGGTAGTATTCCAAGTGTTTTCTAAAGTATTAGATTTTAACCAAGAATCTTCATTTTTCAGCTAGAATCTCTATGTTTGATCAACATTTAATTTGCTAGGAATTTCTGTACTTAAATAGTTAAATCACTCCGACTACACTGCAATTGGTAAAACATAAGATATTAAGTTGATTAAAAGTTTTGGTTTTTTTTTTGCGGTACGCGGGCCTCTCACTGTTGTGGCCTCTCCCGTTGCGGAACACAGGCTCCGGACGCGCAGGCTCAGCAGCCATGGCTCACGGGCCCGGCCGCTCCGCGGTGTGTGGGATCTTCCCGGACCCGGTCACGAACCCGCATCCCCTGCATCCGTAGGTGGACTCTCAACCACTGCGCCACCAGGGAAGCCCTAGGGTAAATTTTGAGTGAAAGATAGATAGATGCTTCCTTTGAGTGAAAGGAAGATGTTTTGTAAGAAAACTGCTCTGAATTCAAAGTTTTGATAAGTTATATCAAAAACTTACTTTCAAGAACTAGGTAGTTTACATGATTTTTCAAATTTATTTGGTAAAACACTAATCTTTCAGACGTAGTAGTTTTATTACATGTATTGTGCTGATCTTTCAATAACTGAACCTATTTTCAATCTTTTTAAATTCTTTACTGTCATCAGTGACAATAAAGAATCCAAGTATGGCACTGGACTTCAAACATTTTAAACCCATTCTATATTTGCAAAAAAGAAAAGAAAATCACAATTACCATAACCTCACTCTGTTAATAACTCTGATCATTCATTTAAAAATTCTTCATATGGCCAGAATTTACTAAAGTAAAGCCATCAAGACACTTTAGATGCAGATTACTGAATCCTCCTACTATGGCTGAATTTCTGCCTAAATGCCTTCTCCTATGCTGATGCCAAATGAGTACTCGATTTTGTGAAAAATGAATTGTATTCATTTTTTTTATTCTTATATTTTTTCCAAGAATTTTTTTCCCCCAAGGAATAAATATCAATATAAGGTGGATTTACAAGATATTTAAAGCATAGATGTCTTTCAGGGCACTTAGTATAATAACAGTCTCACCAAAATTTAAACCTAGAAATTCAGACCAAGTGTCCGTAATTAATCTTCTTGCACATGTCTAAAATTAAATGAAATTTTAGTATTTCAGTATGTTATATACATATTTCCAAATGGCCTATAAGGTTCCAAATCAAATAACAGAGGAAGGAGTTACATCCAGAACAAAAACGTTTCCATACTTTTATAAAACAATGTTCACATTTGACAAATGGAGAATATTAAAATGTGCTGGGCCTGGCAGTTACACAAATGTTCACTTCATGACTATATGCCTCCTTGATGACACAAACAACTCGTGTTCACACTCAGATTTGTGCGATTTCAGTGGTTTAACTTCAGTCTCCTGTAGAATTGCCATTGCTTTTGGTCTTTTAAAAAGCAAATATAGTGCAGTGAGATCAACATTTCCTTTTAGATTGCAGGTACTCTGCACTTTTGCTCTGCTTTCTAAATGTTCTTTTTACACAGCTAACAATTCTTTTGTAATTAGAAAATAAAATTATGAACTAAAAAAGAATGAAAACAATCCCTTGCATATAATGTTATTCATTTTTGTAATGTGTCAAAACAGCTTCCTCCTCAACCAAATAAATGTCTTAATGACATAACTTAAGCGGAAAAAGAACTTAAGTGGAAAGAGAACTAAGTGAAAAACTAGAGCTCTGGAGATAATTCCAAACTGTATAAAAAAAAACTTCATTCAGAAGAAGAAATCAATTATTGATTCATCCCAAATGTTCATAGTTAATGGATACATATGTTCCTGGGGTTATTTTAAGAAACTCTTTAAACCCACACTAACTTCCAAAACCATTTTAAATTCCATGACTATTATCTCACAAGAGCAGCAACATAAAAATCCCATAACTAAGTTTTAAGAGTGGTTGAATAGGGAAAGGGGAAAGGGTTGGATGCTGGTTAAAACACTGAAATTTGTGAGATTAAGTTTCACAAGGATAAAAGCATATGGTTCCACACTATGCTCTGAAATTTATTCATAATCAATGAAAATATTCTTTCATTCACAAAAATAAATTCTCCTTTACATTCACTTATATAAGGTGAGGCTTGAAAAACTTCCATTTTTCTTATTGCAAAGCTTATTTTACAATTAATTTTGTTTCTCATCCTTCCTGAATTATCAAAGGCCACTGTTTTGCATTTTTAGTTTGAAAAAAAAATCAAGTACCAATCTGCTTATTTTTTCTAATTATATATTTAATTTACTGAAGATAATGCATGCATATGATTCAGATCTCTAAAATTATTAAATATATATACACACACAAAGTAGAAGAAATACCTAATTTTCTGCTACAAATTAGCTTCAAATGCCTAGACTTCCAAAACTCCAGAAGCAATAATATAGCAACACTAAAAAATAACTGAATGATACTCATGTCTACACACTGAATAAGAGCTGAATTAAGGCTACCATGTCTGTGTCTTCTTCTTAAAAGAAATGAAATAACAGCGTGAAAACCAGTCACCATGAGAGTGTGGTGTGTAGATGTCATCTTCTTTCTCACTACTTGGGCGACATTGTTCTAAAGAAATAGAAAGGAAAGAGTCTCCGACTGGCAAAAACTATGGAAAAACCGAGGCAATGATGGTAAAAACTGAGGAAAGTGAGTAGAGACCACAGAGGGAAAATTAAACTGGACTGAAAATCAAGCAGGTAGAAATTTAGACATATTTTCACAAGTAATCTACCACCGCTAGAACATGCTTTCAAAAGCAGCGTCTCAAATAGGCAATTGAAAAAGTTGCCATAAAACTAAATACAAAAATTAAGGAATATTAAGTTTTCCTAAGAAACTAAAGGGAAGAAATAAAAAGAATACTCCCATCTCAAGAAAACTGAAGTCTCCAAGGAAGGAAGTACATTGAGTTTATAGATAAATAGATTATATAGATAAAAGATATAAGCAATACAATTAGGTATTAAACCCCAGAAAAATCAAGAAATCAAAAATTAGGTGTTTTTTTAAAACATCTTTATTGGAGTCTAATTGCTTTACAATGGTGTGTTAGTTTCTGCTGTATAACAAAGTGAATCAGTTATACATCTACATATGTCCCCATATCTCTTCCCTCTTGCATCTCCCTCCCTCCCACCCTCCCTATCCCACCCCTCTAGGTGGTCACAAAGCACCAAGCTGATCTCCCTGTGAAAAATCCGGTATTAATGAAGCTCCACCTTACCACTAATTCTAACCCCAAAAGTCAGATTCTCAAGGGGATTTATCATTAGTTCTAGCTGTCCTGCATCCCATTTCTGACCACTGAATATTGCTTTCTCACTTTCACTGTGACTCTCACGGAACAAGATCTTCATACTCAAACTACCGGGCACTTAACACTGTCTGCATTCCAGGAGCTCTATTCAGGGATTTCTAATTCAGGTTGACATACAGGTAGTTAGAAAAGGAATTTATACCCCTTCCTCAACCCCCCATTTCTGTCCTGTGATGACAACCACAACTACTGCTACTACTACTACTACTACTAGAGCATAAATATGATGAAGCCAACATCATCATGCATTTTTAATACCTTCACCTGATACAGTGTCAAAATTTCTCTCTAAGTGTTTATTATAAGAAAAAATAAGTGTGGTCTAGCCCATTCCTATGAGTACAACACTGTACTCACCTTGGGATAATCCAATTCAAAGAATGTTTCCAAGTTGTTGATTAGGTTAGGATCTATTCCTTTCAGTGGTTTCAGAAGAGACACCCCTGGGAGCTTGCTATATGGTTGTTTGTCTGTTGCCTTCTTGTTTAGGTGTAATCGGCTAAAAAGCAAATGATACATATATTAACGTACATTTCTGGAGACTATATTAGGGCCAAGTCTATATAAAGCATGTATCAAGCTACCAATAAATTACTGAATTTCTTTTTAATTGGCATCTTTCGAAAGGGATATCTGAAAATGAAAGAAAGTAGAACCAGGTAAGCTTCCAGTTGAGGAAAACCAGAACTAAACAGAGTGAATGAATGTTCCAGCGAAGGCTGAAGCTTAAGACTGCTGTTTACTGCTGTACTCTCAGAGCCCAGAACAGTGCTAGGCCTGGAGCAGGCATTCAATAAATACCGGCTGAAGAAACAAATGACAATGTTAGCCCACACATTAACTGCCCTTCCTCCCAAATCGTCATCAAGGTGGCCAAAGAACTATAAACATAGCAGGGAAAAAAACAACAACCCTATTTGCACCAGAAAAATATGGAAGAGGAACCAGAAAAATTTGAGAAATTTCTGTAACAAACAGTCCACACAACCACTGATTGAAAGAACTACCAAGCCAGCCTGCCTGGCAAGCAAGAAAATGGGATATCTATCAGGACTCCCAATGCTCACCATCTCTGAATGGCAGGGATGGAATAGAGGGAAATTGAAGGTAAGAAAAAAAATCTCAGTGATGACAGAAATGCCTATTACGGACACTAGAAGATATACCAGTGCCACCAAATCACAGAGAAGTTGGCCAAGGTTCTCAGCGCTGCTCCATCCCATGGGGAATGAGCTCCTAATGGGGGAAGCCATGCCAATTAGAGAAGAGAGAACGTGCCCCAGTTCATGTCAGGTTGTCACGATAAAGAGAGGAGATGCCCTTCAGCAGAGTGCTTCTAAAGCAAGTCACCAGAGGCGTCTTCCCTCCTTCTCATTAGCAAGTCTCCAAGCACTCAACGGTAATTAGAGTCTGGGACAATCACGGGGCCAACTGCAAGATATTTTAAGACACAATTCTTCCACATTTTAACATCTCTGAGATCAATGGCATCTTATAGTTGCTGGCAGCCAGATGGCGGCCCGGACTTAATAGCATGAAAACCAACCCTTCCAGAAGATCAAGAAAACGCCAGTATCAATGCATAGTGAAATATACTATTCATCTATGAATGATTTCTGGAAGTACACCAGTACCATCATCCACAGAAGTTAGCCACAGGCTCACTCCCCTAATTAAGGCAGGGGTGTGCTGCAGCAAACATCTCATGTTTCAGATAAGGCCATAAGCAGGGGTCTCCAACCCCCCCCCCCCCCCCCCACCCCCCCGTCCGAGGCCCGTTAGGAACCAGGCCGCACCGCAGGAGGTGAGCAATGGGCAAGTAAAGCTTCATCTGCGGCTTCCCATCGCTCGCATTACCGCCTGAACCATCCCCTCCCCCCGCCACGATCCGTGGAATAATTGTCTTCCACCCGTCCCTGATGCCAAAAAGGTTGGGGACAGCTGCCAGAATGCATCTTTACGGAAAGAAAAGCAGGCTACTACCTACAATGGAAAAAAATTTAAACCAACCAAAAATTTAAAGAACAGTGTGGTCTCAATTTTTCATCCATAACATCAAACGCCAGAAAATAATGAGTACCATCTACAGCAGTGCTGTTCAGTGTGGCAGTGGTCCACAAGTTGCTTTTTACTGGCCAATGATGAAAGAAATGGAGAGCAAGCACTTAGAAACTTTTACAGCAGTTTGACATTGCCATGCCATCCAAGCATATGGTCAGTCATTTATTTTCACTGTAGTTTACTAAAGTATCAATCCATGACAGATTGGAAAACTTTTAAAGAACTGATCCTTTGCCACAGATAGTTTGGAAAATATTGATCTACAGAGTTCATCTAGAGGGCTGGAAAGAGGTAAAACCATGATCTAAAATTTATATAACCGCAAATATGACAACTATTCCATTTCTAACAAAATAGTAGACTAGATGTCTGGAGAAATCCACCCAGTACAGAACATCTAGATTGCCAGAAGGAAAAGTTTATGTTATATATTTAATTGGTTGAAACAGTTATGTATCCACATGGTTCAAATCACTAAAAATATTAAGAGGTTCATATAAAAAAGTCCCCCTGTCACTCCTGTCCCACATCTGTCTTGTTGCCATCACCACCTCCCCAGCATTATTAGTTTCTTACTTATCTTTCCAGAGATTTAAAAAAATGCATATTCAAGCCAAAACATACACACACAAAATTCTTACATAATATTCATAATTTTCTCTCCTCCTTCTTAATACAAGCACACTAAAAGCATGTTTTTAAATATATGACTAAACTGTTAGAAATAAAAGAAAAGCGTCCCAAGTCAGAAATGAGGAGAAACCCCTGAGTGAGTAGTGCTGGAGACAATACTTGCACTGGGACCATCTGTTGGTCCCTAGTGACCTAGAAATGGTGACAAGCCTGAGACAGGAATGATAGTAAATCTGTCTGAAGAACCTTGAATAAATATGGAATCTCTTACAGGCAAAGTAGAAAACTTCTGGACCACAGAGGGAAGATGGGGATGCTGCCTATCTTGGATTCAGTCTGAAGCAAAATGGAACAAAAGCAAAAAGGCTCCCTGGAGAACACCTAACCACGCGGGTTTGGAACCCAGAACGCAAACTATAGATGTTGCTTGAAAAAAACCTAAGAGATGGAACAAGAGAGACCATCATATGTGACCACGAATATATGAAAAGAACTACACAACGTCTAGAAATGAAAATGGCGATCACTGACATCAGAAACTCAATAGACAGGTCATAGTGAAGTTGCATACACACAGTTCAAAAGACAACTGGAGAACTGGAGTCTAGATCTGAAGAAATTATCCAGAATGCAGCACAGAGAGAATGAGAGGCAACGACACTGAAATCATGAAAGGGCTTGAGACATGGAGGCTAGAATAAGAAGTCAAAATCACAGTAATTTTTATCTACTGGTCCCATTGTATGCTCATTAAGTGCTATTAAACTGTAACAAAACATGCATGTGAGGTGATGACCAATTATGGAAAAACCTAGCCCACTAACACACTGCATTTGGCGAGGCTTTAGATGAAAAACAATGTTAATTTAAACTGTGCTAAACAGTGTAGCGTTGATCCTGTTTTTCCCTTCTTCCCTTTGTCTTCATTAAGACATTTTACTTTAAATGCTAATATAGATATACCTCCTATCCTTTCATATCGAGAATGCAGCATTTTATCAAAGATAGGCTGACCTGCCAAACAACAATGAAGCCCTCTCCAGGTTTACAGTGAAGCGAATTGATGATAAGTACTGTATCTGAAATTTCTACTCAAAATCATTATAAACGCAACTGTATCACAGGACCTTTAAAAAAATTCTCATTTGTGCCTCCTCCCAGTATCTGTCTATCTATGTATCTAGTCCTCTCCCTCCCTTCCCCCCACCACCTCTCTAACATACAAACACACACACAATTTTCCCTCCACACCCTAAGGGGTCATCTTGTAGTTTGCCCCCTAGCATACCAGTATCCTACTTTGGAGAGTATTGTTTTGACTTATGTAATACAACTGACATAGCCCCTTGCTACAAATTACTTGAAATGCTTATCAAAAAAAAAAAAAGAATATCCGGGGCTTCCCTGGTGGCGCAGTGGTTGAGAGTCCGTCTGCCGATGCAGGGGACACGGGTTCGTGCCCCAGTCCGGGAAGATCCCACATGCCGCGAGCGGCTGGGCCCGTGAGCCATGGCCGCTGAGCCTGCGCGTCCGGAGCCTGTGCTCCGCAACGGGAGAGGTCAC